>NC_139582.1:10871606-11126606 GCF_946808225.1 Silurus aristotelis
AACCTTAAAACCGAAAAAACGCAAACCACTCACTTTTTTTTCCCTTCTCTATCCCTGTTTATCCCTCTCTGTCTCTCTCTCTCTCACTCTCTCGCTTTACCTTCTCTATATTTTCCATCTGTCTTTTCCCCTCACACCTCATTCACGCTGTCACTGTCAAACATCCTTTATCATTCCTCCAGCACTCCATCATTATCCTCCTCTTCCACCTCGTTTGCTAACCCACCGTAGCCACATGCATCACATACGCGCCAAAAAAGCGGCATAAAAAATCTGCTTGAGGGGCCTTTTTTTTTTTTAGAACACGTAGCATTTTAAGGGAACACACACAGGCAACTTACACATGCCCAGGCGTCCAACTTACTAGCTATATCCAAACAAAATACATAGCAATGCAAAGAGAGAAGGGAAAAAAGCTCTCATGGAAGTTCTCTGATACAATGATATGATTAGCTTATATTCATGTGGAAACTATTTATAGGTCTTAATTTAGGTTTAAAAGGAGAAATAATAGCCCTGAGGTGTAAAAAGTAGGTAAAAAGTATATATGTGTGTGCGTGCGTGTGTGTGTGTGTGTGTGTGTGTGTGTGTGTGTGTGTGTGTGTGTGTGTGTGTAGGGTTTTAGAGATGAGGGATACATTTGTAGCAGCTCACGTTAAGTTGATGATAGGTTGTGGGCGAAGGCATTACTGGAATTCGACTTGATTGTCGCGGTCACACAGCATTCTTTGGAGTCTCTCTCTCTTTCGCTCTCTCTTTTTTCCTCTTTCTCTCGTTCTGTGTGTGTGTGTGTGTGTGTGTGTGTGTGTGTGTGTGTATGTGTGTGTGTGTGGGTGTTTGTGTGTGTGTGACAAGCTAAGAGCTGTGTTCACACTTTCAAGGGGTTTGCAGGTTGACCGAAAATAGAGAAAAAAAAAAAGACAAAAAGAGACTTCAACTGAATCTGAATCCATAAAAAGTAACATGATAATTAGGTCATATACATTTTTAATGTATTTTATTATTTTGTCTTTATTATTTCTATTATTATTCTATTTACTATCTTTTTTTTAACTATCAAGTTTTTCTAAAGCAAAGATATAAGGAATTATTTAACTATTATTGTATATTCATATTTAATATAATACCTATTTAGAAAACTTGATGACTGATTGTCAGAGACCTAAACAACAACAAAACACGATGTGCATAAGAAATTCAAATCTGCCAGGTCATTCGCTTATAGGAGAGTAATCAATGTTGAGGTGACAGTGAAAACAGAGTTAATGCCACCACAATGCAGTTGATTATTTTTTAATAAGAGCAGGTCCTAAATTTTTTTTTAGTGTCTGAAGTGTTTTATTCCTTTTATACCATAGCAATTTAAGATAATTACAGTCAATTTTATTATTTTTACTTAAAATTTCAAACAACCTAATGCTGTGGAACATCAGTTAATTGCCACTTGCTGTACTGCACATTATAGCAGTTATAAACATCAATTCCATTCCCTCATATTTTCATGGTCTTATTAAAGTAAATATTGAAGTAAATACAGCTAAGAAAAATCACTTGTTACAATTAACTTCAGAAAGAAACCATAAAGTGTAAACTACTCTGACCCGAAGACTTCTTAATACAGTGCTGAAACTAAAAGCTAAATAAATGCATCTTTACAGTAAGATTCTGTAATAACAATCATTGTTAAATATCATTACCATAAAAAAAATGTATTGTGTTTATATTAAGTTGAGCTTGTATTTTATAAATACATTATATTGACTCATCCCTGTGTATTTTTTCTATTTTTTTTTTCTTTCCAAATGTATTTAATTATTATATTTTTTATTATATTATGTTATGAGCATATTTTATCTAAATCATCACACTTAACTCGAAACAAGTCACAGTGTACAAATATCAAACGCTACAGTAGTTTCACCCTAACTAAATTCTTACTCACAAATTCTTTCAGCAGCTTTTCACACTGTTTGCTAAAGTGCTATCGAGGCAATTATCTGCCGGAAGCAAGCGATTATTATCACAACAGGAACATGGTACCACCTAGGAGTCATCAATTTATTGAGAGTTGTAGCATGTGCAAAGGCAGTTTACTGTTCTGAAAAAGAAGATGTTTAATTGCTGGTAACCAAAGTTCAAAGCTCTGGTAATTGAAGAAAATTGAAGTAGTTATTGGTTGATTAATTGTACTTTGCTCCTGTACTTTTTAAAATGGGCCAAGAATCCAATCATTTCAGAGTTTTTTTAGCACTCATCTATGTTCATAATTGTACAATTGTGCTAATAAATCTCAATATGGATACACTGATACAAACACTGCAGTACTGAACTTGAAGATTAGAACCACTGGACTACCCTAAAAATGTTTCAATGTGCTACACACTTCCAGTGCTTGGCCCTTAATAAAGAAGACAAAGAGGAAAAAGAAGAAGAAAAATATGATAAATTCCAACAATAATCCAGGATGATATACAGGAAGTGGGGAGGAGGATGACATCACTCATCATTATACACCTTCTTGATTTATGAATCACATAATGTGTGTGTGTGTGTGTGTGTGTGTGTGTGTGTGTGTGTGTGTGTGTGTGTGTGTGTGTGTGCGCGCGGTTAGGTGCATTGCGAAGAGGGTGTGTCTGTGTGTGTAGTTTGGGTGTGTAAAGCATGACCTTTCTTTTATGCATTCTTCTTATGAACCCTAATGAAAAGTTGGTATGAGGAAGGAAGTGACAAAATGACGTTGTTCTTCTGGAACATTCAAAAGGAGAAGATAATCAGATGAAGAGACTAAAGACACACTTTAGGTGCTTCATTGTACGTGTGTGTATGTGTGTGTGTGTGTGTGTGTGTGTGTGTGTGTGTGTGTGTGTGTGTGAGTGTGTGTGGGGAGAGAGTGCGGGATTTGGCGAAGGGGTGTGTATGTGTGTGTGTTTGTGTGTTTGTGTGTGCATGTGTGTGTTCTAGGTCGCACTGTGATGTGCTCCTGGTTAACCATATACTAGTAAGATAAGCAGCACCGGGTCGGATAAAGGTTAAGATCGCTCTCGCCTGCTGCGTATCATGTGTTAGGAGATGATAAAGTGCAGGGTGCGGAGTCTGCTGAAGAATGAGTGACTCTGATAGCCAATTATTCAAAAAGAATGACTGGTGAAGAACGCTCACTCTACAGTTAAATGCTCAACTAGCAATCAAACTGTTCTTCAGGTGTGCAATCAGGGCTGATTTTATCAGTGTCAATCAATACTTCTATTGGATGTAATTACGTTTTTTGAAAGGGGATACACACACGCGTGCACACGCACACACACACACACACACACACACACACACACACACACACACACACACACACACACACTCACATACTTTTGGTTAATGTATAATAATGGGAATAATATTAAGAAACAAACCCTTGCAACAGTAAACATTTTTAGAAATGTATACAGAACATTCCTACAATAAACTGTTGTAGGCACATTTTATGAACATTATATTTCTAGAAACATTTGCTGGTATGAATTTTCATATCTGGGTTTCAGATCATTATTTTTCTTGAACAACAATGTTTTACACCAGAGAAAGTTCTAGTAATGTTCTGCAGAAAACCATTGTTACTGGTAGAATTGATTGTGCTTTTCTGAACATTGGCTCTAACACTTCCATGCCTTGATTTTTGTGTCTAACAGTGGGAATATTCTAATAACGTTCTAAGAACAAATCAAGAATGCAGTAAGACTCTTTGGTGAGAACATTCTAACAACATTGTAAATTTTAAAAGTATAAATGTTGAAGGAATGTTTTTTCTGTAACATTGTGCTTTTGGTATCTTTTTGTTATTTCTAACAATTGTAAATGTTCCTTTAATATTGCAGACCATTAACGTTTCTAGAATTTTGTTTCGTGCAATAAAAGTGGAAACAGCCTACAAATATTGTGAAGCTAACCAATTTTGTGATTAAACATTTTTAGAAAGTTGCAGGAGTGTAACATTGACCTTGTTATAACTTGTTATGTTGTAGTATATTGTGATACCATTTGGTGTTAGCTGATATCCGTTCAGTTTGATTGAGTTTCAGATCGTATGCAACATTTACAGGAAAACACTTAACGCGTTTAGCGTTGTAGCAGCGTGCAGTCATGTCCTGCTCACCAAAGCATGAAGCAAAAGCTGAGAAACGCTGAGAGCTCTTGGCTGGTGTTTGTTCCTTTGATCATGGTATTGGGTGATCAGGTATGCAAACAAGCACCAACTGAGAACAATAAAAGAGCTTATCAGTTTGTATGTGTGTGTGTGTGTGTGTGTGTGTGTGTGTGTGTGTGTGTGTGTGTGTGTGTGTGTGTGTGTGTGTGTTTTGTGTGTGTGTGTGTGTGTGTGTGTTTTTGTGTGTGTGTGTGTGTGTGTAATTGTATGTGATCTGAGAGTCATATCTCTCGAACGCAGCACGGACGTGCAAATGCTGCTTCGGCTCTCAACATCTGGCAGCTATCACAGCTGGAGCAGGAAGTGTGTGTGTGTGTGTGTGTGTGTGTGTGTCAGTGTGTGTGTGTGTGTGTGTGTGTGTGTGTGTGTGTGTGTGTGTGTGTGTGTGTGTGTGTGTGTGTGTGTGTGCGCATGCATGTGTGTGTGGAGAGAGGTCAGAATCTGGTTAAATCAGTATAAGTTGTGCGCTTGACTCTGCTGTAGAGTGGTCTCACCTCTTCATTGTCTGGCAGAGAGGCAGTGCAGATAACATCACTCTGATTAAATGAATAGAAAACACGCCGCAACTCAACATTCTTATTCATCATTAACACAAGAGTGTATGTGTGTGAAAGAAGGAGAAAAGAACAAGAGAGAGAGAGAGAGAGAGAGAGAGAGAGAGAGAGAGAGAGAGAGAGAGAGAGAGAGAGAGAGAGAGAATAATAAGAGAATATTTGTATTCGGGAGATCGTTCTGCAGAGCTTTTGACAAACCCTGAATGAATTAATCATCATCGCAATTACTGCTAAGGCTGTGTGAGGTGAGATTGGCCAATGTTAGCTCTTACACGTGTGCACCACACACACTCACACACACACACACACACACACACACACACACACACACACACACACACACACACACACACACACACACACACAAACACACGTGCACACGCATACGCATACACACACACACACACACAGAGTGTAATATGTTGTTGGTGTTGTATCAGTGACCTTGGGATGTTTCTACAACTTGCAGGGATAAAAAAGGACAACAGATTGGCTTAGTCATTCTCCCAATACACATCTACATCACAAATCACCCCTACAAATGCGCGCACACACACACACACACACACACACGCATACACACGCATACACACACACACACACACACACTCTCTCACACACACAATCTGTTCACTGCATGGTAATACAAATTTAAGGTAAAAAACTTTCTTTCAAACAATGTTCCTTTTCTTTTACAGTGTAATAACACATAAGCCTCTTGAGGTTAAGGCTTTCTATTACTTCTGGGTGCTGATTGATTTTCTAACAGCAGATCTGACAGTAGTTCCATCTGTAAGGCAAATCTCAGGCTTACATTGATGTGCTCATTCTAAAATGCTATATAGACAAAGTATTGAGACACTTATTTTTCCACCCATATGTGCGTCTTTCCAGAACTGTTACCACAAGGTTGGAGGCATACAATTTATAGGATGTCTTTGGATGGGGTGGCATTAAATTTTCCCTTTATTTGACCCAAACCTGTTTCACCATAACAATGCCCCTGTGCACAAAGCCAGTCTGGCTCTATGAAAATATAGTTTGCATGTGTTGGAGTACACCATGAGTGTCCTGTTATAAAGCTCTGAACTCAACCATATTGAACACCTTTGAGATGAATTAGAACACTGACTGCACTACAGACCCCCTCACCCTACATCCATTTTTGACTTTACTAAACGAGCTGAATGAGCACAAACCTCCACAACAACACTTTAAAATATAGTGGAACATCTTTCCAGACATGTGGAGTTTATATAGCAGCAAATGGGGACTAAATGTGGTGTGGGATGTTCAAAAAGCATATATATAAATCTTATGGTCAGGTATGCACAAACTTTTGTCCATATAGTGTATATTATTGAGGGTGTGTCTTAATTTTAGTAATAATAGTTCAGTAGACAGGGCACTGTGATCAGGAAGTTGTCTATTTTAAAGGCACAGCAACTTTTTTGAGTAAATAGAAAATCCAAAATGCACTGCAAAACATGGGAGCATTGCTGCTCATTAGTTTGCTTCCTGGAAATGACAACATATTTTTTAAATCAAATCAAATCAAATCAAATTTTATTTGTCACATACACATACATACAGGGTACGGCATGCAGTGAAATGCTTTTTTTGAAGTTTCTCAGGTCAAAAACAAATAGCAGACAAACTCTCAGCCATTAATTAAGTGGTGGAAAAACAGGAAGTGGCAAGAAATTTGTAATAAGAAGGCAAATGCAAATCACTAAGACAACGGAAGTACAAGAAACCATAATCCGATCAATTAGACAAGAAACATGGCCAATAACTGTTGGCATGGATAACAGTAAATCGTTAGACTTTTATATGAATTACATATGAGAATTGCAAAACGTGATTCAGGTGCATATGACCTTTCATGGAAAGAAAGAAAGAAAGAAAGAAAGAAAGAAAGAAAGAAAGAAAGAAAGAAAGAAAGAAAGAAAGAAAGAAAGAAAGAAAGAAAGCGTTATAATTGTCACTATACTTTTACAGTACAGTAAAATAATTTTTATTTGCATGTAGCAGCTATATTAGGAAGATGGGGTCAGTGATGTTACAGTGCCCCTGGAGCATAGAGGGTTAAAGACCAAGGCCTTGCTCAAGGGCCCCAAGAGTGTCAGCTTGGCCATGCCGGGAATTGACTGCCTGACTTTCTGATCAATAACCCAAAGCCTTTACCACTGAGCTACCACCTCACCCCAGGGGAGGTTGTCGTAGCTTTCAAAGAATTGCTAATTTCAGCAATTTTTAACCTTTTAACATTTATAACCAGTTAGTTTGACTTTTAATTGTTTAATGATTTTTTAAAAAGCTTGCATACAATCCTTCTTAAATTACCATTGCAAGAACTCGTGACTAAGCCAACAAATTTGACATATAAAACGCAAATGTCCCAATGTTAGTCAGGGTTCTCACCAGCACCGCAACTCATGTACACTATATATTGTTTGATGACCTGGGGAGCTGATTACAAGTAGTAAGTAAAAGCCCATTTACAAGGACATGTGTACTGAATGCAAAATAAAACATAAAAATAAAATGTTCTGTAATTGTTGATGTGAAGTTTTTGTCTAAAAAAATGTCTTTGATCCTTTATGGAAGAAGTCTCCAGTGTCTGTATTTCATAATCGTCACAGGTAAAGCTGTAACTTTAAATGTGATCTACAGGACAGTGAAGTTTACACTAACATAATATTTTTTTTTTTCTTGTCATCTTTAAAATAGAGAAAATTAGGGCCAGTCATGGAACATTTTTTATAGCTGAATAAAAATTATTAGGGTTAGGGTTGTGCCATGAAAATCTATAAACAGTAAATGTTACTATAATCATAACAAAAAGTGTTACTATAATCAAAAGCATCATTCTTTATTAAAACTAAACAAAAAATTCCAATTGGTAAAAATTGCTAGGTGATAGCATTAAATCCATTATAAAATACTCCATGATAGTACCTAGATGTGACACCAGGCTGCATCATTCCACATTGTCCTTGATTAGTTTTTTATAGTTACATGTGCAAAAGTGTTTTATCCCTTATTTACACTGGAATGTTCCACACAAAAACATTGCTCTTTAGTCTTAACTTAACTTTAGTATATCACTATCATGACATTTAGTAAATGGCAATAAACATATTTACATCACACACAGGAACACGCACGCACACACACACACACACACACACACACACACCCTTCCCAGCATGCTATGTTCCTCTTTAATATCTTCATCCTCCACAAGTTTGGCACAGATCTATCGTGAGCAAACAGGGATTTGAGCCGTAGCTGAGTAAACGGGCCCGTCGCCTCCATCTGAGCCATTAAGTCTCTGGCAGGACTTAACTCCGGCCGTGTCTTAGCCCGATGCTCACACTCATGCTGCAGTTAGGTAATTGTGTATTTGTGTGTGTGTGTGTGTGTGTGTGTGTGTGCGTGCGTGCTTGCGTGTGTGTGTGTGTGTGTGTGTGTGTGCGTGTGTGTGTATGTGTGTGAGTGTGCATGTGTATATACACTGCATGGTGGGTGTGGAGACTGAAGAGTATCCTATGTGACTCACTTCGCTACAATGAAGATCAGTCAGGTCATTTAGAAAGACTTCATCATGTTAACTCTAAGGCTGTTGACATTCGGTCCGACCTGTGAGCTTGACTACAAGAAAAAAAGCGCAGACGCTTCTGTTGAGTCAGGGAAATGAAACTGATGAGCAGCCTAAAATGTTACGGTGCAATGCAGCCCAAAGAGGATTAGTTCTAAAATTGCTTGCAGGTTTTGAAAAATGTTTCCTAAAAACGTGCTAAATTTGCTTGGCCTCCTTTATAAAATGTTTTCCTGGATAAATAATAACAAAATAAATTTATTATAAAAGAAAAAAGTTATAGAAAAAAGTTACTAGGCACTTTTTATATGTAGCAGTCCATTTATCACTTTATCCAATTTTTAGCCCATGAATTATGAATTATCATATTTTGGATGAAGCAATGCACAACATTTCAAGGCACAATTAATAACTATTATTTGTCATTTATTATAACAAAACAACGTGATTTTTAGGCATTATAGGCATTGTACTATATTCATCATAATGTCCACATTACCTTTTAGATGATAAACCATAATAATAATCCATATTGGAAACTTAACTAAAGCGAGGGTTGATACCAGAAAACACAACATAGGGAGCTAGAAAACATGGCAAATCTGCATTCTGCAACTTGTCTTCCGACGTTTGTGAGTATCGGTACAGTAGTGGAGATTAGGATGGGATGTAGAGGTCAGAGCCACAATGATTATCTATCATTAACAAACCACTCTCACTCTTTTCCAACTCAAAAAGTAGAAATAGAAAATAGTTCCTGAAACAAGACTACAATGTGCAAATGAATGGAAGCTTAAAACATAGAAGTAGCAGTGTCCATGCTCTGAAAGGGGTCATTTGTAAAATTCAAATTTAAAACCATATCAATTTGATGATCGGAAAGATACCTTTAAGTCTTTATCCAATTTTCTTATTTTTTGTATCAGTGAACCTGTACCCAGTGTAGCATCAATTTCCTGCTGTTCTGAAGTGCTTTTCTGTTTGCCTCGGTTGTAAAGAGTGGATTATTGTCAGGGATTCCCCTGCCACGCCTCCCTCAGCCGCTGTCAGAGATTCACCCTGCCACGCCCCCCTCAGTAGCTGTCACGTTGCCTCGTTATCCTTTGCCAGCCATGATCACCGACAGCTGTGGCTCGTTATGGACTAGACTATATAAACTCACGTTCTCGAGTCACAGGCTGTCGGTTCTTGTAGGTCATGCTGGTGATCGCCTGGATTCCGCACCGCCAGCCACGGACTCAGAGAGGATTACTCTTCGCCTTAGGACTTTTACTTTCGTTTTCGGACATTGCTTTCGCTGTGGTTTACGCATCCCGAGCGGATATCCTTTGTTTGCTTCTCTTCACGGTTTGTGAGAGGTTTTTTGTTGAATAAAAGCGGAATCGCCCTCCCCCGATTTCGGCCGCGATGGATCGGCAGCCGAACCCGGCTTCGGATTTCTCCCGGAAGTTCCATGCCGCTCCTTGCGGTTCAGCGCCACTGACTACGGATTATGCAAGCGCGGCTGCGCCGCGCCCCTCTGCGAGCGCGAAGGGCTCGTTTTTCCGGAGAGAGCAGCGAACTGGGCGGATTCCTGAGGAGCATCGGCGAGTATGCGGAGGAAAATTCTTCCCGGTTTCCCTCCGAACAAGCCAAGATTGCCTCCTGCGTTTCCCTCCTGTCTGGTGATGCTCTTTCTAAAACCAGCATATTATGGAGCGCCAAAGGGGCAATTTTGGCTCACTCGCCAAATTCAGCGAGCTTCTTCTGGGGTCTGTGTGGGATAGAGGTGGCGGATCTCCACGACTGTCCCCTCGGTGAGGACAATGCTTCGTCTCAAGGTACTCCAAGGCAAGCAGCTCTGATTCAGGTTTTTTCAAGGTTTTCCTCCGTCCCAAGGTTCTTCAGAGCACGTGACTCAAACCTAGGATTCTTCGGAGTGCGCGGCTCTGGTTCCGGATTCTCCACGGTGCTCGGCAGCGGTCCAAGGTGCTTCAGAGCACGCAGCTCCATTTCAGGATTCTCCCAGGTTCTCGGTTTCATCCCTGTGCATCCAAGAACACGAGGCTCAGTTCCAGGGCTTTCACGAACACACGGCTCTGCCCCTGGATCTGTACAAGCGCGCTGCTGTGTTCCGGGGTTCTCGTGGATGCTCTGCACCATCTCCGAGCGTCTGCGAGCGCTCCATGGCATCCCAGCATGCCCACAAGCTGTCCGAGCCGCCACAGACCCGTCACGAGCGCGCCGAGCTGTCACTGACCCTTCACAAGCGCACCGAACCACCACGGACCGTTCACGGGGGTGCCGCTCAGCCACAGAGTTCCGCCGAGGGTGCCGCTCAGCCACAGAGTTCCGCCGAGGGTGCCGCTCAGCCACAGAAGGCGACGGCTTGCCCCCGGGCTCCACAGAAGGCGACGGCTTGCCCCCGGGCTCCACAGAAGGCGACGGCTCGCCGCATGGCGACGTCCGGCCTCCACGTCGCCTCCAGGTGGTGACGTGGAGGCCTCCATGGCCTCCAGGTTCCCCGCATGGCGACGTCGGGCCTCCAGGTTCCCCGCATGGCGACGTCGGTCCTCCAGGTCCCTCTGATAACAACGTCGGTCCTCCAGGTCCCTCTGACGACGGCAAAGCTCTCCAGAGTCTCTCCGAGGGTGTTGTTACGGCCCAACGTCCTGCCAAAAGTGCCCTTGTGTTCCTGGTCTCCGCCGTGGACGTCGCTTGGCCTCCGGCCTCCGCCCTGGACGGCGTACGGTTCAGGTTCCCCGCCGTGGAGGTCGCTCGGCCTCCGGTCTCCGCCGTCGCTCGGCCTCCGAGCTCTGCCAGGAATTCTGCTCGGCTTCCGGGTCTTTTCGAGGGCCGTTGACCCGTTCCTGATCCCGACCGAAGACGCCGCTTCGCCTTGGGCCCCTTCCGATCTTCCCCTGTTCCGCTGCGTTGCTCGTGAGGCCTCCTTTGTCCCGGGTCGGTTGGAGAGGCCTTTCTCAGAGTGCCCCGGCCCGCCTGCCGTTGGTGGGTTTTGGGGTGTCAGGTGCCGCCCCTGGAGGGGGGGTACTGTCAGGGATTCCCCTGCCACGCCTCCCTCGGCTGCTGTCAGGGATTCCCCTGCCACGCCTCCCTCGGCCGCTGCCAGAGATTCACCCTGCCACGCCCCCTCAGTAGCTGTCACGTTGCCTCGTTATCCTTTGCCCGCCATGATCACAGCTGTGGCTCGTTATGGACTAGACTATATAAACTCACGTTCTCGAGTCACAGGCTGTCGGTTCTTGTAGGTCATGCTGGTGATCGCCTGGATTCCGCACCGCCAGCCTTTCCTGCTGGTTCTGTCTACGGACTCCGTCCCCGAGAGGATTACTCTTCGCCTTAGGACTTTTACTTTCGTTTTCGGACATTGTTATCGCTGTGGTTTACGCATCCGGAGCGGATATCCTGTGTTTGCTTCTCTTCACGGTTTGTGAGAGGTTTTTTGTTGAATAAACTATGATTGATTTACTTCCGCTTCCGCGTCATGGTCATCAGCCTGACAATTATTCACGTTGTTTTAGCTTTCCTGTCAGCATGAACCTACCCATTCCCTTCAAATGTTAAAAAGGTTTTTGTTTTTGTTTTGTTTGGCATCAAAAAATACACCTAGATTCTTTTTTTTTTATTATTATTGTAATGTTTTTTGTGTGAACACCACTATAACTGAAGCTCTAGAATTCATTCATTCATTCATTTTCTCCCGCTTATCCGTAATTCGGGTCGCGGGGGCAGTCTAAGCAGACCCCCGCCTTCGACTGCTGCCCAATCCTCACAGCACCGTCCCTTACGGTCCCTCCTGCAGGTGGTGAGCCCACGGGAAGAAGCTCTAGAATAATCTGTATTATTATATAATTTTTTTGCAAGTGCTACACAATTTTTTTGTTGGGATAATTCTCATTATAATTTAGACATTTACATTAAAGTAAATGTTACAGTTACAGTCCTATGAAATAAAAATAAGAAAGCATGTGGTGAAACATTGTTAGGTCGTAAACAGAAACATGAGGATTAAATGTGATGTGCTCTCAAATGAGCCTCAGTAATTCAGAGAGCTTCATCCGCCTCAGTCACTAATGAGAGGGTATCATGAAACAATCAGAGAGAAGCTCCAGAAAGCCTGAGGTTTGAAAAAGGCAGGGATGAACCCGACAAAGAGAGCGAGTCAGTGAAAGAAAGATTAAAGCAGATGGGTAAATGGCGTATAATCTCTCGTACAATTAGCATTGTTGGTGCTATTACGCATTTGACTCACGTTGTTCTGTATGTCTGGCTGTAAGCCATCTTTCTCTCGCTCACTCTCATGCTTTGGGTTTGGATGGATGGTGGATTATCTTCAGAAAAAGCCCACAGTCTGTATGTGGAGGCGTGGTGCTCATTAAGCCATTGTGCTGATCCTCCATCATCACCCACTGCAAAATAAACCATGTGATTTGCCTATGCTGAGTTTCTATCTTTCCCTCTCTCTCTCTATCTCTTTCTTTTTCTCATCCTCTAGAGGTGCTGCCCTCCCACGCCGTCTGTTTCCCAAAGCCCGGTCTCAGTCTAAACACACAAACAATTGTAACACAGTAGCCATGGATTACATAGATGTCTGCATATGTTTATCAGAGATAGACAGTCAGATTCTTTTTTTCTTATCTCTCTCAACACAAAACCCATATTCAAATAGCCAGCAAATATTTATATAATATGTCTATGAAAACGCAAGGCCAGTAACCAATCGGTGACCTTAACTCCTTATAAGTAATGGCACCCATCCAGGTTGACAACCCACCCCATTCACTGTCAACTTTACAATGACCTCTGGAGTTGCACGGCTGTGTTTTTTTTTTTGTTTGTTTTTTTATTTTGTCCCTTTCTGCTTGTCCTCCGGATATTTACATCCTCCAGCGAGAAATGCTGGGACGTGGCCCAAAACAGCTGAAGAGTTACACCACAAGAGGGGAAAAATAAAGAAAACATAACCAAACAAAACACAACAAAAGAGACAAGAAGAATCCAATGTCTCGAAGGCGGCTAAGTAAGAGCTATTTGTTATCCGAAGTATTTTTCATGCTGAGTTTTTTTTTTTCATTCGGGTTAGCCTTTCTTGCGATTAAGTAAACACAGGGAGGTGGAGAATGTTGCCTTTTCACTCTTTTTACTTCCTTTTGTTTGATTAGAAAAAATACAGAATGAAAAATAAAAGACATGTGGGATATGTAAACCAGGAGAACACAAAAAAGAGTTTTTATAAGGCTCGAGAGGCAGGAAACAACTCCGACAAATATAGAAAGAATAAATGCAGTGAGAAAAGAAGGAGTTTGTGGACACAGTGCTCCTGGATAACAAGAAATGAAAGTGTGACTGAATAAAATAAAACTGTAAAAATTTAAGATTTTAGACGATTCATCAAATGAACATGCACCTTCAGCACCAAAACAGAAACTGACTTATCGTCTCTGATATTTTATAATGTTTTTTATATATAAGGGTCACTGATTAAAAAAAACTATGAGAAAAGATATCTAAATATGTTTTCCATTAAATTAAAAAAGCTCAATGTGGTTAATAAAGAAAATTTATTTTGTTTCTTTTTTGACATCTTAAAACAGTTTTTCAGGAACAACAGATGATTTTATGTTTTTCTTTTGATCACTAGAAAAAAACACGTCATCCATTTCAGAAAAAACTCTACTGGCCATATCAGACTACAGATATCTAACATTTTTGGTTAAATTGATGTAGTTGAATTGATTAAAAATTTTGACACAAAGAAAAAATCCTGTGCAATGTCTGAAAATTATTTTCCATCATGCTGTTTTTGTCACTAAAATATTCCATTTTAGAAAATAAATTAACTAATGTAATGATATTAACAGGCACAAAAGTGGCACATTTGACATCTCAATAGATTTTCCACTCTGCGGTTTGAATTGTGGAATTGCATTTACCACATAACTAATTTGTTTTGCTGATTTTCCTGGTCTTTCTTGGATAGCACGATAGACCAAAAAACTTATAGGGAATTGTTTTAATGGAGTTTTACATTGGCATCCGTTTATCCATGTTTTCCATTTATTGCGGGTGGTTTTGGAACATAACCACCGTGATAAACTGGGTATTACTGTAAATAAGAAATGTACATTTAATTAAAGATATTTATGTTCAAAAACCAAGCAGTTTCATTCAATGTGAACATCGAACCTCAATCTTTGCCTACATATATTCCATACCATATTATATATCAAATTGCTTATAAATTAGTTAAAGAAATCATTTATATGTAAAATAATTTTTTTTTTTTTTTAAGTAATATCATTTGAAAGATATGTTTTAAACTAACATTTCGTATTTGAGATCATTTTAACTAGAACAGAACAAGTGAGATTTCCAGACTTCTAAAAGCTTCATACATTTTTGTTTGGGTTTAACATCTAATAAGAACATAACAAGACTCCTTTTGTTTTTCCTCAGTTGGCACGTCACACCTCATCTCAGCTCGTGTTCTGTGGATGATTACTGAGACAAGCATGCTGGTGTGTCTTAAAGCTTCCTCCCAAAAAACAAATGAATAATCAGGCTCAGATCCATGTGAATGAGTGGATCTGTTAATTGCTCTCTGTACATGTAGACATGGCAGTTGCATCACGGATCATTGGGATCATGTGATCTCATCTCCACTAAGCTTGAAGGAGAGGCGTGTTCACAAAATCGTTCATAGCCAAGGTGTTTTCAAATACACTTGATTATCAAGGGGAAAGATTTTTTAGCACATACTATACATTGATTTCATTATCATAAAGAACAGCTGCTATCACAAAATATTCCCAATAAGTGGAACAAAATTATATTTAATTGAAAGCATGAGTATAATATCAGCATTGAACTTAATTATATTTGGTGCAAGCTGCTCAGAAATATCTTTATCTTTAAAAATGTTCACAGTTAAATGTATTTGACTGAAATCTTTTAATTCCATCAAATAAAAAAATTTATTACACAAATATATATATATATATATATATATATATATATATATATATATATATATATATATATATATATATATTTGTGTATATATATATTACACAAATATATATATATATATATATATATATATATATATATATATATATATATATATATATATATATATATATATATATATATATATATATATATATAAAATTTTAATATTAACATACACAGAGATGTAATAATTTATTTAATTTATTTTGGTACCTTATAGTCATAGCAATAATTTAGCAGTAGTAGTAGTAGTAGTAGTAGTAGTAGTAGTAGAAGGAGAAGAAGAAAAAGAAGAAAAAGAAGAAGAAGAAGAAGAAGAAGAAGAAGAAGAAGAAGAAGAAGAAGAAGAAAAAGAAAAAGGAAAACATGCAATCACTAAAGGGTACCTGCATATCTTTAGTGCTTGGCCCTCTAACCCTCTAATAAGTATATTAATGTCAGGTTATAACAGGATTTACAAACAGTGTTATAACTATTAATGAAAATGTATTGCACTTTATAGCTATCTGAATTATTCTTTATAAGATGCTAACTGTTCATAGGTATAAGTAGTGTTCTTGAGGCATTGTAACACTTTCTTTAGTCCATTACAGGGACAGTCTTGGCACAATTTGTATTGGATATATTGGTTATGAATTTAAAACAATCTTTTGCGGATGCTTAACAATCCTTATTTCTCTCTCGTTGTTACCCCACCCGCACCACCGTCCTCTGTACAGTGACATGTTTCTGTCCTTTTCTTCTCTTCAGATCTGCCTAGTTCATCCCAATGCTCTGGATGGAGTTCTCTTCAGGTGGAGACCACTCTGTGCAGCTGGGGATGGTTCCACGTGACCAGTCTAAAGATCCATGAATCTGCTGAGCAATTTAAGAACTTTTAGGATGGATTTGAACTGTAATTAATGTCAATCTATATCTATAAATATCAATTAATCTCAGGGTTTTTTTCCTTGACACAGTCACCACTGACTCACTCATTAGAGATAAACTTATAATTATAAGGAACAAACTTATAAGCACTGGACTGGACAATGTCCATTATTAAAAGCGTATACAAATAAAAATGAATTTAATTAAATTGAATTAAACACTGATTATAATGAATCCTGCTCACAATTTACTGTGTAATAAGGCATCTATAGTGCCTTATTTAACTGTGATGACAGGTTGTAAATGTGTTCATGGGTCATATACAGAAAGCACTGATACTGGAGACTCCTTCTTTAATTTAAAAAAGTCTCCTAATGGTAAACTTCACCATATCAATGATTAAATAATTTTTTTTTGTACAAGCTTGCAGCTTCTCACAAATCTAAACCGAGAATTCAACCAGAACCAGAATAATAGCTGAGTAAGAAAATAAATGCGATCTTTATAAGAAATAGGAGACAATCTAAAAAGCTGATTTAAACATTTTGTTGTCTATAACTTGAATATAGATGAATACTAATTACACCTATAACTACTTCACAACTTTACATATAAAAGAAATTCTTTAAATTTAGATGTGGACTATGGTAGCAATAACTCTCTGAAGGTTCGTGTTGGGCGCCACACTACAAACGTTTGACCAGAACCGACCTCCAACAGAGCGCTGTGGAATTCTGCTTCTCAGACCATTCCCAGCATTTGAAAGACAAGTGGGAACAATCCCGAAATGCTGCGGTTTGTGTCAGCAAGGATGACCAGAACCTAAAACATCTTGCAAGAATAATAGTCGTTAAAGGGCTTGAGGGAAAAAAAAAGAAAAATAGAAATAAAAAGTGTTTCGGATGGCTTTTGTTAGGACACTGTGAATTCCATACTTGATGCAGAGCCAAGGTGGTGAGAGAGAGTTGGTTCTGAGCCATGTCCTGTCACTCTCTCTCTTTCTCTCTCTCTCTCTCTCTCTCTCTCTCTCTCTCTCTCTCTCTCTCTCTCTCTCTCTCACACACACACACACACACACGCCTGTGTCAATGTTCACAAACACACTCACACAAGAGGTAGGGAAGGGTACAGGGTCGGTGTCACTGCATGGTTGTGGTCAGTGGAGAGACGTGGGTGTCTGTGAGGTTTGGCTAGGACACACACACACACACACACACACACACACACACACACACACACGCACACACACACACACACACACACGCATGTACACTTATACTGCACCCTGAGGTGAGGGCAAACTGTGAAACCCCAGTACCCACAAAAATTCCCTGAACTCAAAAAATCCACACATGCCAGATTTCAACAGTTTTTAGGATAAGCTAATGAATAAGCAAAAGGAATTTTCATTTTTCAGTCCATAATTCCAGTATCCCTCTATCTACTTGTCACGATTTCTTCTTTGTCCCGACATTTTCTCTCTTTTTCTCTCTTCTTCTCTCACAGGGCACAGGATATATATATATATATATATATATATATATATATATATATATATATATATATATATATATATATATATATATCGAGAGAGAGTGAGAGAGAGAGAGAGAGAGAGAGAGAGAGAGAGAGAGAGAGAGAGAGAGAGAGAGAGAGAAAGAAAAGAAGAGAGAAATATTTTTGCCAAAAGCTGAAACAATGACTAAGCAATCCAGAACCTCCCTGGCTTAAAACAATACCATCAATCAAAGGCAACAGAAAGAACATACAAACACACAAATTTATGAAGAGGAGTTACAGATTATTTAACTCTTTACTTTCCTCAAATCATGAAATAGCCCAAAATGATCTGTTGGGCATACTGAACCCATTACTAAGAGCATACTTATTTTTTAACAAAGCAAACATCACAAACAGTACGCTTGCTAAAACAAAAGTGTGCACCAAAACAGTGATAAGTACATGAAGTCCCACATCATTTAAAATGTAAAGGCTGCTTATCTTAGTAAGATTTTAGAGCAAGCCATAATAGGGCAGCTAAGATTATCCTATATTTTCCACCAATTAATTATTAACAAAGGCGTAGTTACAGGACAGGTGAGGCTTGAACTTTTTTGTTTTGAGTTTTGAGTTGGACGCTGAAGTTCATTCAAATATGAAATCTGAAAATACAGAACTCCCCAAAAACTCAGACTGGTAATGTATAACATCATACCAGGAACCATTTAACATTTACCCCATTTTGCTAGCAGGTGGAAGCGAATGTATCTGTCTGGTAGCCAGAAATGATAGAGTAAGCTAAGAGTAGACGGAAAGAAAAGCAGAAGTATATTATGCAGTTGGCACAATCAAATAAGCAAGTAATTATTGGTGACAGTACGCTGTAAGATGTAATGTAATGCTAGCTCATTATCATCTTGGCATGGATACAGTACACATACAGTAATGATCATTATTTAGATATTTAGATAGATATTTAGATTTGTCTTTTTTTTCAAAATTTGAACTGGTAAAATGTATCTAAATTGTCTTAAAGGTTACTGTGGTTAATATTATGTTGAACAAATTTTGCCCGGAGGTCACAGAGGTGGTCTACATGCACTCGCACACACACACACACACACACACACACACACACACACACACACACACACACACACACACACACACACACACACACACAAGCACACACTCAAGCAAGCCCCTATCAGTGTTCAATAGCAGTAAATATTATCAGTCCTAAGTAAACACACAGTTTGGCCCCATAGGCATTTCTGCTGTGTGTTTTTCAAATCGAGAGCCATGACTTCAGCAGCCATCTCAACATTTTTTAAGGGTCATTCTTAGAAGAGAAAAAAAACATAAGCTTTTTTCTTCCTACAGACCACCACCCTGTGCAAACACAATGTGTGTTTGTGTGTGTAGAAGAAGATAGGCTGGGTGACAAGAGGGCAAATTGCTAGATCAAAGATGAAACCACACATAAATACACACTTACAAATGGCCAATTCTATATTCAGCACAAGTAATTGATTCTAAGGATCAGAGGCGTCCACCTTCTGTACAGCTTTGCATCTTTGTGTACTGATCTAAAGATATTAGATTTCAACAAGTTATTAAATTTGACATGAAGGAATGCACTGAAGCATAAATTATGCATGAGCACACTTGTAATGCACATTGTTGTAATGCGCAAATTTTTATGCATCTGCCATGCTTTTATTTGTTTGAAGTTTATGGTTGATGGATATAGATATGTCTGTGTGTGTGTGTGTGTGTGTGTGTGTGTGTGTGTGTGTGTGTGTGTGTGTGTGTAGTATGTTGTATGATGTTGTATGACATAAATGCACTTATAAAATTGTAAAGCAATGTCCATATCTGTATTTATATCTGGTTATCTGGTTCCCAGAGCTCTAAAAAGCATTCCAGTGCAGTAAACTGTATATGCCTGAGGTCAACAATGTCATGTTTGTATTACTAGTCTTTAAATTTAATAATCATATTAATAAGACAACGGTGGGTAAAAACAAAGGGCCGATCCCAAACTCGAGATATTTAAGATTTACAGTCCTTAAAAGCAAAACAGTGATCAAAAATTAGCAAGAAAGAATTAAATGCACTCCTAAAGCCTCCAGTGCCACCATTTGCTACTTTATTGTTGCTAAACTGCTTGGGGAAATACTAAAAACTGGGAAATTTACTTATCTACTTTTTCTGTTTACAAAGATAAAATGTTCGATGTAAAATAAAATAAAAATGTGCCTGCCTGGGTTCACAACAAACTTTTAATCAACTGCTGGAAGCCTTGTACATTTAATGGAGCACTGATTCTTCTACTAAGGTTGGTTGTTTCCTAGTTCTCAGCATTGCAGCTTTAAACCTGATGTGGGCATTGCCACATTTTTTGTAGGTTTTCTTTTTTCTTTTTTTTTTTGCTTTATATCTAATTAAGCATGAAAGGTTAGTTTTCATACAGTTCCTAAATCTCAGTCACATCATAATTTCATAATTGGTATTATGATTATTTTTGTTTGCACATTTGAATTCAAGAAAAATAAAAGCAATACAAAAAATTTACAAACCATATAAGGTTGTTTAGAGTTTCATATGAAAAGATAAATGTTTTGACTACTAAAAACAATCTGGTTGTAGTTCCTTTAAAAGTGTTCAAACATTTTACAATTTTCCCTAATTTTGAGGATAATACTATGACCTCATATCTTCTTCTACATATTTTAATTCTAAACATTGTTTATGCTTTATTTGTTACATTTAACCTTAATTATTGCTCGCTGATAAAGAAGAGTTAAAAAAAAAAAGATTAATTTAAGATTTTATGAGTAATGAAATGCAACATAATTTGGATATTTTACTTTACCTGTCTTGAAATCAATCCTTAGTGTAGCCATTACAAATAAATATTTATTTCACCACATGGCATGGTTTTGACAGTCTGATGATGTTAGAGAAAAATTTCAACCTTTAATAACAAGGCAACAAGTCTAAAAATTGTTGAGACAGTTGTGGAATTTCAATTATGTGAAAGAAATAAAACCTTGGGTCTCTTCTATTAGCTTAATATTTGTACCCGGCTGGTTAAAAAGGTCGTTTTTTTTTTTACTTTATGATGATCCAACTAAACAGCCCTTGACACAATGAGCCTGCCATTGGCTGAAGGTCAGGACTCACAGAGATAAGCACTTACAATCCAATCAGCACAGACAAAGAGAGAGGCCAAGGTTCAATCAGGGCCACGACCAAACATCATCCAACAAGCCTGTTTATCAAAGCCATATAAATAAATTTTGGTCTATGCAATGAGAAAATAGAGCATGCTATCCTGATGATAAATTTTATCAATTATGTCAACACGTAGTTTTATTACCCTAACAGGGTGCAGTTGTCTGTAGTATTTGGTGCTTTTAAAATGTGCAGGCATTTATTTCAGGGGTAAACCTCCCTGCTTTAGGATACTGCTTGTTCTTATTAGAAAATTCAAATAATCCTGACATAACCTGTTATAACAATGTCATTCGGTTGCAGATACACTTCAAGAAAAGCTGTACGTTGTGAGGAAAGGTCAGCAAAACAGTTCAAAACCATTGTTAAGCTTTTTCAAAAACATCTTTAATTTACAGTATGTGTAATATATACCTAATATATATAAATATAAAAATATATATAAAAATAGAATATATATATATATATATATATATATATATACAGTGAGGAAAATAAGTATTTGAACACGCTGCTATTTTGCAAGTTCCCCCACTTAGAAATCATGGAGGGGTCTGAAATTGTCATCGTAGGTGCATGTCCACTGTGAGAGACATAATCTAAAAAAAAAAAAATCCAGAAATCACAATATATGATTTTTTAACTATTTATTTGTATGATACAGCTGCAAATAAGTATTTGAACACCTGTCTATCAGCTAGAATTCTGACCCTCAAAGACCTGTTAGTCTGCCTTTAAAATGTCCACCTCCACTACATTTATTATCCTAAATTAGATGCACCTGTTTGAGGTCGTTAGCTGCATAAAGACACCTGTCCACCCCATACAATCAGTTAGAATCCAACTACTAACATGGCCAAGACCAAAGAGCTGTCCAAAGACACTAGAGACAAAATTGTACACCTCCACAAGGCTGGAAAGGGCTACAGGGAAATTGCCAAGCAGCTTGGTGAAAAAAGGTCCACTGTTGGAGCAATCATTAGAAAATAGAAGAAGCTAAACATGACTGTCAATCTCCCTCGGACTGGGGCTCCATGCAAGATCTCACCTCGTGGGGTCTCAATGATTTTAAGGAAGGTGAGAAATCAGCCCAGAACTACACGGGAGGAGCTGGTCAATGACCTGAAAAGAGCTGGGACCACCGTTTCCAAGGTTACTGTTGGTAATACACTAAGACGTCATGGTTTAAAATCATGCATGGCACGGAAGGTTCCCCTGATTAACCAGCACATGTCCAGGCACTTCTTAAGTTTGCCAATGACCATTTGGATGATCCAGAGGAGTCATGGGAGAAAGTCATGTGGTCAGATGAGACCAAAATAGAACTTTTGGGTCATAATTCCACTAAACGTGTTTGGAGGAAGAAGAATAATGAGTACCATCCCAAAAACACCATCCCTACTGTGAAGCATGGAGGTGGTAGCATCATGCTTTGGGGGTGTTTTTCTGCACATGGGACAGGGCGACTGAACTGTATTAAGGAGAGGATGACCGGGGCCATGTATTGCGAGATTTTGGGGAACAACCTCCTTCCCTCAGTTAGAGCATTGAAGATGGGTCGAGGCTGGGTCTTCCAACATGACAATGACCCGAAGCACACAGCCAGGATAACCAAGGAGTGGCTCTGTTAGAAGCATATCAAGGTTCTGGCGTGGCCTAGCCAGTCTCCAGACCGAAACCCAATAAGGAATCTTTGGTGGGAGCTCAAAATCTGTGTTTCTCAGCGACAGGCCAGAAACCTGACTGATCTAGAGAAGATCTGTGTGAAAGAGTGGGCCAAAATTTCTCCTGCAGTGTGTGCAAACCTGGTGAAAAACTACAGGAAACGTTTGACCTCTGTAATTGCAAACAAAGGCTACTGTACCAAATATTAACATTGACTTTCTCAGGTGTTCAAATACTTATTTGCAGCTGTATCATACAAATAAATAGTTAAAAAATCATAAATTGTGATTTCTGGATTTTTTGTTTTTAGATTATGTCTCTCACAGTGGACATGCACCTACGAATGACAATTTTAGACCCCTCCATGATTTCTAAGTGGGAGAACTTGCAAAATAGCAGGGTGTTCAAATACTTATTTTCCACACTGTATATATATATATATACAGTGTGGAAAATAAGTATATTCTATTTTTCTATATTTAAAACACACAATTTGCCTTTATTTGAAATCCCCAGGAAAAATGTAAGGCACAAAAAAATGCACAAACAAGCATTAAATTGTACAGAAAACCCAGGGTATAAAATAAATATTGATGCTTCTGCTTGAGTTGATATCTGTGGATGGTGCAGCTGTGGCTACCGTGAAAAAAGACTATTCATTCTCGCCACATGGGATACGTGTCTGTAATAGCCATGGCATCATAATGATTTTATTAAGAGGTTGATTGATTTAGCTAGGACTCCACTGAAGGCCTAGGTGAAAAATGCAAGGCCTGCTATAGAGTGATATAAACATAATGTTAATAATATTAACTGTCATCTTATCACCAGAGATGGGCGTATTTATCACCAGTGTATTTGTACTTTGTTGCTGTACTTAAGTAGATTTATCTGGTATCAGTACTTTACTTCACTATTTATTTTTTAAACAACATTTTACTTGTACATATAACATGTTTTACACAAAGTACTTTCTACTTCTTCCTTTTTCAAAACAGGCTTGTTACTTTAGTTTTAATCTATTTGGTGACAAGATCAATATATTTTTTTACTTATTGCGTGTCATTTTCAGTCCATCAGACTATTTCTTGTCATTGTGTGGCTTTTTCAATCTACAACTGGTGTATCATTTCCTGGCTGTCACACATCACAGATGTAGACTAGTTTATGAAGTATGGGGCTGATGTGGATGAGACAGAGGAAGTTAGCGATGTAAATGTGACTGAGAACTGATCAACTGATCTCTGCTTGTGTTCTATATGGTGGATGTTCAGCCTGGATACATTCATTAGGTAACGACATTTGAAAGTCTTTTATATTAATATATTAATATGATGTGAGGTCCAGTTACCAGTGTGACACTAAAACATCTAGTGGTGATGGCTACTTTTTACTTAAGTACATGTCAGAGCCCAATATTTTTTAGTTTAACTTGAGTGAAAAACTGTAGTCAGTACTGTACTGTACTGTACTCTACTCTAGTCTGTACTTCTACTTGAGTCAAGGATGTGTGGAATTTTGCTATCTCTGCTTGTCATATATCTCATTCTGTATTTCTAATTCTATTTCCTTTGTTGATATTAACTGGTACAACAATTATAAAAAATAACCAACTGGGCTTTAAATTTTTATCTAATTATTATTATTATTATTATTATTATTATTATTATTATTATTATTATTATTATTATTATTATTTTAAGTACAATAATGTTAAACGATTTCAAAACAGGATTTTTATAACAGGACGGTTTAGTAATGCTATACAAGAGATGTGAACTCCCAAGAACTTAAAGCTAGAGACCCTCTGTTTCTCAGTTTCATTGATGTAGACTGGGTAGTATCTCCTGTTAGAGTTCTGAAAGTCCACAATGAGCTCTTTAGTCTTCATGGCGTTGAAGGTCAGGTTGTTGGTGACACACCATGCTGTCAGCCTTTGGATCTCTTCCCTGTAGGCGAGCCGTCGTCATTGCTGATCTTCCCGACCACGGTGGTGTCATCAATATACTTGATTAAGATATTTGAGTTATGCAGAGAAGCACAGTCATGGGTGAACAGGGAGTAGAGTAGTGGGCTCATAACACAGCCCCATGTGATGCCGGTGTTTAGAATAAGGAGTTGAGGATATCTGTTTTCCCAACTTAACAGACTGAGGTCTGTTAGTGAGACAGTCCAGAATACATCTGCAAGTGGAGGTGCAGATACGCAGTTCATTGAGTTTAGTGATTTACATTTACATTTACATTTGTGGCATTTAGCAGACGCCCTTATCCAGAGCGACATACAAAAGTGCTTTAAATCTCTAGTAATGAATAAATCTACACTGGTACGCAAGATTACAAACTTAATATAAATATAACTCGAATTCTACAAACTTGGAAAGTGCTAATTTAGGTATTTCAGGCAGAGGTAGGTCTTCAGTCGTCGCTTGAAGATAATCAGGGATTAGTACAGTGGGAATGACTGACACAGAACTAAGGTCAATAAACAGAATTCTGTTGTAGGTTTTATGTAGTAAATGCTACTGAAAATTGTAACTAATCCAGAGAATGTCTAGAGATTAATCTAAATAAAATGTATATTAAATCAATATAATGGTTTATATTGTGTTATATTAAAGGTCTCAAGTGATTTAGGGGTGATTTATATTTCATTTTAATATGATGGTCCTGTAATCAACATTCTACAACTGTGAATGAAAGCATTTAAAGTTTTCTTGTCTTCCTTTCCTCCTTTTTTTCCTTTAACCCAACTTAAGTGAAGAACTTTGCACAGTTTCATGCTTTCAGTTTAGACCCTGCGAGGTTATGGAGGTTAATTCTGAAACATTCATGGTTGAGGATTTCTTGTGTCCGCAAACCACAGAAATGGTAGCAGCCACTAGTCTGATGCTATTGGTCTTATTTAGAAAAGAGATTGAACCATGTAAGGGTTCTGGGCTTCAAGTTTTATAGCACCCAGAATTCCCCTACTCAAATGGGGCATGGGTCTATGGGCCTACTTGTTTCTCTCTTTGTCAGTCTTCCCTGCTGGGTCAAGAACGCAAAGAATCCAGCCTGGAAATCACCAGGAACCAGTGTGCTTTATGCGAGGCATAACATCCAGAGGTTTACACCCATATTAAAAATGCTTGGGCCCCAAAACTCTTCACCTTAAAGAAATGCGGTTGGAAAATCAGAGACCCGTGGTTGCTAGGTGTGATTATCCATGAGAAGGCACTGACACCTCTAAGGGGGCAAAATGGATCATGCACAAAAAAAGCAGTGAAGAAAGATCAGTGAAGGGAAGGTATACAAGTTTCTACGAGGTTCTCCAACCCCCAGAAAAGCACGCCATGCCTGCCAGAACCAATGAAGCAGCCGGCTTTAGGAGCTGTGCCTCTTTGAAACATTTTTAGTCTAACTTCTAGCATATGCGAAATCTGAGAAGCTTCCCAAGATCCTAAGGGATACGCCTGGAATATTCTGGGTTGGACTCGTGCCTGGTGTTATGTACTGTAAATGTCAGAATCGACAACTATAATCATCAGTGACGAGCTCGAAAACGCTTTTCAGCTGGGGTTTATGTTCTTCTCGACTGCACACATTGCACATTGGATCGTAAAAACAAGTGACGTGCAGCTTTGAAGAAGTTTGGGTTTTCGTTCGAAATGCATTTAAGAAGCATATAATGCAATCATATCAATCAAAATCTGTTAACACCCAGAATTATAATTCAGCTCAAGTTACTAGAGTGGTGAAGTTAAGAGAATTAGGTTTGGATAATAAAACACAGCAGCTACTGAATGACTAAAAACATAAATAACCCTCTACACGTTGCAATACGGGTATCAAAATATGCTAATACATCCTCCAGTAACACTTTACACAAACCCGGCATCATATTACTTAGCTGTGATATGAACATCCCAATGTTATCGATAAACGGACGATTTAGTACTCATTATTATTCTAGCTGCTATAATACTTATGTTTATCCTACAAATTCGTCACACTGATTGGTCAGTATGCATCCACATATCCGTATTACTTTAACAGATTTTAAATGTATGATTTGCTATTTAATAAAGCAGGAGATGCTTATGGTCCATTAACTGAATGAGTCTTGAATCAGTGTCAGTGATTTGTAATAGTCAGAAGAAAAGGAATAACTTTATGTTCTGAAATTTGTATGAAAGAGATATTAATGCTTTGAACCAAGCCATTAGGGTTGCACAAGCCAGTGCACTCTTAGTGCTGTTCCCAAGCCCGGGTAAACGGGGAGGGTTGTGTTAGTAAGGGCATCCAATGTAAAACATGTGCCAAATCAAATATGCGGATCACGAAAGAGAAATTCATACCGGATCGGTCGAGGCCCGGTTACCAACGACCAGCACAGGTATCGTTAGCCAACAGGGTACCGGTGGAAATTGGGCTACTGTTGGCCAGAGGAGGAGAAGGAGAGGAGGAAGACGTCCACAGAGACAGCAGGGAAAGGAAAAGTGTAGGAGAATGGAGTTTTGGGTTGGTACTTTAAATGTTGGTACTATGACTGGTGAAGGGAGAGAGGTAGCTGATATGATGGAGAGGAGAAGGGTAGATATGTTGTGTGTTCAAGAGACCAAGTGGAAACGGAGTAAAGCCAGGAACATTGAAGGTTGGTTTAAACTGTTCTATCATGGTGTGGATTGAAAAATAAATGTTGTTGGGGTGATTCTGAAGAAAGAGTACAGTAAGACTGTAGTGGAGGTGAAGAGAGTTTCTGATAGGGTGATGAATGTGAAGCTGAAAGTTGAGGGGGTGATGATAAATGTCATATAAATATAAATGATGATAATGCTCCACAAGTGGGTTGTGAGATGAAAGAGAAGGAACAATTCTGGAGTGAGTTCAATGAAGTGGTAGAGGGTGTACCTAGGAATGAAAGATTGGTGATTGGGGTAGATTTAAATGGGCATGTAGGTGAAGGGTACAGAGGCTATGAGGAGGTATGGCTTTGAGAAGAGGAATATGGAAGGGCAGATGGTGGTAGGTTTTGCTAAAAAAGATGGAAATGGAAGTGGTGAACACTTATTTTAAGAAGAAGGATGATCATAGGGTGACATAAGAGTGGAGGAAGGTGTACACAGGTGCAACCTGAAGGAGATTGGAGACTATAAGGTGTTGGCGGGAGACAGTGTGGCTAGACAGCATAGGATGGTGGTCTGTAGGATTATTTTGGAGGTGGAGAAAAAGAGGAGGAGAGTGAGGACTGAAATAAGAATAAAATGGTGGAAACTGAATGGCGAAAGTCAAGGAAAATGTATATGAGGATCTTTATGAGAAGTTGGCACTAAGGAAGGAGAAAAGGATTTGTACCAATTGGCCAGGCAGAGGGACCAGGCTGGGAAGGATGTGCTGCCAGTTAGAGCAATAAAGGATGGAAATGGAAATGTGTTGACGAGTGAGGAGAGTATGTTGAGAAGATGGAGGGAGTATTTTGAGGAGCTGATGAAAAAGGAAAATGAGAGAGAGAGAAGGTTGGATCGTTGAAGATGGTGAAGCAGGAAATGGATAGGATTAGTAAGGAGAAGTGAGAGCAGCGATTAAGAGGATGAAGAGTGGAAAGTTGGTTGGACCAGACGACATACCGGTGGAAGCATGGAGATGTTTAGAAGATATGGCAGTGGAGTTTTTAACAAGATTGTTTAACAGGATTTTGGAAGGTGAGATGATGTCTGAGGAATGGAGAAGGAGTGTGCTGGTATCGATCTTTAAGAACAAGGGAGATGTGCAGACCAGCATTAACTACAGGGAAATTAAGTTGATCAGTCACACCATGAAGTTATGGGAAAGAGTAGTAGAGGTTGAGAGAAAAGGTGACCATCTGTGAGCAACAGCATGGTTTCATGCTGAGGAAGAGCACCCCAGATGCCTTATTTGCTTTGAGAATGTTGATGGAGAAGTATAGAGAAGGTCAGAATGAGTTGTGTGTTTGTCGATTTAGAGAAAGTGTACGACAGGGTGCCGAGAGAGGAATTTTGGTACTGTATGAGGAAGTCAGGTGTGTCAGAGAGGTATTTGAGGGTGGTGCAGAACATGTATGAGGACAGTGTGACAGCAGTAAATTGTGCAGTAGGAACGACAAACTGGTTTAAGGTGAAGGTTGGACTGCATCAAGGATCGGCTCTGAGCTTTTTCCTGTATGCAGTGGCGGTAAACAGGTTGACGGACGAGGTCAGACAGGAGTCTCCATAAACTTTGCTGTTTGTGGATCATATTGTGATTTGTGGTGAGAGTAGGGAGCAGGTTGAAAAGAGCCTGGAGAGGCAGAGGTAGAGAAGGAGAATGAAAGTCAGTAGGAGTAAGACAGAGTCCATGTGTGGGAATGAGAGGGAGGGCAGTGGAGTGGTGCGATTGCAGGGAGAAAAGGTGAAGAAGGTGGAGGAGTTCAGGTACCTGGGGTCAACAGCAAAAAGTAATGGAGAGTGTGTTGGAGAAGTGAAGAAAAGAGTGCAGGCAGGGTGGAGTGGGTGGAGAGTGTGACAGGAGGGATTTGTGATAAAAGGGTATCTGCAAGAGTTAAAGGGAAAGTTTATAGGACAGGAGTGATGAGGATGGTCAGGATTAGAAATTAGTTTATTAGAGGGACAGCGCATGTAAGACGTTTTGGAAACAAGGTGAGGTAGGCAAGATTGGGATGGTTTGGACATGTGCAGTGGAGGGACATGGGGTATATCGGTAGGAGAATGCTGAGAATGGAGCCACCAGGAAGGAGAAAAAGAGGAAGGCCAAGGAGGCGGTTTATTGATGTGGTGAGGGAAGACATGCAGGTAGTTGGGTTGAAAGAGGCAGATGTAGAGGACAGGGGGTGTATGGAGACGGATGTTCCGCCATGGCGACCACTAATGGGAGATGCCTAATGTTAGAAGAAGACGAAGTCATTAATGCTTTGGTGTTTCTCAATTACAGAAAGATAAAAGAGAGTTGAGGAGAGAAAGGCTGTATACTCTTTGATAAACAGCAAATTTATCTCTTATTAGTTATGCTTAGGATTGACAGACTATGCAAATGTTCCACAACATAAATTTAACTAAATACAGATAAAAATGTACTGGAAAATAATCACATTTAAGGTAGTAATAGGTAAGTTATGCCTTTTCATGACAGTCTGAAACTTACTACCTTGTCATTGATTACTTTTCTATAACAGCATGGCATTTATTTTCATTTTACATGCTAATATTTACTCGTATTGGTACACATATTGACACCTTGTCAAGCTGGAACAACAGCTTGAGTCTGGCTGACAAGTTTCTAATTTTCAAAACATTTGCTGGGAAATCTTGCTTGTTACCACTTAATTTTAATTTCAACTGTAAGCACTTAATATTTTTTATAATGATTAATTTTTGTGCTTTCTTTTCCTTCTCAGATACTAAACCTTCATTGAGACTAACATGAAAACACCAAAAATGCACATGCACACACACATATACACACATATAACTGGCTGAAAAACCCAACTTAAGTGAGCAAAGCAAATGTTTTTAAAACACTTCTGAAACATCTTTCAAAATATATTATAACTCAATAACCTTAAAATATTGAAAATTTGAATACCACCTATGATGCTCAAAGTTAATTTAGGATCAAATTCTCCGAATGCATATGCAAATTGAGTTAAAAGCCACACCCCTAATTTAGTGTGCATTTTCTTAAAGCTATTAGAAATATTTTTTAGTGTTAAAATAACTTTAGTTTTTGCCATATTTACAGAATCAATTAATTTTTGTTTAGTGTACTTTTTTATATTCTATATACAGTTTTAACAGCTTTCTGTTCCTTTAGTCCGTATTAAACACTTCTCACATCTCAGCAGACAGACAAAAGAAATTTGTATCATTAAACCTAATGTGTCTATTTTGCTGATGGAGCTACTGGATCGCTAGCATCTGGTGAGTAAACTCCAGCCATGGAGATGGCCTCTCTAAGATAAATACAAATTTATTCCTGATGCAAAAAGCCTGTTTAGTGTGACAGGCTCTGACCTTGGTCCAAACCAGACAATGTTTCTCTGACCACAAAAATTCTTATCGTTTGGTTTTAGCACGAAGAGGACGTGGAGGTTTTTATGCAGTCCTTGATCCCAAAGACCCACCGCACAGGCTAAATACACAAACACATAAACACATTCTGCTGCCCAAAATACAAACCACATGCCAGTCTGGTGTAAAAAAAAAACTTGTAACTCGTGGCTAAACCAGTTGCGAACACTGTCATTTCTGGGAATTAATCTTTTAAACATGGTACTCCAGAACATAAAAAAAATGCACTATTGAGTATTGTTTGTTTAAGATAAAAATGGTAGTAAAGAGATTAGAAACAAAGTCAAAATTTAATTTCACTTTTGCTATTGGCTTTTGTTTTGTTTGGTTGTTATTATTATTTTTTTTAGATGTGTGACACACCACTATAATCACTATAATCTCGCTCAAGACTGAAGCAAGCAATCGGCCATTAGAGACAGCCCTCATAACCAGGAAAGCATTAGCCCATATTTGTGTCAGATCTTTGCCAAACCACCATCACACACCTATGCACTGGAGGAAAACCAACAATAAAGACTTACCCGCTCTGCTTTGCGTGCTTTTTTTTTAAAGCTATTATTTTCACACAGACCTTGAAAATCAAAGGGCAAAATTCATAGGCTGCCATAACAAACAAAAATAACGAGCTAGAAAGGCATTCTTGTGAATGAGATAAGATTTAAAAAATGTTGATTTTGCGCCAGAGGCAAGTAGTAAAAGCAGCAAGGTGTTTAAACTTCTGACTTTCTTAAAATGATGGTTAAATAGCATTTTGTTTTGACATGAACACTGAATAAATACAGCAAAAATCTGACAAGTTTTCAATTGTGCAAACCGTGCCAAAAAATGTTGTATTTATAGAGGGATTGACACCACATTTCCCTGCCGATTGCCGGTACTCAATGGGGGCTCCTGACCAACAATGTCCTCTCCATCAGGGGAACCTGGACAGCCAGGAGAACACATCATGGGGTGATAGGCAGCACAAGAGCAAAGTTAAAGGCAAGGCAACAGGAGAAAGCGATGTTCTTAGCAAAGTGTTCTCTTTTTAGCCAGACAGGAAGGTGGAGCGATTTTCTCAGATGGGCAGAAAGGCAGAATCAAATAATTTACAGCTGTAATTTTAACAGCTGTAGCAGCTTTCAATGATATGGCAAATGCCTAATGACTGCTGTATGTTATTTGTTTCTTGTTTTTTACATGAAAGAGAGATACATACAGTGGAGAGATTAAAAAGAGGAGTGTGCAGGCGGACTCATTCTTTCATGTGCCACCATAATGTGATGTTTCTATGGAATGGCTTTTAGTAGATAAGGCTGGTTCTAGAAGGCTACCAGGATACAAAAATATAAAAAAAAGAAAATAGAAAAAAAGGAAAAGTGCAGGGTTCAGGGAGGAAAATAAACAGCATACATGCATCTTATATCTCACAACAATTTAATGATGTGAGGTGAAGAATATGTAGAGGAGGTGGGATGGTGCATATCAAAAATACAGTAATGAAAAAGAAAACTTCTCTGAATACAACATGATGGTACACACAGATCCTCAAAGCTCCAGGTTACCAGGGTTTATCCTGTGCTCAGGTTAATGTCTGCATGAGGCTTGCATGTCCTCTTTATGTCTATATCGTTTTCCTCCGGGTTCCCCAGAGTCTTTCAACCTCGACTACCCCCCAGTATATTAATTTTGGATTGAATCCAGATCTATCTGTCTTTGCAGTCATTGCAGATGAATGAATGTATAGAAATCTAGGTTTATTCTATAATTATTAATACTAATCATCAATTATAAATGGTTTTACATGGAACCTTTTCTGATAGGGAAACTGTTTTTAGGTGCTACATTAAATTCTAACCCACAAAAATACACTTTATGTCAGTTATACAACCAAAACAATTCCAGGTTCCTTTTTTAGTACAGTGGCTATATTAACAACAAATCAGATATCTGAAAAGAGTATTTCATCACAGTTTAGTAGTGAGGACTTAATTAATTTCTTCACTAAAACATCTGAAAGTATTAGAAACACAATCATGGAGGTCCAACCTCTCACAACATCTCGTCATCCAGTCTCACCTAAAGCTCCACAATTACAATTACAATGCTTACAAGTATAGGACAGGACGAGCTGTATGATCTTTTCACCAAAGCCAAATCTACAACATCTGTTAAATCCAATAGCAACTAAATTACTGAAAGAAGTGTTACTCAAAGCTGTTGAGCCTCTTCTCAATATCAGTAACTCTTCGCTATCTTCGGGTCATGTCTCTACACCCCTCAAGTTGGCAGTTGTTAAGCCCCTCATTAAGAAATCTAATTTGAACCCAAATTAACTATTAATTTACAGACTCATGTCAAACCCTCTGTTTATGGCTAAGATTTTAGAAAAAAAATGTGTCTGCCAAGTTATGCTCCTTCTTACAAGAAAACAACATCTTTAAAGAGTTTCAGGATTCAGGCTCCATCATAGCACAGAAACTGCACTGGTTAAAATCACAAATTACGTGTTTTTAGCTTTGGACCAAGGCTACATCTCTCTGTTAGTTTTACTAGATTTTAGTGCTGCATTTGACACTATAGATCATGATTTTCTCCTAAATAGCTTACAAAATTACATAGGCATTCAGGGACATGCTACATATTTACAAAGCCATAAATCGTTTGGCTCCCATTTATCTATCCTGTCCTCTAACAGGCTACAATCCATCAGGCTCTTTTAAATCTCAAAACTCTGGACTTTTAGTAGTTTCTAGAATAGCAAAGTCTACTAAAGGTGGTAGAGAATTCTTGCACTTAGCTCCTAAACTTTGGAATAGTCTTTCCAATAGTGTTCGGGACTCAGACACTCTCTCCCAGTTTAAGCGCAGATCTTTTTAGTGAGACCTACACATAACACATCACATATCATAACCTTGCGCTCCAGTACATCTGATCAAATGCACATTATCAACTATATAATGAACAGCAGCTACGCTAATTCCTCGCCACTGTTTCTCTTTCTCTACCCATCTTGAAGCATCCCGAGGTTGTGCCAATTCCAGTTGTGTCCCACTTTATAAAGATTATGAACCTTCAAAGAGTAGATGGTGACCCCCTAAAACATCATGAACCATCTAAAGACATAACAGCTAACCCTAACCCTAACCCTAACCCTAACCCTAGATCCCACATTGGCCATTGGACTTCTTCGAATTTTTAAAGGCTCTGGCATGGAGTTAGTGTTGGAGTTATGATGATCTCATATGTTGAGCTATTTTATGAGTTGCTCAGTGGCAACTGGTTTCACAATGTCAACTGAATGTCTAAGACTGTAGAAAGGACATTGTTCATAATTACACACTCTGGTGCTCATGTAAGTTCTCACTTTCTGGTGTTTTGTATTGTTTTTAAGATTTATAATCACACTCTTGATATCACCCAAATGAGAACAGGTTCCCCTTTTCAAGTTTGGTTTCTTTCAGGGTTTCTTCATCATGCCATCTAAGAGAGTGTTTTCTTGACAGTCACCCTCCTGCTTCTCCTGTCCTACTTTCTCCTGCTCCTGCTTTGAGACAATGTCCATTGTGTAAAGCACTATTAAAAACAACGTATACACTTTTTTTGCTTGCCAAGAGACATGATTTAATCAAATAGTTCCTACATTAGACTCTAGTTTAATGAGTGTGCCCAATCCTACTCCTCCCACCAATTGCTAAAGTGATTTGCCATAATTGTTTTCTGGTTAAACTTTATTTCTACTTTTCTATTTTATCTTGAGTAACATTGGCTGCTATACCTTTTCTCAATATGCACTTAAATACACCTTCGGTACTTTTAGCATCTCTGCATAAAAAGGTGAAAGCTCTCACTTTTTATACTAAGCTCTGTCCTAGATAATAAACACACTGTACTGTAAAGTCAGACCTTCTGGCTAACCCCATGATTATGTTCTGATTTTATGATATTTTCTTGGTATTGATCTAGTGATTTTTCTGAGCATGCTGTTAACAGTGATGTCATTAGAGATCTCAGTTGAGTTTAAACATTTCTTCTTTTGAAGAACACACACATACGCACTCGCTGTGGGTCATCCATAAGCAGCAGGGCGTGGCTCACCATGAACCACTTTTAATATGTCCACATTGATATTCATCCATTGGCCAAGTAAACACACGTCACGTTGTATCATTCCCTCGTGTACATCCGTGTTTAGCTGGGCGATAAATGAGGAATGTTAAGTTTTATTAGTGCAAACACTTCAAATTTTTTTTCCCCTAACTCTACGATTACATAATGCAGGGTTCACGCATGCGGTTTATGGTACAACCAGATGTTAGAGATAGTGTAAGTAAATAGATAAGACTGGTGTATATGTGTATGTGAGTGTATGATGGAAGCAGATGGAAACGCATGTATGTGTAGGTGTGTGTTCCCTCTCCAGTGCACTATTCATTATGTACAATGTAACTCATTTTTAAATAGTTTCTAATAGTTTCTAATGACTTTAATAAATCATTGTTACTGCTGTTCGTTACTTTTTTCCAGACCGCACACACTGCATTACTACTGCTTCTGAAAAAACTAATTTATATCCCACATATTACTTTGGCACATTTGCTGTTATATTGGAAACCAAAATATTATGAAGTTGGTTATTTGTTTCCCTCAATAAAGTTGCCTGACTAGACATATTTTGGGGTTATTCTTGAAAGTATGCTTAATAAAATTACTTTTTAATGTGCCTCCACCACAAAATTTCAGCCTTTGCACTTCTTAATGGACTGTTCTGGTCATGTGATCTGGTTACATAATTGAAAAGGATAATGATGATAAATGTAAATGCTTAGTGGCACCAACCCAACACTTTTTCTTAGATGACTCTGAGCTTTAGTTCCAGTAATTTTAGGTGTTAACCTGACAAACAGAGAGTGTTAAAGATGCAAAGAACGAAAAAAAAGAGAGTGAAACATTTAATATATACTGTTTTATATAGTATATATATATATATATATATATATATATATATATATATATATATATATATATATATATATATATATATATATACAGTGGAACCCGGTTATCTTGCCCTCGGTTAACTCGACAACCCTATTAAGTCGACGTTTTTGAAGTGAAACCGCCAAATTCTCGCTTTTTCTAAGCATTTTTTATCGGTTATGACTTTTTTTATGTCGCTGAACCCTGATATCTCGAGCACAAGGGGGGAAAATTTGCCATTTAACGTCGGTTATCTTGATGCAGCCGCAGAAGAACTCGCGAAAGTGGCGGAAAAATCAAGTCTTACAGCTGCTACAGGTGTTGTATTGTATACTGGTGAATCTCTGCTGTTAGTTAGTGCACATATGCCTTTTGTTGTTAAATGTTATGCGATGAACGGGAGGCGAAAGCCGCGCTTGGCGGCGCGGAACGTGGGATGAGCAAAAGCATTGAATTAACAACGGCAGGATCGGGGGGGAATCCGCGATGCGCTTTGGGAAGAAAAGCGCAGCCGTTGAGAGAGTGCCGGTGGGAAGACACGTACCGGGATACGCATGAGCGATAACAACGACCGCCGTGAACCAACATATACCAACAATAACGGACAGTGAGAGTGTGGAAGTTTAAATAGGAGCTGGTGATGATGATAAACGAGCACCATATGTGCGCGATTGAAGCCGGGAGCTTTAGAGAAAGCGGCCGAGAAAACACCTGCCACGCCGAACCATCCAAACCATATATATATATCCAAACCATCTCAATCTCGCCTCCCTCACCTTGTCTCCAAAACGTCCTACATGAGCTGTCCCTCTAATACACTCATTTCTAATCCTGTCCATCTCCGTCACTCCCAACGAAAACCTCAACATCTTCAGCTCTGCTACCTCCAGCTCCACCTCCTATCGTTTAATCAATGCCACTGTCTCTATACAATACAACATCGCAGGTCACACCACCAGTCCTATAATCTTTTCCTTTCACTCTCACAGATACCCTTCTATCACAAATCACCCCACCACTCTTCTCCACCCACTCCTGCACTTTCTTATTCCACCACCACGTCTCTTTGTATTTCTTTCTACGTCCAGATGTCACACCAAGTATCTTTCTAGCTGTCTCCCTTATCACTTCTGCAGTAGTTGCCCAATCATCCAGCACCTCTTCACCACCACCGAGCCCCTGTCTGACCTCTTCCCTTCAGTTTCCACCATTTTATTCTTCTTTCAGTCCTCACTCTCCTGCTCTTCTTCTTTACCTCCAAAACCATCCTATTGACCACCATCTGATGCTGTCTATCTACACTGTCCCCTGCCAACACCTTACAGTCTCCAATCTCCTTCAGGTTGCATCTCCTACATAGAACATAGTTCACCTGTTTACACCTTTCTCCACTCTTATACATCACCCTGTGATCCTTCTTCTTCTTCTTCTTAAAATAGGTGTTCACCACTTCCATTTCCATCCTTTTAGCAAAATCTACCAGCATCTGCCCTTCCACATTCCTCTCCTTAAGGCCATACCTACCCATCAACTCCTCATCATCTCTGTTCCCTTTACTTACATGCCCATTAAAGTCTTCCCCAATTACCAATCGTTCTTTCCTAGGTACACCATCTACCACTTCATCTAACTCACTCCAGATTTTTTGTGGAGCATAAGCACTGATGACATTTATCATCACCCTTCAACTTCCAGCTTCATGTTCATCACCCTATCAGAAACTCTCTTCACCTTCACTAAACTCTTCCTGTACTTTTCCATCGGAATCACCCCTACACAATTCCTCTTTCCATCTACACCATGATAGAACAGTTTAAACCCACCTCCAATGTTCCTGGCCTTTCTCACTTTCCACTTGGTCTCCTGAAAACACAACATAGCTACCATTCTCCTCTTCATCATTTTAGCTACCTCTCTCCCTTTACCAGTCATAGTACCAACATTTAATGTACCAACCCTAACCTCAACCCTCCTACACTTCTCCTTTCCCTGCTGTCTCTGTAGACATCTTCCTCCGGTCCTTCCACTCATTCGGCCAACAGTAGCCCAATTTCCACCGGTACCCTGTTGGCTAACGATACCTGTGGCGGTCGTTGGTAACCTGGGCCTCGACCGATCCGGTATGAACTTCTGATACGTGATCTGATTCGCATATTTGATTTGGCACATGTTTTACGCTGGATGCTTTTCCTAACACAACCCTCCCCATTTATCCAGGCTTGGGACCGGCACTAAGAGTGCACTGGCTTGTGCAACCCTACTAGCTGGGTTATTTAAAACACCATGATTACTTACCATAATTACAAGAATATTGTGTCTTTATGCTCTATGTTGAGTATGATTTCACTAATAATAATCATACATTTGCATGAAGCATCAATATTTGTCCATGCCCATGTTAATTACAGTATTAAAAACTTGAGAACAGATAAAAATGCTCAATTAAGTTGCAATTAAATATTATAATCATTTAACAGCCCTAATATATATATATATATATATATATATATATATATATATATATATATATATATATATATATATATATATATATAAAATTGGTAATCAAAAAGAATTAAACCTGAAAAAAATTTAAAAGAATATATGCTCTCCGACAGAGCTCAACAAAGGTTTTGCACACCTCACAAATTAAGGGTCGTAAGGAACATGTACCTCTAGAGATATTAAGAAAAAAATAACTAATGCATGCATTTGTTGATATTCAGTTTAAGTCCTGATGTTTCCAAAATAAAAATTTTAATTCCTAAAATTAGTTATTAGTTTTTAACATCCTAAATTTATGTTCATTTTAATGACTGAAGAAGGGGTGTCTTTAATCCCAAATATAGAAAAGGATTTCTATTGGCATGTCCTAAAAGCCATAGCTGGGGAAATTGGAAAGTTATATATGGAAAATGATCTGAGAGGGTGTGCCCTAAAGCCATACTAGTGAATGTAGGTATGTCTTTGAGATAATATATAGAAAAAAAGTTTTTCAATTGGAAAGGAAATGTTTCTGTATATTAAGCCTATATTAGTCTGTAAGAGTCTCTGAATGGATCTGTCTTTAAGGTCATATCCTGAAGGAAATTGGTGTGTAAAACTTCTTTAAGACATTACTTTCTGTAATGTGCTTTGTCTATAATGGATACATGACGAATGTGACCATTGTTTTATTATTTGTTTTTGCGAATAATGCTTTCTTTTGTTTGTTCTACTCTGTCTTATTCTGTATCTCAGTTCAAGGATTCTTAAGAGTTATTTGTTTGCCCGTCTATAGGATTTCATACTAAAACCCTTTTAAAAATCTAAATCCTAAAAAACTCTAGAATACCTTTTATTCTTAGTGTGTAGTGAGATGGAATTTGGATTAAAGGTTAAAGCATGTAAGTGCTTACAGAAACGACTGGAATGAAAGTTGTCTTGAATCTGTGTGATATAAAAGGAAATAGCACTAAGTTAAAAACTCAAACACAAACTAAAAAACTATGATAAAATATATCTAGCAGGACCAACAGGAATAACTGCAGATGTCTGGCTTTTGTACAAGGAAAGCTCTTTTTTCGGTCAAGAGCACGCAGTCAAATTCACAGTGAAAGGTCTGGTTAAAATTTTATCAAAAGATAAATAAAACGGAGTGGACAGTCAAATAGTACAGTTAAACATATGTGCACAACTCACACACCCCCTTACACACACACACACACACACACACACACACACACACACACACACACACACACACACACACACACACACACAATTACTGACAGTACCACAATGTTTGACTTTACATATTTCTCAGTACACTCAGACTTTGATAAGGAATAAGGGCCAGCTGGAGTTTTTCCATGAGGAATGCATTCAGTATAAAAGCTGCAACACGTAATGAACCACACAAGAAGTGACGACACAAACTCAGGAAGAACGCGTGTAATGATAAATGTTAAAGATAGATAATGCATGATGCTGTACTTTTCAATGTGTTTTACCAGAGTGATTGTTTATTGGTTTGTTACCCGATTATGTTCACCTGTTTTGTGTTTAGTTTGGATAAGCTTGTCTATTTATACCCTACTGGGTCAGAGTCTTGTTGTGAAGTCTTATCATGCTTTTGTTGTGAAGTTTACGCAACCCTTTCTGGGTTTATGTTCATGGCTATTTAAAAAAATAAAGCATTTTAAAACATCTGTTTCTGGCTAGTGTTTCACTTAATGTGCCAATTCCATAGCGATAGTATTTTATTCAATCTGAAGCTGTAAAGATGTCTGCATTGTTATGTTTATTCTTAATGAACGTAGAAGTGAGTGACTTGAGTTATTAACTGTGTTAAATGACCTGAATATAACATTGAAAGCAGTAGAGAAGCAGAAAGTGTGGAGAACAAAACACGAGCATTGTCAAAAATCTTCATTCTTCATTCTTTTCTGGTGCCTTCATAAATTAAAATACTAATTAAATAAAGCAAAATTAAATTAACCAAAAAATATACTACATTACAGAAGCTGTGACAAACAGAGTCCACATACATTAATGACACATAAAAATTCATGATGCACACACATGCCCAGGACGACCCTGTGATTTAAGATTTGGTTTTCCAAAGAAAAGAATTATCGCTATTTTCATGTGGACAGTAAGCCAAACGTATATTTGTAAGTGTTCTGTAGTTACATATTTTCCTGTTTAAACCACTAGCCTTTCTTCCTCATTTCCGATTATGGATTATCCTTGTTTAACTTTCCCTGCCTGTGTTTGGACCTTCGCTATGGACTTGGATTATGATTCTTGGAATTGTCCCAATGAAGCATTTAACAAAGTTGTGTACTTGTGTCCTGTCTCTCAATGATTGCTACATGTGACCAATGTGCAAGCTATGATAATATATTGGATTTAAATTAAATAAAGTGTTGTAGAGTAAACAAGTGACCAGCCAGTCATTATAGTCACACTATCCACATTGCACACGCATATTTAAATGCTTTAAATATTTTTTTTTTATTTTATTTTACATTGTTACACTGTTAGAAATCACAACCTATTATTATCACAGGTCTTACATTTTATTGCATTCATGCAATTATTAGTTTTGCTGGTTGCTCGAATTAAGTTTTCATTTACAGGTTAAATTCAAAACCTTAAAGGTAATATGTTCTGTCAGCAGGAATGTCAGGAATAAAAAGCTCTAGGCTACCGACAAACAAGCAAAATGTTATTGCACCTATTTAAATAATGAACTGGATTAGATTATCTGAGCTTAATGGGTGAGATGGAATTTACTTAAAGGGATCCTCGGCTGAAAACAAATCTATTATAATTTTTTTTCTGTTTTTCTTTTAAGATTATTTTCTCACTGGCAGTCTATATTAGCTTCTTCATACATCACACAGCATGATTAGAAAGGATGACAGCTGTGAATAACTTTTAAAAAGATAAATGCAGTTTTTGCCTGGGTGTTGATCACTGGCCTAAAACTTTAGTATGATGTGAAACGAATCTCAGAAGATTCAGTCCAAGCCGCAGAACACGCCTTGGATTTTTAGTCATTTGTTTACCAGCGAACTGTTCGGGAGTCGGCTTTTAAACAAACTGGAAAACATGGTGCAGATGCTGTGATTTAAAGTAACTGTAGCGTTTGAGAAGAAAAAATAACCGAAAACATTTCTAATCATATTTGTATGATGATAATTTTCAGTCAGTACAGTCAGGATGTGCGTAATTACTCCAGGCCTGGAGGCAGCGTGTCCTTGTGTTTCTTTAGCTCAGTGATCTAAATGTGTGAAGCACATCACAACTCATTCAGCTATCCTATCAAGATGTTGCTCATCCAAGCAACACGTCATTGTGCTGCATGTCATTAGACAGAATTAAACAGTGCTGATTTGTCCCTGGCTATGAGCAGCAACAGAGCCCTCAAACATCTGTGCGGAAAGTCTTACCGGAGCCTCATGCTGGCGTGGGAGAGAAGCTACATGAATGGAAGGGAAAAAGAGGACAGGACAAGGGGTTCAAGAAAAAATGAGAGGAAAATTTTGTGAGAATCAAAAAGTTGGACAGTGAAAAGGTGAAAGATGCACCCATCAACGTAAGCATTCAGATATCTTTCACATGTGATGCTGAATGGAGAGCGGAATGGCCTGAGAACTGAACTCGCTAGAGAGAAAGAGAGGGAAAAAAAAAAAACTGTGAGAGATAAACTGTGAAGAGGAGGGAAGATAAATGATATACTGTAGTGCAAGAAGGATAAAGACAGACAAAGGAATAGAGGGACAGAGACAGACATACAGAGAGCAATGAAGAGAGAGAGAGAGAGAGAGAGAGAGAGAGAGAGAGAGAGAGAGAGAGAGAGAGAGAGAGAGAGAGAGAGAGAGAGAGAGAGAGAGAGAGAGAGAGAGAGAGCAAAGAGCAAATCCAGGACAACATGTATATGAACCAGAGGTTTTATCAGGTCAACCTATTTAATGTGTGTGTGTGTGTGTGTGTGTGTGTGTGTGTGTGTGTGTGTGTGTGTGTGTGTGTGTGTGTGTGTGTGTGTGTAAACGAAAGAAAGAAAGAAAGAAAGAAAGAAAGAAAGAAAGAAAGAAAGAAAGAAAGAAAGAAAGAAAGAAAGAAAAAAAGAAACATACTTTTATCAATATTAAATAGTATAAAAACTACAAAAAAAAACTACAAAAAGCAAGCTCTCCAAAAACTAAATGCTAAAGTTTGCACACCCAAAAGATTCATGGTAATAAAACAAAGGTACAAAGAAACCGCATTATGTAAAGTTATCTGTCCTAAAAACTTACCACTGACTGCTATTAACTGCTGTAACTCTAAACTCCTTCTATAAATGTTAAATAATCGTCACCTTAAAAAAAACGTTAACCATTGCACAAGACATTGCATCTATAGAAACAACAACTTATGGGAATGAACACATTATTAAAGTATAAACCTGTGAATTGAATTGTATGCTGTAATGTACTCATGTTCTGCAGGAAGTCAATGTCTAGTCTGGCCAATCTCTGATGGCTGATGTCAATAATCATGTGACAATCAGCTTTCAAACAGTGTTTTAATCTTCATTTTAAATTTCACTTTTGTTCATCATTAAATTTCAAAAGTCTTCAGAGTCCTAACTGAAGCTTCTTAATGCATAGATGATGATCACTTCAGGATAAATATTAATCCCTATCAGTTACACAGCTATCATTCTCTCTGAATGTCTGTCTGTCTCTCTTTCACACGCAATTCTTTTCTCTTTACCTCATCAGAGATGCATCTAAGTGTAACGAGATCAGCAGTGTTTAACCGTATATCTCATACTGATCAATTTAGAGTTCAGGACAAAGGGCTTAATCAATAATGTGTATTGACAAAAAGACACTGAGATTAGTGCTTATCAGTGATGACACTCATGACGTTGATGACGCGGCACTTATAACGTGTGTTTTACTTCAAATGCCATGCATGACTGTAAATATTTGAAAAATTCGTCAGGGAATAGATTACTGACATAGTCTTTGAATGTATGTATTTAATGTGTATATGCAGTATTTTATTTAGATTTGTATTTACACACAAATTGTCTGGGTTTTTTCCTTTGAAAATATTCTGTACTCATGCATAGTGATATAGTCAAATTAGTTTGTTTAATAGGTGGTAATGATCGAGTTAAACACCTAAGGTACCAGTGAACATTGTTCCTGCCCCTTCCCTCTTCTCGGATCCGCCCGATTCGTCCCGGCCTGCCTCTGGATGGTGTTCTCTTCAATTGGAGGCCACGCTGTGCATCTGGGGATGGTTTTACAACAACAGCCTGGGGATCCATGAAATCACGGAGTAACACAGGAGCTTTGAGGATGGATTTGGACTGTTCTTAATGTCAACAATCTCCTACACTGACTCAGAACAACAGCTTGCATTGTTTACCATCACTGCACACCTCAACAAAGTTTAGCTGTAATAAATTGGCATTCGGTGTTACCCAGATGAGAACGGCTTCCCTATTGAGTCTGGCTCCTCTCAAGGTTCCTTTCTTATGCCATCTCAGGGAGTTTACCTTGCCACAGTCGCCACTGGCTCACTCATTAGGGACAAACAAACACTTATAAATAACAATCTTATTCATTCTTTCTTACTACATTATCTGTGTGAAGCTGCTTTAAAACAATGTCCATTGTTAAAAGCGCTATACAAATAAAAATGAATTGAATTGAATTGAATTGAATTGATAAAGTGTTTAAAGATTTACCAGGAACTAAAAAGACTTTTGATCACTTTTGATCATTCAGTTACCTATGGTTATTTAGTCTAATGAAATAAATAATTAGTGTGTTTGTTGACTTGAAGTTTTGATATTCTGGATTGAGGGTGTCTGAAGTACGGGTCTCAATGTATGCCATTGCATGTGCAGGAGAATGAAAAATGTAAATGCAAAAATGTTTTTAAAGAAAAAAAGTTCCTATAGATAATTAATTTTGATACTTAAGTCCATTCAAAAGCAACCACACTTGTACTTTTACTCCTTTAAGAGTATAAAACAAGTTATTTTACTGGAGTAATACTTAAGCATAAGATTTATACTAAAGTACAGCAATTATGTATTTCATCCACCATTGATATTTAGCTGGTGAAATCTATTGTAAATAAATTCAAGGTAATTTAACTGTCCAGGATGTGATGTATTGTAAAAGAGAAATGTGGCGTATAAATGAAATGCATTTTTATATTCAGTCATATTTTCTTAGCCATGCACTAACACGTTTTATCAGGCTCAGAAGGTGTTTATATACTAAATAGGTTAAATCAGGTGAATGACTTCCCGGGGATTGATAATTAATCTCCCACTCTTTTAATTCAGTGTTTATTCAGAGCACATGACTTAATAGCACCATCTACTGGTAAGGAAACTACCTACTAATAAATGCGCTACAACCTTAAAAGACTTTTAAAATCCAAGTAAAACTCAAATTAATGTACGATATCAACACAGGTTTTTATGTAACACCATGTTCTTTTATTATAATTTTTAATTTTTTGGCGTGTATATATATTTATATATATAATGTTGGTTTTACATTTGGAACGTATTTCAATAACAAACATTCATATAACATTTGCGATGTGGTGGCTGTTGTATATTGTTTCTTTTTTTAGACATGAAAAAAGTGCTTTTTTTTCCTTGCTGTGGCCTATACTTATTATGTTTTTTTAAAGTGGAAAGTTCAAAAATTGTCTCCAAGTGATAATGATGATGATGATGATGATGATGATGATGATGATGATGATGATGATGATGATGATGACGATGACGATGATGACGACGATGATGATGACGATGATGATATTGGAGACTAAAAAGGCACTGAGATTCTACACAAAAACAAAAACAAAAATAAAAAATATATATAGGCTACACAGCACGCTGCGGAACAGCCATTGCATAGAGGCACCTTTTTTTCACATTTCATCTTAATTCTGCTGCATAAATACAAAGTTTTGGACTGTAAAAAAACGTCCTCGCAAATTCAAACACACACACACACACACACACACACACGCACGCACGCACACACACGCACGCACGCACGCACACACACTCACACGCACAAACATGCATACATATACGCACTCACGCGCCCTCCACATCAGTACCCGAGCCTATGGCAAAAAAATTTCAGACCAAAAAAAATGTGCTTCCTCGGGTAGTACAGTCTCACGACTCATAGTGCATATGAGCTGAAGGGCAGACACCAGAGTCTGATGATTTGGCTACTTCCCAAACCGCACAATATAAACACTCTACTAAATAGTAAGCAAATGATCAGTTATGCACAGGTTTTTTTGGCATGGTATGTAGTAGGCGGTTTGGAATGTAGCCTGTTGTTCTCCAGTCCTTTGCTTTGGCATGTCGTTTTCAGTCCATTCGTAGACAAATTCCAACATACAACATCACAACTTAAACATGAAATAATAATAGCAGGGTTTTTTTTCTGTCAGTGCGCTTTTTTGTTACGCTTTTGGAGAAGCATTGTGCAGTGAAGTTCAAGAGGGCGCACATTATCAAAACATTTAGGCCCTAAATAAAGTTGGTACCTGTTTTTTTTTTTTTTTTAATACACTTTTGAATACAGCTGAGGCTGATGTGAAGTCATGCCCTACATGAGCTGCGCGCAGACATGGAGGACGGAAGTCCAGAGAGGAGCTTATCGAGTTTTTTTTTTTTTTTTTAGGGGTACAAAAAAGGCACGTGGAGACGGCAGCTGCCTGGCTTCTGTATCGAAACAGTTTCAGTAATTATGATCTTTGACATCTAGTACATATCCAGCGGACGCTATAGGAATAGCACGACTTCAGGAAACAATATGAAAAATAATAACAACAACAAATAATAATAAAGAATAGCAAGAGTTTTGTTAGGCGCAGCCACCCATGGCTTTGACGTACGAGCCGTCGGGCAGTTGCCGGAAGATGCCCCGCAACGTCTCGAGCTCGCGCGTGAGGTGCTCGACGCGTTTGCGCAGTCTGTCGTTGTCCGCCGAGAGCTCGATCACTTTCTGCTGCGTCTCGGCGTTGCGCATCTTGGCCTTGTCGCGGCTTTTGCGCACGGCAACGTTGTTGCGCTCGCGCCGCAGCCGGTACTCGCTGCTGTTCTTGTCGACGTGCTTTTTGGATTTCGGTCTGTCGCCCGAGTCGCCGCTGCGCATCATTTTGACAGCGAGGGCGCCTTGGGGCTGGTGATGGTGCTGGTGGTGAGGGCTTGGCACCGGGGTGGGTGGAGGTGTCGGATGACCCGGCTGCAGGTGCACGGCTGTTTGAGCGCAGTGCGCGATCTGGTACTGCAGGTGCGGCAGGTGCGGGTGTTGCCCGTGGTGGTTGTGGTGGTGATGATAGGCACCGGACTGTGGCGCGTGCCCGACCTCTCCGAGATCGCCGTCCTCGCGCGGCTCTTGCTTGATCGCCAAGGACCTCATGCGCGCCTCGTGCGACTCGTACACCGGCTCGAGCTTGGACGAGTTGCCATAGTTCGTCACCGCGCAGCCGTACGAGTGCTGTGGCGCGGGCGCGCCGGAGAGCCCCAGGCCGTGGCCGTACTCGTAGTCGCAGCCGTTCGCCAGCTTGAGCTTGTCGTGTCGCGCGCCGCTGCTGTGGAACAGGTCGGCCAGGAACTCGTCGTTGAACGCGCCTGGGTCGATGTACGCGCTGATATCGATGGAGCTCTCGTTCTCGCAGATCGCGCTCAGGTCGTCCTTGTACCCGTAGGTGTTCTGCGTGCTCTGGGCGAGGTTTGTCACCAGGGGCCGAGGGGCTGCCTCGTACAGGTTTGCTTGCTCCATGGAGTACCTAAAACCCCCCTGACATGGTGAAGGGCTCCGGGAATCCAGCTTGCTTACACTACCCAGGGGTAAACTTAAAAGAGAAAAATAAAAAATAAATAGCTAGACAAAAGTTTACTAGAAGACAAAAAACTTGCTGGTGTGACCGCAGCCAAACGGCTTCTGCTGTGCCTGGAAAGCGAAGCCCGAGAATGGGAAAGGTTCAGAAGACTCGAGACGTCCCTCACAGTCCTTATGTGTGTTTGACCTCACATCTGTCGCTCACAGCTGCTCTGACAGTCTTATATAGAGAGAAGTGGCTCTGGGCGGGCGCGCCCCGGGTCCTAATGCGCCGTTCAGACAAGTTTCTGACCGCCGTGAGCGCACGAAGCGCTCCAGCGTTATTTCACACACAAAACATAGTTATTAACATAATAACCTGATAAAGACGATCATGCAAAATTAGAAATGATTATTATTTTTAAAAGTGATCCATCCATGTTGTTATTTATACAGGCTATAACCTTATCTTATGCTTTATTAATTTTGCCTTTCTTTCAGATTTCACTAAACTAATCTCGTTATGATTATTAGCAGTGAATGATTCTTTCATTGTGATTTATATAAAAATCAAAGCACAGTGTGGGTTCACTATTTTTTTTTTCACCACTTCTGTGTCATAATGTGCAAAAAGTAAAACAACGATTCAAGGACGCGTTTGGATAACTGTGCGTTTTGTATCGTTATAATGGGGTTTTTTTTGTTTTGTAAATGGACATAAAGGACAAAGGACACCTATAGAATTAGGTAGAGAGCCTGTGTCATAAATGCATCAGTATTAAGTTGGTTTGATTGAATGAATTAGATACTTGGACGCACAGAAAACAAGAATTGGTTTGACTTACAATTAAATATAGTGGTGCATATAATAATGCATATTTAAATGATAAATAATTATAATCATAGCAATGGTTTATTCGCATGCACGTGAATTAAAAGCTTTAGGTCGCGACCCACGCTACTATTTGACGCCATTAAGTCTGGCGCACAATGTGAGCTTTTTTTCTCTCTTGTTCATCTTCGTTTTTCACCCCAGACACCTAAACTCCAAACTCTATCTATCTCCAGTCTCAACGCGCCGGTGGTTGGACAGAACACAACAACGTGACAAAACGCACCAGAAACTGCCCCTGGCACGCTCGCTTCTGCGCCGATCAGCGCGTGCGCAGCTCCCTCTATTGTCCCAGCGCGCGCTTGGCACGGAGCGAGAAACGCGCAGAGCCAGAACTGCGCAACATGCGCACAAGTTTAATTCTCCTTTACATTTGTCAATACCACGTACTTTAAACTGAATTGTATTATAAGTAATCGGTGCGTTTGAAAAATATATATATATACTATAATGTAGCCTTTGGTTTATAAAGTAATACCTTTTTAAGCAAAGAAAGAATGAAAAAAAAATAAATAAATGAAAACACTCGAGCGTGCCCACACATGCTTGGACAACGGTGCATTGGAAATATTTGGATCTCAGAACATTTCTCAAATAAAAACACACCCCAGAGGACAACTTTGACTACATTTTGATGCGAAAGACCCTTTGACAGCATTTCTTACGTCGCAGTAAATGCAAATAAAATCAATAACTAATATGGCTTATAATCATTTGCTAGACTTTTAATTCATTACGTAGTCTAATGTGTATAGAACACATCGTTTGGCGTTATTTATCTATTTTTTTTGTTTTGTTCTATATATTGTTTTAAATAGCCAAATGTATGACTAGATGTTATGCACTGAATGCACTGATGGGGCAGTTATAACACACGTGGAAAACAGAACGAAGCCTTATAAACAGAAGTCCAGCACACCATGCCAGTGTCTTATTTAGGTGCAATCATACATCTGAGAAAGATGCGTTATTCGCATTGTAAGTGACATGTAAACGAAATAGACAAGGTCGTTAGTTTATTAATATTCATTATAAGACTTTCATTTTTTTCTGGCATGAAACTTAATACGTTGCGTTATATTTTGGTCAGAGTTCATCATTTTAATCTTATTCTGTAACCCTGAACTCGTAGAGTTGGATCGAAAATACACATTTTGAAATGTTTGTGTTCTCGGTTGAGGCCTTACCTGGTATGACTTCTAGTGTGTGTGTGTGTGTGTGTGTGTGTGTGTGTGTGTGTGTGTGTGTGTGTGTGTGTGTGTGTGTTAAAAGAAAAAAGAAAATGTAGTTTAATTTCTGAACTTGACTTGAAACAAAACCCAATCAGCAATTCTTAAGTATTACTGCATGATCCAATTGCACAATGTATAATGATTACAAAACCAGAAGAACATTTAGATATGTTAGCAGACACTAAATATTTGTCTAACCTATTTCTTTCACACCTTTAACTTTCTGAAACAAGAACACTTTTTCGGACTCTTCCAGCTCAGGCCTTTGCATCCTATGATCTCATGGCTTGCTCCTGTTACATAAAGAAAACCCCGCCCTTGAAGTGCAATCCGTCATGTGATTGGTTCAACTGGCTGTCCATCATGCGCGGCATGTCGTCATTCTCTTAGATACTCATTTCTGATTGGCTGAGCGGACAGATTTCCCTACATGGTTATAAGGTAAAAAAAGAGAAAAAAAAAAACGATTTCGCAATCCAGGCTGGCCGACACGGCTTCAGTGGAAACCAAACAATAACAGCTCGTCCTGTGCTTCCGTCCTTTTCGGAGGAAAATAACCTGTTTATTCGGTGTATGTCCGGAGAACCGACAGGGTGGTAACCTTGATACGGTGAGGAGAGATTTTATATATAATATAAAGGAGTTTTTTCTGCTTCTGAAAGCTTCCGTTCTCTTCCCTCGTCTGTGTGCTAGCTGGCTAACTTCTTCACTAGCACCTGATTTGCAAAACAGGTTTCGGTTTTGGTATTTTATCTCTATTCTTTGACATTTTAACGCTCTCACGGTTAATATGAACACAGTTTGGACGTCTCATTAAACAGTCTCGGGTTGTATATGAAACATTTTTCGATGTCTATCACAGTAATGGAGGATAAGTTAGCCTGGAATGTGTGTAAACGTGTATATAGGTGTTTGTATGTAGCAGGGTGACGTCACCGACGCCGTCACCGGTATATACGGTTGAAAAGTTTCACCACACGTTTTCTTTTTATGTTTTAATTTTTTTATTTTTCTCAAATATATATTGGTTTTGTCTGAAGTTTTATCAAGGCTAGCTTAGCAAGACTAGCTAGCTAAGTGCTTAGCTAGCGGTATTCCCCGTCATTCCAGTTCAATTACGTATGAAGCAATACTCGGGTAACTGATGTAAGCGTGTTAGCGTGGCTTTGTAGATACCCTCGTATTTTTATTTTTATTATTTTAAACATGCAAATTAAATAAATAAACTACTCGACACGCCACAATAACCATATTACTCATTTCGGATTAAGAAAAAAAATAGTTTTAATAAATAAAATATTTAATCTCATGTGCACGCGGGCTGAAATGGGATAGCTTTCTGTTCCGTGGCACTAACACACACACACACACACATACATTTTATATATATATATATATATGTGTGTGTGTGTGTGTGTGTGTGTGTGTGTATGTGTATATGTGCACGCGCACGCGCGCGCGCGCACCGGGGAGCGCGAGCGCTGATTGTGATGATGATGGTGATGATGCAACCGGAGAGCAACGCGCTGTACCGAGAGGGTTCACGCGCAGTGAGAGTAGTGGTGGATGTGCTGCTGTTGCTGCATTACACATTACAGCGTGGTATATTGTTGGTCTCCTCCGTGTCCATGACTCGGCATTAAACGAGCCGTTAAACGTCAACTCAGAAACTGGCACCACTCATGAGATATGTGTGTGATGAGGGGTCTCTTTTACCTTCATTTTTATTTTTGGAAATAAGTGCAAATTTAATACAACAGCCACAAGAGCAAAAATGCACAGGCAGATAAGACCAGTTTTAGATGCTTTATTCATGAAAATAGTCACTTAATTAAATCCAGAGGTTTTGGAATCCACATTGGAGCAGAAACTTTGCTTTCTTGTATTACTCTTTTTCTTTAATAGTTGGTGGGAGGAATAGTGATCAGTGATTAGAAAATTGTGATTGTGGCTGATAGTGGTGATTGGTCATTTAAAACAGTGATGATTGATGTTCATTGGAACTAGAGGAGATTGTAATTTGTGTACATTGATCAGTGATTTATAGGATTGTATCTCCAGCAGCTGAGATATGAGCTGGATGTGGAATGCTGGATATTTGCGAAGATCTACTCTTCAAGGTGCTAGAGTTGTCAAAGACATCCAAAAGTACTAACTCTAGTGGCAAAGTTACAAAGCAACGTGCGAACCCAAAGTCTTGTACAAATTGCAGGTATATTGTTAAAAGTCATATATTAATCTGGTGTGTAATTCTAATCATCTAACAAGGTTATTGAACTCTGATTAAACGTTTGAATTATTTAAAAAAGATTTTTCTTTGTGAGTTAATGTTGGCCTGCTGTTGTATAAGAGCAGATTCAGTGGCATCATAATATATTGAATTGCTGCTTTTTAAATTGTTTCATGTTGAAGCCAGTGGTTTGCAATACTGCTGTCACTGTAATATTATACTATGTGTTCGTTTGTGTGTAGATAGATAGATAGATAGATAGATAGATAGATAGATAGATAGATAGATAGATAGATAGATAGATAGATAGATAGAGTGAATCAAATGTCAGCAGAGCACCTAAGCTGTGAACAGAAATAAATAGATTTTAAAGTATATGAAATTGACAGAAGTTCAAAGTAGCTCCTGCATAAATCCAGCAGACCTGGCAACACAGTGTGCGATGATGCTCCGATGACAGTTCTTTCTCTGTTTTTCTCTTCACGCAGGACCATACAAGCGTGCAGTCGCAACTGGTAGCAACCAGCATTTTCGACAGCATTCAGCACCATCCCGCAGCAGGCGAAGGTGCAGACTTAAGCGCAAGATAGAGGCAGTGGATCCAAATGAGCAAGCAGCCGCAGCAGAAGTTAACCAACACAAATCAGAACGGAGTGAGCGTCATACAGAGCCAGGCTAATTGCAGCGTAGGAAACTCTGCAGGAACTACAGCAGGACTACAGCAGGTACACACAAACACACACACCTGCAATGACTGACATAATTATATATATATATATATATATATATATATATATATATATATATATATATATATATATATATATATATATATATATATATATATAATTGTGTGTGTATATGTATATGTGCATGCTGTCCCATTAATCCACATATCACCTACATACACACGCACATACACATGCATGCTGTCTCATATATTAAATTCGCGTGTTAACCACCACACAAACAAACGAGTGTGTATTTTTATGTTGTTGTTTTAACATATGTTTATCTTTAGATGTCTTTGTGTCGTTTTATGTCCATTTAATTACATTCTATTCTTTATTGCTTTTGATTGCAATTAAATTATAATTTTTATTATTTCAGGGAATTATCATTTTAACATGCCTATAATAAGTAAAATATGAATGAGCCTAAATCATTTGTTTTTAACATTTATTTATAATATTTATCCACATAATCACACACCATCCACAGCCCATTTATTATATCATTTATTTATTAGTTCTTTTTGTTTTTTTTTGTCCTGCCTAACACATACATAACACATAAATCCCCTCTGCACATACTCACTATGTGCAGTGTTATATAATCAATTTATAGTGTATTGTAGGTTCAGTTGAGCTGATTGGTGAAGTCAGTAAGCACTTCCAAGGATCCAGTCCAGGGAGCACATACTATGTCATATAGCAGTTATATACTCTCTTACACACACATACTTTATTTATACTTGATTTGAAAACTGGTATAAATTATAGTGTGCGCACAAAAAGGTAGTGGAAAAAAACATTGGTGCAGCAAGTAGCGCCATTCTCAGTTCAGCCCTGAGCTCGGGTTTGAGTCTGTAAAGAGCTTTATTTCTTCTCATATGTCCGCATAGGTTTTCCTCAGGGTTTCCAGTTTCCTCCCTAACACAATATACACCAAGACTCAATGTTTGTTCCTGTTGCTCCATGGTGGACAGTATTAGTTGGCATTTTCATTTAACACGCATACAAATGAGCGTTATTCCGAATTGAACTTCTAAACACAGTTTTATCATTTTCAATATAAACAATATTTTTAGGAAATGGATTCAGTAAGTCTCTCTACCGGCATGCTGGTCTGTGAAGTGTGAATAAAAGATGAATGTTGTGTGACTGATTAAATCAGTGTATCTTCAAAAATATAAACTAATTTAAAACACAAACTTAGAACACAAGGTTTTGATGGCTCCTCTCTCTTTATTTCAGGTTCCTCAACTCGTCCCAGTTAACCCCGGAGGAGGTGGCAAAGCCACGCCATCCAGCAAAATGAAGAAGACGATACTAGATAAGGAGAGTGATGAGTACAGGCAGCGGCGCGAGCGCAACAACCTGGCTGTAAAGAAGAGCCGTATGCGCAGCAAGCAGAAGGCGCAGGATACGCAGCAACGTGTCAACGAGCTGAAAGAGGAGAATGAGAGATTGGAGGCCAAGATCAAGCTGCTCAGCAAAGAGCTCAGTGTGCTCAAAGACCTGTTCCTGGAGCACGCACACAACCTGGCCGATAACGTGCAGCCTAATACCGCAGCAACCGTCACCCCTGGAGACCTCTGTAACACCAACAACAGCCAGTGAGATTAAGTCAGTCGTTAGGGGCGGCATCTCTGTACTATATCTTGTTTAACCTTTTCTAAGGGAAATGAAAAGTTTCCTAATATTTTTTAGGCCATTTGCATTTCAGAAGAACAAAGCTTTTCCCTTAGGCATTAGATTAAAATACTATAAAAACCCTGGACTTTAAAATTGGTAGAAAAAACTTTATTTCCCAAACTGGGAATCAGGGGCACTGAACGATTTGGATTTGAATTGGAATCAGGTATTTTTGCTTTTAGCTCATGGGTTGTACGTGATCCCTCTCATATTTGTTCCTACACTCAGTTATTGTTTTGTAAATAAGCGTGGAAATGAATGCGGAACAGCATTAGCGAAGCTTAGGAATGCCGTAGGGTTGGATTCCCCCCACCCATTTTAAAGCTACAGCGAGTCAGTAAGGCGAGATTTGTTGTTGTTTTTGATGCAGTTTTTTTTGCCGAAAGCTTTGCCGCAGGTTTGTGGCAGCTCATCAGATTCATAAGAAATGCTCCAGACATGTTCAGGCAAATCGTTTCTATCCCACAAGGCAACAGCAAAGAAAAGAGATGGCAGCGAGAGACAAAAGAAGCACCTTCCAGGAAACAGATAGATTTAAATTATACTCAAAGACTGTTTTCAGCCCACCACCTCTTCCTTGTAGCCCAATGTCTTCTTGTATGATATCTTTGTTGAATGTGCATTTTGTTTAACTTTAAATATGTTCCTGAAACAGAATTAGGCAGTGATTGACAGTCACGATCCTTGAAATAAGATGGTTGTGTAAATTCGGATGACATTCAGCTCTGATGATATAAAAAATGGACAGGGTGGACAAATCAATGGCCCAGGATGATACATAAATAAACAAACACTATACCTTTAACATGAAACTTAATTTGGCTTAATTTAGTTATGGTTGAATGTAGTCTGTGATGCTTCTTTGTTCTGCAGCTAAGCAAGCAGAGACACGATCTGGTTGTCAGTAGAACCTCTAATTTGCTACAGATAACAGTGTCAAATTAAATGACGCAAAATAAAGATCAGTACATAGCTATACAATACATGTCATGTATTTATCTTGCTTACTACACATGAAAAATGAAGTTGTTACACAGACTCTAATATTATTTTACACGATTTGTGAGAACAAGACTTCGCATCTCATGCCTAAAACATTACCTAATGACTTCCTTGCATTTTTTTGTGCACTTAATTTAAAAGCTATCTCAACATTATTATATTACTGCTGTCAGTTAGTGTTCTAGGCAACCAAAACACACACAGAGCTAGATGATAGATAATGTATGATTTGTCCACCCTTAAATTGCATTCAGATGTAAGTAATGTTTGACTTTTTTTTTGTTTTGTTTTGTTTTGTTTTGTTGTTGTTGCGGGTGTTCTATATGGAGGAAGCGATCTCTCAAGTTGTCCCAAAGAACAAGAACCTTTTTATTCATTCGGTTTTCTGGAGAAATGGAGCTCATACATAGCGAGTGCTCCTGTCCTGGGACAGAAGAACCAGACAGCGTGGACGGCCTGAGCATGCCAAGCGTGTTGCATCAGTCCCAGCAGCAGACAGTGCTGGCGTTAAGAAAAGCCGTTAAATTGCACTTGAGCCTCAAACTCTTCTTACAAAACTATCACAGGCATAGACAGACACAGAGAGCAAGGGAGTTTGGGAGGGAGAGATGAGACGGATGCTGCGATGATTTCATCATCGTAGCACCCCATGGTCCGGTCTGTCTGCGTTTCCGTCTGATGTGTGTTTGTGTGTTTGTCTCGGTACATAGTGAAGGCTTAGACTCCAAGGGTGGATTCTTGCTGACTCATTGATGTGGCTTCTGAAAATCTACAGAAGCATGCAGTGATTAAAAACTAGTCATTTAACAAAAACAAAAATAATTATTGCTGATTTCCTTTTGTTTTCTTGAATTCTGACAGCCAAAAATCTTTATAGCATTTCTACACTGACTTTTTGTACCTCAGGCTACGCCACTAAAGAGCCTTTAGTGTATTTGTACACCTGTTTAAAAGAAAAGGAATGAAAATAAAAAAAACACAAGTAGACAAGGTGAATTAGGGGATAGTGAAAACTTAAGCATCTTTTCTTGGATTCTTTTGTAATCTTTTGTCATTTTCTATCTTTAGGTTTAAAAGGTTTGAAAAAAAAAAAAGCATGATGCATGGTTATAGCACTGTTCAGGAAAAAAAAATGCACAACGTGTTATCAGATCAGGCTTTGAAATGGGAGCGGTGTGAAAAAAATAAATAAAAGAACCGATTATGTTGTCCATGTTATGTTCCTCAAATATTTGATCAGCATTTTTGCTGAAGTATGAGCGTTGCTGGCCAACTTGCTTTTTTTTTATATAAGACTGGGTTATTGTGCATTGTAAATTAAAATTGATTATAAAATGTCAACACTGTGTATGTGGTGGTGTCTTTATCTTATTTCCCCCCCTCTTAGGTGCAATATACAATGTATTTAATTAAATAATTTTTTTTTTTTTTTTTTTTGAGGCATCACAAAGGCGTCCACACCTGCACAATATTAGTTACTCGGTTTACCTGTACAGTTTGTACTCGTGCTCTGCGTCATCCACCATTACAGTCAATATTGGCAGTATTAAGAGTGTCGCTGTACAGATAAACACATTCACACCTTTCACATGTGAAGAATAACGTCATGGCAGCAGTGTAGAGGAGAAGCTTTTACATACGTCCTCATGCCTTTCAGTGTATTCAACTAAACGTTACGTGACCAATAAAATGATGCAGAGAGAGCACAAGCTTACTTCAGTACATGAGCTTATCTCATAACTCTGCACACTGGTATGAACCAGTTTTACTTATATTAAATAATCATTAACACCAAGTTACTTTGATAGGGTTGTCAAGATCCTGGCAACTGCCAAACTCAGACTCGTCCATCAGATAGTGAAGCGTGATTAGTCACTCCAGAGAACAGGTAGAATAGAATAGCCTTTATTTGTCACATATACATTACAGCACAGTAAAATTTGTTCTTTGCATATCCCAGCTTGCTCAGAAGCTGGGGTCAGCCATGATACGGCACCCCTGGAGCACAGTAGGTTAAGGGCCTTGCTCAAGAGCCCAAGAGTGGCAGCTTGGCGATACAGGGGCAACGCCCGACCTTCCAAACCGTAACCCAGCACCTTAACCAATGAGCTACCACTCCACTGCTCTAGAGTCCAGTGGCGACGTGCTTTACACCACTGCATGCTTTGCATTGCACTTGGTGATGTAAGGCTTGGAAGCAGCTGCTCGACCATGGAAACTCATTCCATGAAGCTCTCCGCACTGTTCTTGAGCTAATCTGAAGGCCACATGGTTTGGAGTTCTGTATCTATTGACTCTGTAGAAAGTTGGCAACCTGTGTGCACTATGTGTCTCAGCATCTGCTCTGGGATTTTACGTGGTCTAACACTTCATGACTGAGTTGCTGTCGTTTCCAATCACTTCCAGTTTCTTATAATACCACTAACTGTTGACTGTGAAATATTTAGCAGTGAGGAAATTTCACGACTGGACTTATTGCACAAATGGCATCTGATCACGTTACCACGCTGGAATTCACTAAGCTCCTGAGAGTGACTCATTCACAAATGTTTGTAGAAGTTGTCTGCATGCCCATGTGCTTGATTTTATACACCTGTTACCATGGAAGTGGTGGGATTGTAACACCTGGGAGTGTTACAATCACTATCCAACAAGGAATGGAAAAAGAACCCAGCAGCAACATGTGCAATTTCATGCCCAGGAGTATTAAGGCAGTGCTAGATAACAATGGTGCTAACACAAAATGTCGATATATCATATATATATATATATATATATATATATATATATATATATATATATATATATATATATATATATATATATATATAATATTATATATAATATTATATATAATATATATATATATAATATTATATATTATATATATATATTAGGGGTAACCCAGCCATTATGGATGCACAAGCCAGTGCACTCTTAGTGCCGGTCCCAAGCCCGGGTAAATGGGGAGGGTTGCCTTAGGAAGGGCATCCAGCGTAAAAACATGTGCCAAATCAAATATGCGGATCACAGATGAGAATTTCATTCCGGATCGGTCGAGGCCCGGGTTAACAACGACCGCCACAGGTATCGTTAGCCGACTGGGTACCGGTGGAAATTGGGCTACTGTTGGCCGAAGGAGGAGAAGGAGAGGAGGAAGACGTCTTCAGAGAAGGCAGGGAAAGGAGCAGTGTAGGAGACTGGAGGTTCGGGTTGGTACGTTAAATGTTGGTACTATGACGGGTAAAGGGAGAGAGGTAGCTGATATGATGGAGAGGAGAAAGGTAGATATGCTGTGTGTTCAGGAGACCAAGTGGAAAGGGAGTGAGGCCAGGAACATTGGAGGTGGATTTAAACTGTTTTATCATAGTGTGGATGGAAAGAGAAATGGTGTAGGGGTGATTCTGAAGGAAGAGTACAGTAAGAGTGTAGTGGAGGTGAAGAGAGTTTCTGATAGGGTGATGATCATGAAGGTGGAAGTTGAAGGGATGATGATAAATGTCATCAGTGCCTATGCTCCACAAGTTGGCTGTGAGATGGAGGAGAAGGAAAAATTCTGGAGTGAATTAGATGAAGTGGTAGATGGTGTACCTAGGACAGAACGATTGGTGATTGGGGCAGACTTTAATGGGCATGTAGGTGAAGGAAACAGAGGTGATGAGGAGGTGATGGGTAGGTATGTTTTTAAGGAGAGAATTGTGGAAGGGCAAATGGTGGTAGATTTTGCTAAAAGGATGGAAGTGGCACTTATTTTAAGAAGAAGGAGGATCAAAGGGTGACGTATAAGAGTGGAGGAAGGTGCACACAGGTGGACTATGTGCTATGCAGGAGATGCAACCCGAAGGAGATTGGAGACTGTAAGGTGTTGGCAGGGGACAGTGTAGCTAGACAGCATCGGATGGTGGTCTGTAGGATGGTTTTGGAGGCAAAGAAGAAGAGGAGGAAAGTGAGGACAGAAAGAAGAATAAGATGGTGGAAACTTAAAGAGGAAGAGTGTAGTGTGAGGTTCAGGGAAGAGGTCAGACAGAGGCTCAGTGGTGTTGAAGAGGTGTTGGATGATTGGGCAACTACTGCAGGAGTGATGAGGGAGGCAGCTAGAAAAGTACTTGGTGTGACATCTGGAAATAGAAAGCAAGACAAGGAGACGTGGTGGTGGAATGAAAAGTAAGCAGGAGTACAAGGAGATGTGGCAGCAGGTAAAGAGGGATGTGGCGAAAGCCAAGGAAAAGGCATATGAGGAGCTGTATGAGAGGTTGGACACTAAGGAAGGAGAAAAGGATTTATACCGAATGGCCAGGCAGGGGGACCGAGCTGGGAAGGATGTACTGCAAGTTAGAGCAGTAAAGGATGGAGAGGGAAATGTGTTGACGAGTGAGGAGAGTGTGTTGAGAAGGTGGAGGGAGTATTTTGAGCAGCTGATGAATGAGGAAAATCAGATAGATAGAGAAGGTTGGACGATGTGGAGTTGGTGAAGCAGGATGTAGATAGGATTAGTAGGGAGGAAGTGAGAGCAGCGATTAAGAGGATGAAGAGTGGAAATTCGGTTGGACCAGATGGCATACCGGTAGAAGCGTGGAGATGTTTAGGAGAGATGGCAGTGGAGTTTTTGACCAGGTTGTTTAACAGGATTTTGGAGGGTGAGAAGATGCCTGAGGAATGGAGAAGAAGTGTGCTGGTACCGATCTTTAAGCATAAAGAAGATGAGCAGTCTTGCAGTAACTACAGGGGAATTAAGTTGATCAGTCACACCATGGAGTTATGGGAAAGAGTAGTGGAAGCCAGTCTGAGAGAAGAGGTGACCATCTGTGAGCAACAGTATGGTTTCATGCTGAGGAAGAGCACCACAGATGCCTTATTTGCTTTGAGAATGTTGATGGAGAAGTATAGAGAAGGACAGAAGGAATTGCATTGTGTATTTGTGGATTTAGAGAAGGTGTACGACAGGGTGCCAAGAGAGGAGTTGTGGTATTGTATGAGGAAGTCAGGTGTGTCGGAGAAGTATGTGAGGGTGGTGCAGGACATGTATGAGGACAGTGTGACGGCAGTGAAGTGTGCAGTAGGTACGACAGACTGGTTCAGGGTGAAGGTTGGACTGCATCAAGGATCGGCCCTGAGCCCTTTCCTGTTTGCAGTGGTGATGGACAGGTTGACGGACGAGGTCAGACAGGAGTCTCCCTGGACTATGATGTTTGCGGATGATATTGTGATTTGTGGTGAGAGTAGGGAGCCGGTTGAGAAGAGCCTGGAGAGGTGGAGGTATGCGCTGGAGAGAAGGGGAATGAAACTCAGTAGGAGTAAGACAGAATACATGTGTGTGAATGAGAGGGAGGGCAGTGGAGTGGTGCGGTTGCAGGGAGAAGAGCTGGAGAAGGTGGAGGAGTTCAGGTACCTGGGGTCAACAGTGCAAAGTAATGGAGAGTGTGTTAGAGAAGTGAAGAAAAGAGTGCAGGCAGGGTGGAGTGGGTGGAGAAGAGTGACAGGAGTGATTTGTGATAGTAGGGTATCTGCAAAAATGAAAGGGAAAGTTTATAGGACTGTGGTGAGACCTGCGATGTTGTATGGATTAGACACAGTGGCATTGAGTAAAAGACAGGAGGTGGAGCTGGAGGTAGCAGAGCTGAAGATGTTAAGGTTTTTGTTGGGAGTGACGAGGATGGATAAGATTAGAAATGAGTTAATTAGAGGGACAGCGCATGTAGGATGTTTTGGTGACAAGGTGAGGGAGGCGAGATTGTGATGGTTTGAACATGTGCAGAGGAGGGACATGAATTATATTGGTAGAAGAATGCTGAGGATGGAGCCACCAGGTAGGAGGAAAAAAGGAAGGCCAAGGAGGAGGTTTATGGATGTGGTGAGGGAAGACATGCAGGTAGTTGGTGTAAAAGAGGCAGATGTAGAGGACAGGGTGGTATGGAGACGGATGATCCGCTGTGGCGACCCCTAATGGGAGCAGCCGAAAGAAGACGAAGACGAAGAAGAAGAAGAAGAAGAAGAAGAAGAAGAAGAAGAAGAAGAAGAAAATGAAGTAAAATGTTATTACAGTACAGAAAGTAAAGAATGCGGTGACGTATCTTTAACTCAGCCTCTTTTTTGACATCATAAGACACTTCATAACCACAATCACCACAATCACCACAATCAACAGGGGATTACTTTATTAATAATCTTAAAAACATACACAACAATGCAATGGGTATAAAAAAAGAAAGAATCCACTTCCAACCAGCAAGTGTGTAGCGGCTAATGCTAGCACTAGAGATTCTTTAGCGTTTTATGTGCATTAGAATTATTCTTAAATTAGAATTTTAGAATTTAAGAACTTAGAATTTCTTTTAAAAGGTCAAAATCCTGACAATTCCACATATTGAGGGAGTGACTGGATGAAGGATGGAAGGAATGAAGAGATTTTTTAAAGTCTGCTAAAATAAGTAAAACAGTTAAGTAGATTATTCAAATTCAATTTAAACACACACACACACACACACACACACACACACACACACACACACACACACACACACACACACACACAACAAATGTAAAATATTGAATAAAATTTTCCATTTATTACATTTTATTTAAATCAATTTGTGCAAATGTAAAAAAAGCATTAATTTTATTAATTTTATTGCATTAATTAGATTTATTATATTTTATTTATATAAAATATTATTTAATATATTATTTAACCAAGCAGGCATTTTATTCAAAATTGTTTAAAAAAATGTAAACTGGTGAAGTTCACAATTGTTATTAATAATAAAGAGATAATAATAGATGACAAGCAATTTTGTTTAGCATTATAGATAGATAGATAGATAGAGAGAGAGAGAGAGAGAGAGAGAGAGAGAGAGAGAGAGAGAGAGAGAGAGACCAGGCATAACATTATGACCACCTAACCTAATATTGTGTTTGTCCCCCGCTTGCTGCCAAAACACCTGTAGAGCTTTAACAGCATTAACTTCTTTAGCAATTTGAGCTACAGGAGCTCATCTGTTGGATCGGACCACTCGTGCCAGACTTTACTCCCCACGTGCATCAAAGAACCCAATGACCATGTCACCGGGTTCACCACTGTTTCTTCCTTGGACCACTTTTGATAGCTACTGACCACTGCAGACCAGAAACATCCCACAAGAGATGCAGTTGTTGAGATGCTCTGACCCAGTCGTCTAGACATCACAATTTGGCCCTTGTGAAATTCGCTCCAATCCTTACGCTTGCCCATTTTTCCTGCTTCGAACACATCAACTTTGAGGACAAAATGTTTACTTGCTTCCTAATAAATCCCACCCACTAACAGGTGCCATTATAAGGATACAATCAGTGTTATACATGCACCAGTCATAATGCTATAATGTCATATCTGGTCGGTGTATAAATACATACACAGCTTTGCACTACAGTTTGTTATCTCTGTCTTTCTTTCACCTTCTTTCTGCTTCTCGGTCTCTTCATCTCTGTCTTGCTCTTTCTTCATGTCTCTTTGCTTGTCTTTTGCAATCTCTGTAACTTTTTTCTGTCTCTTCTGTTTCTTTTCCTAACTCACTGTGTCTCTTGCACTCTGTCAATGTGTATATCCTTCTCTGTCTCAGTTTCCATCTTTGTCTCATATGTTTTACTCTCTAGTGTGCGCATTTACACGCTTCCATGCAGACTGCATGTACAGTGCAGAATCTGAATGAATTACATTGTTTTATGGGTCCAGCATTATAGTGTTAAAATAAAAAACAAAAAAAACAGCTGTATTGATCTCCTTCAGTGCTGAGAGTACAATCACACTTTGTACTATCTCAACAAATTCACTTTAATTCTTAAGTTCTGTAAACCTGCTTTGTGAAAAGCCCTATACAAATAAAATAAACGTTAACCTAATTCAACTAATTCATTAATTACCAGCCCTTCCTGGGTAGATTCAGGTGTCTCCAGAGTTGGATATTCATTCACTAGAAGCAGTTTGTGTGCATGTTTCTAATATACTACAGAAAATATCAATGACAAGATGTTGACATTTTTGGTCATGTGCAAAAAATGTATACATTTGTGTCATAAAATTATTTATTATTAATATGTTAGGTTAAATTTGATCCAGATCCAGTGTTTTTAGGTTAAAAAATCTTTTTTCCAATAAGAAATTGATGATAATATCGTTTTAATTTTAACATTGATTGTTTTCTGCTGTGGTTAAATTAAGAAAATAAACTAAAAACAGTTTGTTATAAAACTACTGTATGATGTAGTTAAAAAACGGATCTGGATCAAGAGATTTACTTCCTATGTTTGCAAACAGCCAGGATTTTACTGTTTTTATTATAAATGTGATGCATAAAATGAGAATCCCAGCATTGCCTGAATTCTTGAAGAGTTCAGCTTACTTGTAAGCTGTCATGAGGCCAACTTCAGAGCATGCTCTTACCTCAGGCTGTGAACTGGTGTGAGCTGGTTATGAATTAAATCTTGATTATTGCCAGGCTTCTTTGTTTGATTGAGCACTTGGTTTATCAGGTGAGTTCCAGGTCAAGAGCTCTATCTTTCTCTCTCTCTCTCTCTTTTTCTCTCTCTCTCTCTTTCTCTCTCTCTCTCTCTCTCTCTTACACAATATACTTGGACCAAAAAAAAAAAATTGGCATGCCTGAAAGATCTACTAACCTGTCTCATCGATACTATGAACAAGGTTTCTGAACAAAATTACATGATTGTTGCATTAAGAGGAAAATCCTCATTTTGGCTCACTCCTCTTGGAAAAATTCCCCAAACTGTATTTCATTTATTTAAATAAAAGAAAAATTCTGAATTACAAATTAAAAGGACCAATTATAAGGACCAATGGTGTTAGTACACGCAACACCATAATGTGTAAAATTATTGCGCATTAATACAAACTTATAGCTTAAACCACAATTAATGCAGTATGACGCATAGAATTAATTCTATTGACTCTACCTCCTTAGCTCTCTGGCATGCCTTGGCTTTGCATGACACCACTAAAACTTTTAGTCCAAACCTTTGAACTGAGTTTATGTTTCAGCTGGTAATTAATAACCATAGCAGTAACATTATAGACACACTATTTTGTTCTACAATTGGGCCACTATTTATCCTAACATAAAAATTAAGCATTTCCTAAATATTATTTAGCACTGACTCTAAGAATATATCTTATCAAGTATTAAGTATACATTTTTATGTATTTATTTGCATCCATACTAATGATTTGAGCTTAATACGGTCATTCTATTAATGTATTAAAATAGTAATTTCTGTTCAGTCTGTTTTATAAGAATTTTTGTCACAATACTATACTTTCAAGATGACATTAACAGTCAATATTGCAAGATTGTTAAAAAAATTAATAAAACTAAATTTAGTGAACCACATGCTGAACACAACATATTACATGATTGGTGTGAATATTGCAGAGCTGAAATGGACATCGGACAATCTATATAAAAATGCTGGCCTTTTTTCTAAAGCAATTTTAAATATTAAATAATATTTCTAGCAGGTGGAACAAGTAAAAATCTTAATACAGTTATGACAGAAAATGTACTTGCTACTTAACATTCCTTTAATTTACAAACACACAATTAACTAGAGGATTAGAGAAATTGCTTTAAAATATAATAACTGTCAATTTCATCAGTTATTTTACTTTACATTAGTTACTCCTGTAGAATTTGGTTCATCATGGAACATCTGATTATGATTTTAATTGACATATAAGCACTGTAAAACAATAAAATTCAGGACAAAGATTAAGAAACACTGCTTCAGAAAGGCTAAACTTCATTTCTGCATTCTTACAGTGACTCGAATCCATGCTAAATTCAAACCATCCCCGACTCGTAAATCTTTAAAACAGAATGTTCAGAGACATTATCTAAATTCATTCATTTCCTCCTTGTTTCAACATACATGTTCACAGTTCATATTTTACTTTGGTTTAACACGCAACACATTTATAATCTGCTTATCAACTACATGTCTGAGAAAGAATTAAAAACAGTGGATCATTTTAAACAGGATCTCAGAGATAGAAGAGGGTAAAATGCTCGGGAACAAGAGTAGCTACTGTTCAGTTTCTTAGCTAATTTTATAAATTGACGTTACACCACAGTGCTGTTGAATGCTTAATTCAAATTGGTCAAAATGGCAATTAATACTAATTATTTTGTATAATATTTATTGCCAAATAATTGATTAATACAGACTTCTGTGGTGAGTACTCTACATTTTATGATCTGGTAAAGTTTCGGTAAGCTTTCTATACGGTTATTCAACATATATGTCTATAAGAGCTTGTGCTTTTCATTTAATCAGTAAAATGACAAGCAACATTTGTGTTTATTTTGTAAACTTCAAGAGAAAAAAAAAGCTGTTAGTATTGAGTAAAAGAGTATTGCTGTTTGTAGCTGCTATTACAACTGAAACCATATGACTACATCATATCTATAACATAACTACAGCTAAAGCATGCTTATACCATAAGCACTATAGTCAGGTAAGTTTATTTAAGTTAAGTCAAGTTTATTTCTATAGTGCTTTTCACAATGGACATTCAATTAAAGTGAATTATGTGTATTTATCCCTTATGAACAAGCCTGGGGAGACTATAAGTTAGCATACTAGTTAAAACTATATCATTATAAATAGTTATTTCAGAATGATAGCAAATTTAACAAAGCATTCCAACACCATCACACCTCCTCCTCCATGCTTCACAGTGTGAACCAGTCTGTTCCGTCTGTCACTGTCTGCTTCTATCAAAGACCAGGCAGTTAACATAAAAAAATCTCATATTTGAATTTATCAGAACAAAGGACAGTTTTTAACTGATCTAATGTCAGTTTTCTTGTAAAGTTTCATCTGCTTGTTGTTCTTTTAAATTAATGGTTTGTGCAATTCAACCATGAAGGTCTGACTCATGCAGTCTTCTCTGAACAGTGGGTGTTGAAACTCCCAGAAGCATTTACGTAAATTGTTGGTTTCTGAGGCTGTTAGTTTTAATAAACTTATCCTTTGCAGCCGAGGTAGCTCTTGGTCTTCCTTTACTGAAACAGTCTTCATGAAAGCCTGTTTGATCAAAGCGTTTAAAGGTTACACTTGGGGATACATTTAAAGTTCTTAAGATTTTTTGGATTGATTGATCTTCATTTCATAAAGTAATGATGGACAGTCTTTTCTATGTACTTAACTGAGTGTTTCTTGACATAATATGGATTATGTACAGTATTTAGTACAGTATTTAAAGTAGTAGTAATAAGGCTATTAACTCTGTACTCACACTTTCCTCTGCACAATACAACTGATGATATTAAGAAGGCAGGAAATGTCACCAATGAATTAATTAAAGGCAAAAGTGAGTTGAAAATCATTTCAGATGACTACCTCGTGTATCTGATTAGAGAATGTCAGTTTGCCAAGCTGTCATAAAAGATAAATATATTTACTTTGACCTAAAGTATATTATTTATATTTAATCTCTAAACATATTATGGATTGTTTAAAATTTTTTTGTTTACTATATAATTCAATGTTTTGTCAATTTGTTTAAAGTAATAAAAACAGAAAAAAAAAAGTCTAAATTGTTGACAATATACATGCAAAGCAAATCTATAGTATAGTTACAATTATTGCATAAGCATTACAACTACAAAATAAATAGAACTTAACCATGACTATGACTATGGAATTTTTCAAAACATAGCTAAAGCTATAACATATTTATGACTATATTTTGAATATAACTACAGCATAGCTCTAAATCTAAATGAATTATACCTGCATCGAAGCTTTAGATAATATATAGCCATAATTAGAGCATAACTACAACATAACTATAGCTACACCATAGCTATAACCTATTTATAACTATACAGCAATTAACATAACCAGGCATATTGCAGTACTGTTAATACACCTGAACATACAACATATTGCAACAACTATAACCATAACTATATTCAAATAAAAGCTGATTACATCATTTAAATCAAAATATAATTTTAACTAAATAAATGTAAGGATGTATTACAAAATATATACATTTTTAAATAGTTGAGGATATTGTCAAAAAGGTGATAATAATGTGCTGTATTACCTCACATTGCTTTGTTATTGATTATTTTCTTATATTAGCACATCTTCAAGTGTTTCATTCTGTAAAATACAGACTCGCATTGCAGTTGTCTTGCACAATGTAATCTCATGCATGCGGTAATGAAAATTAATCACTTTTCTGCCCCCAGAATTGGTCTAAAGCATATGTCTCGGTTAAACACGTCCAATCTCGACTCCTCTTACAATGTGTGCATTTGTGTTTTTTGGTTTCCATCCATCTTTCATCTGTGCTCTTAAATCACATGAGTAATATGTTATGTCATTACATGTTTAGTTTAATTTCTAATACTTTACAGCAGAAATAATTAACTGCAGCCATAAATAGCGAAAGAAGTTTTGGAGGTGAATATGGAACATGATCTACAGTGAGAACAAGAGATCAGCTAATAGTGTGTATGTGTGAGTGTGAGAAAGGGAGAGAGAGAGAGAGAGAGAGAGAGAGAGAGAGAGAGAGAGAGAGAGAGAGAGAGAGAGAGAGAGAGAGAGAGAGAGAGTGTGTGTGTGTGTGTGTGTGTGTGTGTGCCTGTGGCGTGTGCAGGTTCAGCATGTTAATCTGTTCAGAGAGATAAAGAGGTGTGACGTATCAAGGTTTCCCAGCACAGCAGAAAGAGAAAGAACACGATGAACTTCACAAGTCTCGTATCTCCATTTCTCTCCCTTTCAGCTGTTTGCACAAAGTCAGAGCTTCAGATTGGATGTTTGATGTTGAATATTTAATGTTGGTCAGCCTCCATCAAAATCATGGTATCTTTTTCACTTTTCATAATCTTGCTTACTACATGATTAGGTAAGATTTCTCAGGTAGTGTAACAATCTTAATCACATGTCTCCCAGATTAAATATAACTGTCTGGAATGGCACTTAGTGACTTTACAGAAAAGCCAATTGCATTTTTCTTTAAGAATGCATTCTTTGCTGCAATCAAAAAGTTTTCTACTACTAGAACAAGACAATTTTTAAGTTTAGAATAGGCTAAATAATCAAATATTTGTTCTTAATCCCTCTTTGAGAGTGATTAGATAACATTTAGTATTTCTTTACGTGGTATCATTTACTAAACTGATCAGCTGCGGCTTGAGGCTATATGAAAGGGGAAGTGCAAGGTGACAGGAATTATCATTAGTACAACCATAAATACCAAAAATGCCATAAATGTTTAAACAAACATTCTGAAAAACAAAACATCCCACCTTCTGACCAATCTAAATGCAGCAAGGAACTGGCAAAACTCTGAAACCTTGACAATCCAAACTTTTTTATGTATTGCAGTGAGACTTTCAAATCCAATTTGGGTAAAATCCTTTCTTGAAGGAGTTGGGAGATTATTAATTATAAAAGGGTGGCAAGAAACAGAAGAGGTCTATGTTGTGCCTCCATGACTAGGTGGTTAAAGCATTATGTTTTCTTGTCACTTCATTTAAGTTTTACATGAATACAATATCTCTAGAACAAGTGGTTGAATATTCTTTAGGATATATATGAAATTATAAATGCAATTCTCAGACAGAATGATTATATTTTGCAGTCCATTTAAACAGGGTCAAGGTCATAGCAAGGTTGAGGTCTTTGCCTTCCTGTATGAAGGACCTTATGGCCAAAGGTATGTAGTCAACCATCACACTCATATGTAGTTCTTCCCCCAACCTGTATCCACATCGTTTGAAGCACACAGTTGAATAGTATGTATGCTACAAAATTACAATTTTCCTTTAAAGGAAATTAGAGACCCAAACTAGCATCACAATGCCCAATGTATAAAGCAGGATTCATGAACGCATGGTGTTTGAAAATTAGAGTAAAATATCTAATTTCTTGCACAGAGCCTTAAGCTCAACCCCACTGAACACCTTTTAGATGCCTTTCAAACACATGATTAGAGCCTAACCTCACTAATGCTCTTGAACCTGAATGACAACAAATCCCCAAAAATCTAATGGAAAGCCTTTACAGAAGAATAATGCTTATTATAAAAGCAAAGGGGAAATACATTTGAAATAGCATAGTCAGTAAGCACATATGGGTGTCTTATAAGGAGTATTTTTGTGGCATTTGACCTTGACCCTGATTAGAATGATAATTCTATATAAATTCTAGAAACATTCAGTCACCATTGAGATATCTTTCATTCACCACTGGAAATCTTGGAGCGATACATAAATGCACATATCATAATATACGTATACATTTTAATTAAGTTTTTTTGAGTACTGTAAATGCTTCCTTTCTGCTTGCCTCTCTCGCTAATTTGTCCTGTGATATTATGATTATATCATCTCATATAAGGATTTACATTTACACGTCTTCCAGTTATTTGGACTCAGACTTTTAGTTATATAGCTGAAGGCTGAATGTACAAAATTGAAAGGTGAATAAAGTCTCAGAACAGCTGAAGATGGAGATGAAAACTGATGTCGACTAATGGAATTGGTGCTTAGCCGGGAGTTAGCCAGGCTAGTTCTCCTCCCAAATTTTTATTACATATCTTTATCATGGCAGTGTTCAATAAAGCTGTCGCTATTCATTATCATGGTCTCAGATGAAGTTCAGATAACATTTTAGTAGCCATTCATGCAGAAACACAGTGCCATAATCATTCCAAAGGGCCTTTTTTTCTTCTTCACAACCGTAATAAATTTGGTGCTTCGCTTTGGACGAAGTCACCGACATGTTCAAGGCTGTAGATTGTGTGTCATTGCTGCCAGCTGGAAAGGAAAACGAGCCAATATAGGCCAGATAATAAACTGCTGAATCAATAGCAGGGTAAATTCCCACTGCTGAGGCTACAGTTCAGATGTGCAGACGCCCAGCTGTACATTAGTTAATCAGTGACCCGCTGATGTCAGCGTCGTTCTGAGACAGGTAGAAGTGCAGGTAGACACAGAAACAGACAGACAGACAGAATAAATGCTACATATATCCGATCCTTTCAAGGACAGAACATGTACTCTGACACGTGTGAGATTGTCTGATCTCATGGCAACCTCAAATGAACCCCTACACTTACTCATCGTTACTATAATTATCACTTGGCCTTTTAACACGAAGGCCTACTGGTATGACCTGATTTACGATTAATGTGTACATGTGTGTGTGTGTGTGTGTGTGTGTGTGTGTGTGTGTGTGTGTGTGTGTGTGTGTTTGTTTGTTTGTTTTCATTTTATTTACATCATTTATATATTTTAGTGAAAGTTACATGAACTTCAATAGTAGCAACATTTAACTGAGTGAGACATTTTGGAGCCTAACAAATGCAAGATCTGGAAAGCATCACACTAAAAGAAAAAGAAAAGAAGAAGAAGAAATGATATCTTGCAAGATTTATCTCATATTTCTCATTATGAGACTTGGATAAAAAAAAATAAAAAATAAAGATTATTAAGCCTGTTCCTCATTTTTATTTGTTTGAAGTTTGAAATAGTCTTGTTTTATTGCCAGATATTCTTACTTATTTTATGTTATATTTAAAGATTAAGTTCCATTGAAGCTTGAAATAAAAGAAATCTATATTTTTTAGAAAAAGTAAATGACAGCTTGAAGAATATATAAAGATATATTACATGTATGTGTAATTTTGGCAACCTGACTTGTTGGGACACTCAACAAAGTTGACTATTTTTTACATACAAGCATGTTCTGAAGTATTTCTTCTTATACCTCAGCAATTCCACAATTTGTCAAGTATTGCAAAGTTTATTCATTAATCAATGGACACCATCTTGCGTTTTATCCATTTATACTTACATTAACTGATGTGGATCGTTGATTAAACTAAATCTAGTGTGTTACTGATATTTTGTCCTGAAGATGTCAGAAAACTGAGCTTACCTCACACTTAAACTTTCCTTGCATACTAAACAAACATCTCTTTACAGAAAATGTCATATAAATAAAATTTTTTTTTAGACAGTTACCATACATTGCATACAGTTTATTAGTCCTAGATTATGTGGAGCATCCAGTGTACCAGTCCTTGTGAATGAGTTTTTGCTATTAAAAGGGGTGTGCAAGTGGTGTGTAATATAAACCAGCTGCTGTTGGAGCTAATCCAACATCACTTTCTGAGCAATCAGAGTGAAAACTTTAGCATAACATGCAAGTTGTCAAGATCGTCATCTTCTACTCTCAGATATAAATCGTCCAAAGGTGCAGAGTTTACTATATAGTGTGATTTCAATAGCTCATATAAACGTAGCCCCAACCCTAATCAGTCAATATTGATGGAAATAAGTGAATGTTTATAATCAAAATTTGCATCAAGAAAAAGTGAATCATTTTATTAATTATTTTAATCATTTAAGAATTCATTATCTGGACAAATATATCCAGTATTAACATACATTTGTATATTGTCAGAGGAGTTGTTTTTGAAGAAGCGTTCAAGTAAGTGCAGGAGTTTAAAAAGCTCCACAGTGGTGATGCTGCTGTAAATCAAACAAAGGAGTAAAAACACACAGGGCTTACAGTAAGAATCTGAGCTATGCTGATTCTGTTTACTCTCAACACCAATCCCGCTGTCTACTATTTTAATATACCTAATATATTCATATTGCACGACATGACATGGACGCCACTTCCAGTACAGGATTTATCTAGCATGCTCGACTGACATTGCAAATCTTTCTCATATCACAACTGGTCTGCTTTCTTTTTTTTTATTTTTTTTTATAAATGAAATAACAAACAAGAAAAGTTAGCGATGTAGGCATTAATGATAACATGCTATGTATGGTGTATGCCAAACTGCTGGGTGATAAAGGTGATTCGGTTCAGCTCTGGTCAGAGAAAGGTCAATGGCTGCTGGCTATAACCAGACGATGTTATTGGCTGGACCATCATGTGGGAGAAGGTCATTGGCTGGCCACAAGATTTTGCTTGCCAGGTGCCTCTCGCATGGTACAAAGCAGAACGTTCCCCCTGATAAAAAGGCATTTCGACAAATTCCTCATCCAAACACTGCGGAGTTTAAACTCCTGAAGTAAATCCTCAGACTACTTAATTTATTAAAATTTATCCAATGAAAATTATGCATAGATTATTATAAGTACTCACAATAACAGATGCAAATGCATGTCAGGTAGGAATGTTTATTATAATATAAACTGGCAAACAGTAAAAAACGGCAGGCAGGATGGAAAAACATGGAAAATGTAGAGTAATTGGCCAACAGCAGCATGAGGACAAAATGAAAATGAGAAACAGAATTGAGATCGAGGAACCGTGGAACGTGAAACAATGAACAAATAGGCTTGGTAAATGAACGTATTACTTCACAGAGAAAAGACATAATTGATGAACAGCTGTGAATGAAACAATACATTTAAATGACACAACACATGGACCAACAAGAGGGCCAATGAAAAGACAGGGGTGGAGATGTAATGTGAATGAAAAAGACTACATACACATGTGGCTATGCAAACATAGATGGGAAAGTTGAAGTGCATGAGTGCTGCAAGCCATACCATGCTCAGTGTAATATTGTATACTTCTTATGTACATTATGCACGTGTCTTACATCATGCGTTATTGAATGATGGTATCCAAGCATTTAATACGAGTCCCTAACTGCAATAACAAAAAGCCAAAAGGTTTCCTGAGAAATACAAATATTGCATTCCAACATTGCATTGCATTGAAAAATGGAAAATCGAACCAATCAAACCAACCCTTCACCCGACGAAAGAAATAAAGACCATGTGATGTAAATATGATGTGAAATGCATATCATAAAAATGAGTGATGTCCATTTGGTTGCGCTGCTCCTTCCTACCCCCCTTTTCCTCAGCAAACATGCCAAGATACATTTAAAATAAACCTCCTCAAAGAACTTGGCAAGAGTCCTCCCACTCAGAAACATCTGGCAAATATGTCCCATGGAGACATCAAGCTTTGTTGCTCGCCCTTTTAAAGCTTGTAAAGATTGTCGTAATTTAGCACACAGCAAATGATCTTGTTTTTTTTTCTCCATTATTTCATTCATGCAGGTTGATTGTTAATAAAAGGAAAAGGGAAAGAAGCGAAGCACTGATGCCAAGATCTCACAGAATCTCTGATTCAGAGGTCAGATAAGGCAAGTGAGAGAGAATTTGTTCATGCTTTGTTTGTCTTCAACATTCTTATGATGTCAGAAATATTTGAAAGCTCTCAGGAGTTTTTACAGATAAAGCTCCAGGTTTTTGTGAGCATGATTTATAGCCACACATGGAATGAAGACATTGACGTGTGTGTGTGTGTGTGTGTGTGTGTGTGTGTGTGTGTGTGTGTGTGTGTGTGTGTATGAGTTGTATAAACGAGTGTTTGTTTACTCCCTCCATGATTTAAAGTGAGACATCTCAGTACGCTCGGGTCGTGGGCCGCTATTTGCGGCGTGCTAAGCGGCTATAGCGCGACTCCCCCAAAAAACACCAGAGACCAAAAATAAAGCGAAAACATCCTCCCATCCAAGCCAAGAACAGTCCACCCCCGCAAGGAGAGAACATCCAGCATGGCCCTGCTTTCCCCTCAACACACACACCACACACAAAATACTTGTTGCCAACAATGTGCACTTTATGCAACTGCAGCAGAAAAATGCGTTCAGGGGATGGGGATGGATGAGCGAATCAGAGATAGGGAGTGTCCCTATCTCTAACATTTTCTTCCCTTGTTTTTCTTTTTTTTTCTTTTCTTTTGCTCAACACTTCAAATGTCCTGAAACTTCCAAATCTCAAAAAGAGTGAAGAGAGATGAAGTTAAACATTAGCAAAATTATGAGTAATGTTTCACATATTCTCCAGCAATGCTGCCCTTTTTTTAACTCTGTGTAGGTGTGTATGTAAGTGTGTATGTGTCTGTGTATATGTATATGTGTATTTGTCAATGTTTGTGTGTTTGTGTATGTACAAATGCATTTGGTGTCATGCAGAGTTTAAAGCTGAAATCAGTGAGTTTAGTCCTTTTTTTATTTTTTTATTTTTTTTTGTCAGAGCACTGGTTGGTTTCTCTCCTGAGTGGATATTTGACCTGAGCTTGTCACAATAAATTGAACCCTGTTTAAAAAATACTAATTGAACTACTTATAAATATTCCCATACATATATCGTAGGAATTCAAATCGCCAATAATGAATGCATCAGAATTTTCCACTGATTAAAGGTTCAATCAGTGATTTTATTTATATCCAGGTATAGTTTTTCCCAATACACAAACTATTGATGTTTATATTACATAAAGATTATTTATTACTTAATGATTTATTTGTTTTTCATGTAACACATGAACCGTATGAATTTTTACCAGATCTACATGTGCATCAGGCATGCAAACAATTAATAATTCACCACTGTGACCTGAAATCTGTGTGAGATTTATGAAGTAAAAAAACATGCAAAATTAAAGCCGGTGTGTGATTCCTGGCTGCAGTTGAGAATAAATCAGGGACAAGTCATTAATCTCATAAAACTGAATGTGTGTGTGTGTGTGTGTGTGTGTGTGTGTGTGTGTGTGTGTGTGTGTGATTAGGTCTAGAGCTGGATAAAAGAAAACACAAGCTTGTACAGTCAGTGTGAGAAAGAACATGGGGAGGGAATGGACTGATTGGGGTTAAGGAAAGTGTGTGTGTGTGTGTGTGTGTGTGTGTGTGTGTGTGTGTGTGTGTGTGTGTGTGTGCGTGCGTGCGTGCGCGTGCGCGTGTTTTGGGGGGGCACACGACATGTTTGTGTATTTTGATGGAGACCCACTTTCCCTATATTGGTAGCTAAATATGTCAGCTTTATCTTTCAGGGACATTTGCTTGGTTAGTTCCTTTTCTTTCCTTAGGTGAAAATTAGGATTAGAGGTGGGTAAATATTAATTAGCTGCTGATGATGTCAGTACAAGGTTCCTACATGGATAATAAATGTGTGTGTGTGTGTGTGTGTGTGTGTGTGTGTGTGTGTGTGTGTGTGTGTGTGTGTGTGTGTGTGTGTGTGTGTGTGTGTGTGTGTGTGCTTACTGGACTTCACTCACCAGGAACCTGGATCTCAAAAATTCCTTGAGTCCTCCAAAGCATCTGTACGCAATCAGGATGGAGTTGATTGACGTGCCAGAACAAAACAATTTACATTGTTCACTTTGATTGTCAGGAAGAATTACAGCACAGCAAAGGAAAGAGGGTGGGAAAGAAAGAGAGAAAGAGAGAAAGAGATGAGAACTGATCATGTTCATGAGAACTTGGTCATCTTCATGGGTTATGTTAGGTTCTGATGGAGGTATGCCAGTGTGTGTGTGTGTGTGTGTGTGTGTGTGTGTGTGTGTGTGTGTGTGTGTGTGTGTGTGTGTGTGTGCATGAGTTTTATATGTCTATGATCTGATGTTAAACACATTTTTTGTCTTCATATTCTTTTCAAGATCTTTCACTGATCTTAATATTTTTGCAGCTTATTAATTTTATTCTATAATTCAAAAAATGTGTTTTCTTGGGAACCAGACAAATGGTAAAAACATAATCCGATATTTTCTGTCAGTTTTGGGGACATTTGTTTCCCATTAAGTTATAGAAACCTGCAGCTCGCATGTCTTCATGACACCAGCATGACATAGTTTCACTCACATATAGAGGAAATACACAATGCACAATATATTAACAACGAGTTGATACACTCATATCTCATATACATACACAAAGCTACAGCTGTAAGACATCTGGGTTGTATGCAAGAGCATATGGTGAAATAAGTCAGAGAGAAGATCCCCTCAATGTCAAAATGAAAGATTTGGCACAAGTATTGTATTGATGTGTAATAGTGTTTATATGTCTCTGTGAATCTGTGTGTGTGTGTATTTGCAAACATATATATATATATATATATATATATATATATATATATATGTTTGCAAATACACACACACACACACACACAGATTCACAGAGACACAAAGTGATGACGGGCCTCCACCTCATGTACCAAAAGGGGCAAGAACTTATAACTGAACCGTCAGCAGGGTGCGGAAGGACGGCGCTAGGGAGGTGTAGCGTCCTTACAAGACATGGCTGGAGCTCAGGTGGAGTGGCCATCCCTTTACTGTCTTCAAGCCTGGCGAGGCTTATAAAAGGCAGTCGGGAAGACAGTGAGTTGGGCTCCCAACTAATAGCAGCTCTCTCCCCGCTTTCTCTTAATACAGGGTTAAGATGGCAGATGCGGAAGAGGAATTCCCGCTGGACCCACGCAACGCCTCGAAAAGTGAGGGAGACTCATCGGCCCTGAGGCAGGAAGACCCTGACCCTATGAGCCGATGGTGACCTTGGCAGAGTCAGCCAACCTGTTGGGGACCTGAGGCATCAGAGCGTGGCGAGAACGTCCTACTCCTTCCACCACTTCGGCCACTCCTCACCCCCTTTCCCGTGCACCAAAACACTAACCCCTACCTTTAACTTTTATTTTTGGTCCCTAATAAAGACTCTTTAACCCCAATTTAACTTCCCGTGTCTGTGTTCAGCCTGACATGGTGCCGAGTCACCACAGTGGTGGAGAATGCAAGCATGAGCACAGACCGGTTGTTTCCCACACAATGGATGCTTTTTAGCGTAAAGCATGGGCTCTGGGCCTAAGTGCTTAAGGTGAGTTCGGAGCCGAGGCGGTGGTTATGTGACGACGGGCCTCCACCTCAGGTATCAAAAGAGGCAAGCGCTCCGAACTCAACCGTCAGCAGGTTAATAAAGATGTTTAACCCCACAATTTGCTGTGTATATATATATATATATATATATATATATATATATATATATATATATATATATATATATATATATATATATATATAAAATATTCATTGACTGATTTGGGATTATGCATGTTCAAAGTTGTTGCCTTCCATTTTGTGTTTTGCTTTGATCAGTGATTTTGCTGTTTTGATTCGTGTCTTCGAGGATGTCCTCCAACTGTTTGTAATCGTTGTTTATCTGGATTGTATTAAATGTTTTACTTTCGCCTCTTGATTAGTTCCTCTTCTTTCATAATGTGTCTTGGTGTCAGCATAAAGACTTCTGTGATAAAGCCATCAAATCTGAGCTGTTGTTTTCCTGATTCTTACTTATTGTCTTGTGTCTAGAACTTGGTAAAGCTTCCTGGTTTTAATCCTAATTTGTTTTCCCTGTTTCATGATTGTGAATTGACCTTGTAATGTTGTCCACTCGCAGTTTGACTCCTGCTTGTACTGTTAATGATGATATCTGCTTTGTTTACATAAAACCACAATAATTTCATGGGCTTCTGCACTGGAACTGCTGGGAATTGAAACATCAGACCTCACATTAGCACCATAAGGTTGTTCAGATGAGAAAGTTTTTTTTTTCTAGGCATTTCCAGCTACATAAAAAAAAAAAAAGTGAAATGAAAACCATTTTTCACATCACATAGTTTAATTTTTCTTTTTTTCTTCAGTAACTTCAGTAAATAGTGATCAGTGCCAGACTAGCAAGCAGATTGCCCTCATCGCCAGACTAGCAGAGCTTCCAAACCAGCCAATCTCTTGCTTCTGAAGGCCTCGCCTACAGAACACTCTAGAGGGAAATGTCAGCTGAGGTTAGATATCTGAAAGAACAAATTCAGACAGACTGATGGGCATGCTGACAGATTACACAATGGGACGCGAGGCCATACTTTCACCAGCTTTGGCATTGCTGAATTGCTCGATAGCATTATGCAGGGGTGAGGAAAACTGAGAAAAACTGGGCATCTCTTGAATTTTATTTGCCTTTAATTGAAAGGTTCTTACCTATTTGGTTTAAAATTATACACAAATAATTATTCTCTTTTAGGTTTGTAGTAATGCAAAACAACTATTAATTGTTCAGAATTATAGATTGATGGAATCACAAAAAGTTTAAGAATATAAATATATTCATGGTGGTCCATCATTGCGGTTTCCCAGCCTTAGGGCTCCTGGTTTGAGCCTGAGCTCTGCTCACACATTCTCTCCATGTTCCTCTTGGTTGCCTTTATGTTCTCCAATTTTCACCAAAACATGTAATGCTCTTTTCAGGGTGTATCCCAACCTCACAACTAGTGTAGCCTCAGGATCCACTGTAACCCTGAATGAGATAAAATCCTTTATTGAAGATAAATGAATAAATGGCTGACCAAGCACGATCTCTTTTTTTTTTTTAAATGCACTAATATAGTGTCATGTTCAGTTTAAACCCTTCCTTGAGGCCATTTCTTCCAGATACTCGTCTGCTGAAGCTTTGGGTCTGAACAGACGAAGTGTCATACACAGCTAAAGATTACCTGCCTTAGGAAAAGTTATTTCCTGTCCGCTCCCCGCCAGCTGAGGAAAGTGTACCGAAGCCTTCACATCAGAGCGAGGACTCAGTTTTTGTGAGTCTGGAGTCTTGAGTTACATTTCCCAGAGCTCTAGGATGGAATGTTGAGTTCAATTCCGTTTGCTGCAATGCTGTCACATGGTTGCATTGCTTCAGTGTTTGAGTTTGAAACTGCTACCACACACTCGCTGGGTAGTTGCCATTTCTGAGACAGTGTCCTAACAGTATGGACGCATTAATGGAAATTGTAGTAAAAAGTAGTAATAGGGTGGGATTAGTGTTGCATTGCTGACTAATTTTCATTTTGCTCTGAAATATTACTCCGGCTGTGAGGCCCCTTTACAGGCTCATTCAAACACAAGTACTTTAATATGTTTATTGATTTTAGAGTAACAGTTTACCCAATGATTTGAATAGAAAATATTAGCATAATTTAGGTTGAACCATAAACTTTTATTACTTTTAAGATTGTGATATATAGAAGAGACATAAAAATATTGGCTCGGGGAAACTTTTGAAATGGTGATTTATTCATTTATTTAATAAATTTATGTATTATTTATTTTTACATTTAATTGTGAAAAAAAAATCCCATGACTTATGTATGTTTGTAATATATTTAATATATTATATACCAAATATACTACTCCATATTTTAAAAATTCATATTCAAACAAGCTTTCTTAGCATGACTATGTTCTATCAAGTTGCCAAACTGTAGACTAATAATGTGGAGCACATATAAAACATTAAAAAGGAAAGAGGCAATATGAGCATGTATGGGCACATGCGCAAAAACATTGCTAGCAACTGACAAAATGGAGAACAATGTAAAAAAAAATCTAGAAGGTACATTTCTGCCAAATTGATTAAAAAAAACCAAAATTAATTTTATTTTTCTGGTTTTGGGAGCAATCAAAAAATAAAAATTAAATCTCATTAATTTCTGAATACATTTAATTAAATGGGAGCATCTTAATGTTGTTACTTTACAGTATATATATATATATATATATATATATATATATATATATATATATATATATATATATATATATATATATATATATATATATATATATATATATATATATATATATATATCACTTCATCAAATGTGATATTGTTAAAACTGCTCCATACACATCATCATGGTGATGACAAGGTGAGTTCAGAGAAGCCATCAGCACCGTTTTCCCAAAAATAATTTAACAAAAAGGCATACAGTACAATGGGTTTTTCAGACACCATACACATTCATGCTGTAATTAGACAGAAATTTAGGTCAAAGACTACTCATTCTAGCTTATAGGTTAACATGGTAAATTGTGTGTGTGTGTGTGTGTGTGTGTGTGTGTGTGTGTGTGTGTGTGTGTGTGTGTGTGTGTGTGTCTGTGTGTGTGTGTGTGTTTGTATCAGTCAGATCAAACTTGTGTGTGATAAGGATTTCTGGTGTCCAAGACCCCAGAAAATAATTAAACTGAACAAACACATGCATGCCCACAAAAACACCCAGAGCAAACATGGTATGTCAAAGAGGACAGCTCTTTTTAGACCCATCACACATCTAATTTGACCTTATACACACACACACACACACACACACACACACACACACACACACACACACACACACACACACACACACACACACACACACACATATACACTCAGCAAACAAACCATGCCAAATACATGTGCAATTTTCAGCAGAATCAAATCTCTCTCTTACACAGACACATACACACGCACACACGCGCGCGCGCGCACACACACACACACACACACACACACACACACACACACACACACACACATACACACAAACACACACACACACTTGGCAAACAAACTATGCCAAATACATGTGCAATTACACACACACACACACACACACACACACACACACACACACACACACACATATTCACACACACCCACACTATAATCATACAGACACACAGGACCAAACTCTTAAATATTTTTGTTTTTATAGCAACAACTTAGGGATTTAGCTGCTGCACATAAATGTACTGTAATCAGTGGTGAAGTTTTTTGTGAGGACATGTTTATTTAACATTTGTGGAAGGAGTCTCCAGTGTCAGCACTATGTAACAGTCAGAAATAAAGCTGTAGATTTAAAAGCTATGATTTATTTTTCTGTGTCTGTTTCTGTTAAAAAAAAAGAAATGAAGAATGATAATGATTAGAAAAAAAAGACTGTGAAGTTACTCCCCTGGTGCAGTAACCTCTACTTCTTTATGCCACCCTCTTAACACTGGATGTTTTATTCCTTTTATACCACAGTGAGTTAACAATTTATATTTATTAAAAGTAAACACATAACTAAATGTATACATGAAATGGCAAATTTTATAGGAGATATTACAGTAAAGGAATTAAATTTTTAAGTACACACACATATAATATAATATATTAATAATTTTTTTTTTTTTTATAATAATAATAATGAGAAGAAGCTTTGCACATCTAGAGACTGTAATTTCTTCCCATTCTTCTTTGCAAAAAGATGGAGAATGTCTGTGAACAGCAATTTTTAAGTCTTAATGAAGATTCTCAATAGGATTTAGGTCTGGACTTTGACTGGAACATTCTAACACATGAATATGCTTTGTATGTTTGGGGTCGTTGTCCTGCTGGAAGGTGAATCTCCACCCCAGTTTCGAGTCTTTTGCAGCCTCGAAATAGGTTTTCTGCCAGGATTGCCTAGTATTTAGTTCCATTCACCTTCCCATCAACTTTGACCAGCTTCCCTGTCCCTGCTAGGGAAAAGCATCCCCTCAGCATGATGCTGCCACCACCATGTTTTACAGTGGTTGGTGTGTTCAGGCTGATGTGCAATGTTCAGTTTCTACACATAGTGTTTTTTCATGTCGGACAAAAAGTTCAATTTTGGTCTAATCTGACCACAGCACCTTCTTCCACATGCTTGCTGTGTCCCCTAAATGACTTGTGCCACACTGCAAAAGGGACTTTTTATTCTTTTTTTGTCAAAAATGGCTTTCTTCTTGCCACTCTTCCATAATAGCCAGATTGGTGGAGTGCACGACTTGTAGTTGTCCTGTGGACAAACTCTCTCACCTTAACAGTGGTTCTCCAGAGTTACCATGGGCCTACTGGCTGCTTCTTGGATCCATGCTCTCCTTGCCGGCCTATCAGTTTAGGTGGGCGGCCATGACTTGGTAGATTATCAATTGTTCCATACTCCCTCCATTTTTGGATAATGAATTAAAAAACCCTGCTTTAAACTTCTCCACAAACTATATCCCTGACCTGTCTGGTGTGTTCTTTAGACTTCATGATGCAGTTTGTGGGTATAGCGTGGTAAAATGTGTATATATATATATATATGTGTGTGTGGCTACTACCACTTCTGGAATATGTCCTAGATTATATTAATTTTGATTCATTCTGTAATCCGGCTGGATCTCAGCAATGGTGTTAAAACAGCAACCTTTGACCTGGATCTTCATCTTCAGAAACAGGGTGAAGTCCATAGGAGACAAACCTGGTAAATAGGACGGGTGCAAAAGTGAGATCATGTAAATTTTTCTCCGAAGATCATCATGCACAGGTTGCGAATGGTTTCGACATTTTTGGGGGTTGAGCTCTTTGAAGGTTTTTACTTATCTTATCTTATCTTATATATATATATATATATATATATATATATATATATATATATATATATATATATATATATATATATATATATATACATATATATATATATATATATATAGAGAGAGAGAGAGAGAGAGAGAGAGAGAGAGAGAGAGAGAGAGAGAGAGAGAGAAAAGAGAGAGAGAGAGAGAGAGAGAGAGAGAGAGAGAGAGAGTCTGCAGAATACATCACAGTTCTTTTTTGCTGCAATGCTGAAAATAGTAAACGAGAGGGTCCTGTCTTGTTTTTATTGCTGAAGATTAATTGCACTTGGGAAGAGGGTATCCCTAAAGGCCAACCAGTCCATGACTTATCTCTGCATGTGTCGATTGTGTACTTGTACCATTTCTCAATACAACACTCACATTCTTTAATGTACACACACACACACACCTTGCACGTGCGCTGGCATTCGCTGAGGTAACTTGGCAGGGTTTTGCGAGTGCAATGCTGATCAAATATTGTCACAAGAAAAAGAAAATCAATAAAGTTCGATAGACTTACCGACTATGCGGTAATTACTCTATAATCATACATGAATTTATTAAATGCATAAAACCTGTAATGAGTGATATGATTTCTGCAATTTCACTATGGCCATGATAAAGGCTATCCTGGGGAGAATAAAACAACTGGCCTGTAATATTTAACAAGGTTTGCCTGTATAGGATCTTGCTTTACACCTCTATTAAAAACTTTCTTTTTTATTTTTAGGTTTTCAGCATTTCAGAAAACTTTCATCTTGACACAAAGGTTTTCATAATTTGTGATAAATAAAAATCCTTTTGAATCACAATTCATTCCATGTTTATTTTTGCTAGTTTTTTTATCTATTCTTTTTTTTTGCTCTGCCCATCTTTTTTAGCTCTCCCTTGTCATATAAAGGATATGTAAGGTACTCATTATTTTAAACTGTTCTTAAGAAGCCGTTATCCACCCCTACTTCTTTCTCAGAAGTACTATTCGGATGTTTGAATCCACTGTCTCATTCCAAGCTCCATCTGTGGGTAAAAGTCCTTTAGAAAAGGCAATTAAATAATTAGCTAAATTTTGATGAGAGTGATGATGATTGTGAAAGCAGCCATCAAACACCAGCTTCAGTACCTTGTGGTTTTTATAATTTCTAACAAGCGTTTTCGATAAGTGCTGACAAGCTTCTTTTACCTCTCGATTGGAATCTGTGCCCATTCTTCACGTGCAAAAGCCTCTAACTCAGTGATGTTTGACGGCTTCCGTGCTGCAACTGCCTTCTTCAAATCCCACCAAAGATTTTCAGTTGGATTTAAATCTGGTGACTGAGAAGGGCACTCCAGGACACTCCAGCATCTTTTCCCCAACCAAGCTTTGGTTGATTTGGAGGTGTGCTTGGGATCATTGTCATGCTGGAAGATCCAATGATCACCAAGGTTTAATTTGTCAACAGAAGGCATCACGTTCTTCTTCAAAATGACCTGGTATTTCTGGGAATCCATGATGCCAGGTATACAATCAAGATTGCCAGTTCCTGCCGCAGAAAAACAGCCCCACATCGTTATTGACCCACCTCTGTGCTTGACCGTGGAGATGGTATTCTTCTGGTCATAAGCCTGACCTTTTGCATGCCAGACATACCGCCCATCATGTTCAAAAAGTTCCAGTTTGGTTTCATCAGTCCATAGAACTGTCTCCCAGAACTGTAGTTTTATCCAAATTCCTCCTAGCATATTCTAGTCGACTCCTGATGTTCCTTGAGGTGAAGAGTGGAGTGCGTCTTGGGGTCATGAATAATCAAGGCCATGAAGTCCTTGATTATTTAGTGCAAGTCTTATAGTTGCCACTAAAGCACTTGTACCATGGGTTTTTTTCTTAGCTGTCCTGACTAAGTTGCTATGGGCCCTTGATGAAATTGTGAGCTTTCTTCCACGGCCAGGCAGGTTTGCAGCTGTTCCATAAGTTTTAAACGTTCTTATAATGCTCCCAATGGTGTATCTTGGAATGTTAAATCTTTTGGAAATCTTCTTATACCCAAGGCCCTTCAGATGTGATGAAATAATTTCCTCTCTCAGCTTTTGTGGAAGCTCCTTTGTCTTTCCCATGATTGCAACTCACCTTGAACACCTTCACTCACCTTGAACACCAAAGGCTTAATGGTGTTTCAGCTCCACTTCAGGCCATAGAAACTATCAGAAAGCTTCAAAAACAACAATATTATATAGGGGTTGAATAATTGTGACATGGCGTTCTTAACAAAATATACTGTTACACACAAATACTACATTATACATTTTCTGTGTTGATTTAATGTATCACTAAACTCATTAAGAAGCCATCCAAAGCAGAATCCTGCACTTTGAAAAGATTTTTTAAACTCCTTAAAACTCTGTGGGGGGGTTGAATATTTCTGATTGCAGGTGTGTATATATATATATATATATATATATATATATATATATATATATATATATATATATATATATATATATATATATAGTGTGTGCGTGTGCGTGTGCGCGTGTGCGTGTGTGTGTGTGTGTGTGTGCACCATCCTTTTAAGTGTGCATTCCTGCATCTCACGATTGACTGGGATACACCGCCACTCTAACTAGGACAGTACATTGTGTGCAGTGAGTGATCTTTATGTATACAACTGAAATGCTGATAATTTTCATTGCAAAAAATCATTTATACAGGATTAAATGTAATTATTAAACTGTAAGAGTTATTCAGACTGTCGCAAAAGCTGCATGGGTGATGTTTAAAGGATACTTGAGCAAGATGAAAGTCTTTATTCAGCAACATCCCTGTGCAGGTCAGCCAAGTGAGTGACCTGAGACTTTCGTCAGCATCCAGCTGCTCATCTTTACGCAGAGGATCCGAGAGCTCAAAAATTATTAGAACTGCAAAATGCTGCCTTCTACAGCCACCTTCAGCCTACTAATCTGTTTTACTTCTAGACCACCTCCTCTCTGTCTATCTCTCTTCCTCTGACTTTCCCTGTTTCTCCTCATTTTTCACTCTCACTTTGTTTTTTTTCTCTGTATGTCTGTCTGCTTCACTCTGTCACCCTTTCATCACTTTTCTTCTTTTACTCTGTCTCTCTCTGTCTCTCTCTTCTAATTATGATTATTTTTCACTCTCTGTCTTTCATACTGTGTCTCTCATTCTATGTTTGTGTCTTTGCCTGTGTCCTACAGTCTTATTGTATCTGCCTTTCCAAGTTTTGTGTCATTCTACCTATTTCTTTTTATCTTGTCTCACTCTCTCATTCTGTTTCTATTTCTCTGTAGTTTTGTGATAGGTTTTTATCAGTCTGTTGCTCTCTGACTATCTCTCTTGCTGCCTCTCTTATCATTTCTTTCTAATGCTACTTCTGTCTGTCTGTCTGTCTGTCTGTCTGTCTGTCTGTCTGTCTGTCTGTCTCTCTCTCTCTCTTTCTTTTTCTCTCTCTCTCTCTCTCTCTCTCTCTCTCTCTCTCTCTCTCTCTCTCTCTCTCTCTCTCTCTCTCTCTCTATGTGTGTGTGGTGTTGAGGCATTTCAGGTCTCCCTGGCAGCTCTTCTGTGTGCTGATTTTGTAATCAGACTTTGTGCAAATTGCACATTATCGGCTGAGTCCTTAGAGGATTCCAGATGTTTATTTGCCAAGTAGCTAAATAACAGATGAAAAAATATTACAAACATCTGAATCAGAAGTGCTGTGGTCATTTTAACCTCAAGTGAGTTCTTCCTGCCATTCAGATGCTCTGATCCACTGGGATGACTTACCAGAGATCTAAAGTACACTGATCTAAAGTGTTCTGTTTTACATACAGACAGAGTTGGAACTGTACTTGTTACTGTACTTGAGTAAATTTTTCTAGTATCAGTACTTTACTATTTATTTTTCTGACAACTTACACAAATTTTTTTTTTTCTCATTGTGTGCTGTTTTCTGCACATCAACCTATTTATTGTCACTGCATAGCTTTTATCACTGGTGTATTATTTCATGGCTAGCATGCATATGGCTAGCATGCATATTATTTTCTGGCTAGCATACATATACAGAGTTGTAGGCTAGCCTATGAAGATAACAATAAGCAAGGCAAAGGGCAAAAAGACGTATGGCTAACGTGCATGGGACAGAGGGAGTCAGTAATGTAAACATGACTAGGAACAGAAACATTCTTGATCAACTGATCATCATCATTTTTTCTCTGCTTGTGTTCTACATGTTGGATGTTCTGCCTGGATACATTCATTAGGTAACAAAATTAGAAATTATTTTATACTAATATATTAATATGATGTGAGGTTCAGTTACCAGCATGACACTAAGAAAGGTAGTGGTAATGGCTACTTTTACTTAAGTACATGTCAGAACCCAAAATTCATTACTTTAACTTGAGTGAAAAAGTGTAGTCAGTACTTCAACTTTTACCAGAGTTTTTTTTTAAACATGAGTATCTGTGCTTCTTCTTGAGTGAAGGATGTGTGTACATTTGCCATCTCTGCATACAGGAAAGAGTAATACTTGCTTGTAGTGCAAATTAAACTCAGAAAGCGAAATAGTAAAAGAGCATTAAAAACTGTTTCTTTTGGCTTTCTGATAAGGAAAAGTCTGCAGGAGGCAGGGTTTAGCAGTTACAGTTGTATCATGACAGTGTGGTAGTTTATAGGCATGATAAATTTCTATGTAGGATTTATATTGGTTCTTCAGTTTCCCCATACCTCTGCTGGTTTTTTTACAAAAACACCTACAACCTCACAAAAAGTAAAACAAGAACAAATGGATTGGGAAAAATGGTCTGTTCTGCAAAGAGTTTTGAAATGGAGTTATATTTTTGAATTTAAAAAAAAGATATGCTTGCATGCATGTCACCATTAATCACTTTTTTTTGGTTTATCTTAATTTTTGTTGTTCCTAACAACCATTTGAGTTTTGAAATGTCAGATAATTTGATATGATGACACTCTCAGACTCCCACAAAATCACAAGTAGATGGATGACAGAATTTGATTTGGAAATCAGATATGCTTGATGTCAAATAAAATTAGATTTTCTGTCATTGGCCTTTTCTCAGCACTATGCCTGCAGAAGAATAATTGCAAACAAATTCACACTACACAATTCATCACTAACTGATTATTGCTTTAATTTTCAAAATGCGAAAATCATTTTTCCCTTGTCATGATGCTCAAAGATCCAAACCTGGCACGTATTCCACACCAGATTTAATATTTCTACATCTGTATTTGTGTCAGAAGTAAAAACAAACAGTTGCAGAGGGGCTACAAAGTGGTGACTCATAACTCTGCAACATTCAAACAGCTACACAACACAGCAGTCTAACACTTTCACAACTTTATACAGTTTATTTTTTTGCACCCTTGTTCTGGGCTCAGTACCTTACAGTTCCCTAAGATATAAATTGTTTTATGAAAGAATTAAATTATAGCTACATAGGTAAGATTATGGTCAGTTATATATATATATATATATATATATATATATATATATATATATATATATATATATATATATATATATATATATATATATATACAGTACAGACCAAAAGTTTATTTTTAACAATTAACAAAATAGAAAGTAAATGAACAGAAAAAAGTCCAAATTAAATAAATATTTGGTGTCTCCAAAACTAAAGCTCTTGTGGGGTTTTCCCACTCTGCAGTGGTCAGTATATATCAAAAGTGGTACAAGAAAGGAACAGTGGTGAACTGGTGACATTGTGTCAGGAGGTAAAGGCTTATTGATGCATGTGGTGAGCGAAGGCTGTCCGGTGTGGTCCGATCCCACAAACGATTTACTGTAGCTCAGATTGCTGAAAAATTTAATGCTGTAAATGTTTTAAAGGTAAAGACTGTTTTGGCAGCAAAAAAGAAGACCAACACGTTATCATGATGGTATGCCTGATTGGTGTATACATACCGTGCATTTGGAAAGTATTTAGACAACCTTCACTTCTTGTTTTGTTTCGTTACAGCCTGCTTCTACAATCACTCCAGTTGATTTATTTTTTCCTATTAATCTACACTACACCACACAAGTAAAAAATATTTTTGAAATGTCTGTAAAAAACAACACTTTAAATTAATTCAGGAGAATCCCAATTCTCTTGATTGTTGTTGATATGTTTTTACACTTTGACTGGAATATGCATGTGGAAAAGTTTATTGATTGGACATGATTTGGAAAGGCACATATTTCTCTATAAAAGGCCTCACAGCTGACGATGGATATGACCTCAAAGGAACTGCCTTCAGAACTCAGAGACAGAATTGTTACAAGGCACAGATCTGTGAAAGGCTACAAAAACTTTCTCCTGCACTGATGATTCCTAAGAGCACAATGGCCTCCAAAATTCTTAAATGGAAGTAGTGTGGCACAACTAGGACTCTTCCAAAAGCTGGTCACTTGTCCAATTAGGGAAGAAGGGTCTTAGCAAGAGTGGTGACCAATAACCTAATGGTCACTTTGACTGAGCTCTGGAGATCCTGTGTAGATATGGGACAAAGTTCCAGAAGGACAACTATAACTGCAGGACTCCACCGATTTGGGATTGATTTATTTGCTAACGGCTAGACAGAAGCCTCTACTCTGTGCAAAACACATGAAAGCTTAGTTGGAGTTTGCTAACAGGCGCCTGAAGGACTCTCAGACTGTTGAACAAGATTCTCTGGTCTGGTCTCAAACCAAGATTGATCTGTTGGCCCCAATTCAAAATGTTACATTTGGAAGAAAACCGGGCACCGATCATCATCTGCCTAAAACCATCTTAAAAGTAAAGCATGACGGTGGCCACCATCTGCTCTGGGTTGAGGCAAAGCTAAACAGAGCAAAGTTCAGAGATATTCTCAATAAAAACCTGTTCCACAGCGCTCAGAACCTCAGTATGGACAACCCTAAGCACGCAGCCAACACAACACAGGAGTGGCTTAGAGGCAACTCTGTTAATGTCCTAGTGTAGCCCAGCCAAAGCCTGGTCTTGAACCCTATTGAATATTTCCGGAGAGACCTGATACTGGCTGTCCACCAAATGTCACCTTCCAACCTGAACCAGCTTCAGAGGATTTGCAAAGAAAAATGGCAGAGAATCCACCAGTCCAGGTGTGCAAAGTTTATTGCATTATACCCAAAAAGACGCAAGGCTTTTGGTAATTGCTGCCAATGTGCTGCAACAAAGTACTGAATAAAGCGTACATAACTTCCTCTGCATTCCTCTGCAGTTCCCCCTCCTTCTCGCGAGAGGGATCCCTTACCCGAGTTCTGAACATTCCTGGGGTCATGGGTCACATCCTGTTCTTAAGACTTTCATACTGGGCAAATGCTTAGCTACAATGCGAAATATTGTGTTTCCTTGTGCGTACCAAGCCATTTCAGAATCAGAATCAGAATTAGCTTTATTAACAAGTAAATTTCCACACACGGAATTTGACTTGGCATCAGGAGCTTCAAGTGCAGGAGAAACAAAAAACATGAAACAAAATAGTAAACCAGACTGCATAATGCAATATATACAGAGTAAAAATGTTGTTAAATAAATGTACAGATGTTATTTAGAAGTATTCAGTTTACAAATGGACCATTTGGATTCTATGTAAATGTGTAATGATGGACAATGTGTAGTTATGAATATTTTAATTGTTCATGCTGAGTATAACCTGTGAGAAAAAACAGTTTTTGTGTCTGGCTGTTCTAGTGGTCGGAGCTCTGTAGCGCCAACCAGAGGGCAACAGTTCAAATAGAGCGTGGGCTGGGTGTGTGGGGTCCAAATTGATTTTCTTAGCCACTCTGGATGAGTAAAGATCTTGACTCAATGATGGCCGAGTAGAATTGTTTCAGCAGCTCCTGTGGCAGGTTGAATTTCCTCAGTTGGCGAAGGAAGTAGAAGCTCTGCTGGGCCTATTTAGCAATGGAGTCAATGTTATTGTCCCACTTCAGGTCCTGAGAGATGGTGGTACCCAGAAACTTAAATGACTCCACTGTTGTTACTGTGCTGTTCATGATGGTGAGTGGCGGGGGGTGCTGGGGGATTTCTCCTGAAGTCCATGATCATCTTCACTGTTTTGAACGTGTTAAGCTCCAGGTTGTAATGGTTTTACCAGACAACCAACTCTTTAACCTTCTGTCTGTGATCAGACTCGTCTCCATCCTGGATTAGGCTGATGACTGTATTGTCATCTGCAAACTTCAAGAGCGTGACAGAGGGGTTTCTAGAGGTGAAGTCATTTGTGTACAGTGAGAAGAGCAGTGGGGAGAAAACGCAACCCTGGGGAGCACCAGTGCTGACAGTGAGAGACCTGGATGTGAGTTTGTCCAGCCTCACTGTCTGCTGCCTGTCTGTTCAGCAGCTGGTGATTCACAGACAGATTGGGGTGGGCACGGAAATCTGGGTCAGTTTGGCTGAGAGAAGGTCAGGAATGATGGTATTAAAGGCTGATCTGAAGTCTACAAACAAGATCCTTGCGTGGGTCCCAGGTGTGATTAAATGTTGCATTATATAATGCAGTCACATGTTGACTGCATCATCCGCAGACCTGTTTGCTCTGTAGGCAAACTAAAGCTGATCCAGCAGAGGTCCGGTGATGTCCTTCAGGTAGGCCAAGACCAGTCTGTCAAATGACTTCATGATCACAGACATGAGAGCAACAGGTCTGTAATCATTAAAACCAGTGATTTTGTTTTTTTGGGGGGGACTGGAATGATCACATCCTTTACACATACCTTAAGCACAGGTTAAATGGAGAGGGAGGCAGGAAGGGGTGTTACAGGGGGGTGGGTAAATGTGTAGTACTGTACGTGCAGATCAGAGGGGGTGACTGGGCTTTTCAAACTGACAGAAGAACACATTCAGCCAGTTTGATTCTCCACAGACTGTGGGGGTGGTGTCTTGTACTTGGTGATGTTCCTCAGACCAGTCCATAGTGGCGCTGGATCATTGGCTGTTTAAAGCACAGCTTTTCAGAGTAGTTTTTTTTTAGCCAATCTGATCTCCTTTGTTAGTTTGTTCCTGGCCTGGTTATACAAGATTTTATCCCCACTTCTGTAAGCATCCTCTTTGGCATGACAAAGCTGTTTGAGTTTCCCAGTAAACCACGGTTTATCATTTTTGAATGATAAGAATGACCTGGTGGAGATGCACATATCCTCACAGAAACTGATGTATGAAGTTAAAGTCTCCTTGAGCTTGTCCAGATTGGTGGCTGCAGCTTTAAAAACACTCCAGTCAGTGCAATCGAAGCGGGTTTGTAAATCCTGCTCTGCTTTATTAGTCCATCTTTAAACAGTCCTTAGTACAGGTTTAGATGATTTCAGGTTTTGCCTGTAGGTTGGTATTAGATGAACTAGACTGTGATCAGAGAGCCCCGAAGCTGCTTGTGGGACAGAGTGATATGCATCCTTTATTGGGGTGTAACAGTGGGACATGTAACATGCTGTCTGTATATTGGCAGTTCACAGGAAAGATTTGCTTTGTTAAAATCTCCAAGAATGAATAAAAGAAAGTCTGGGCTCCGTTTCAGTAATATGGTCCGCAACCTGTTGCAGCTCTGCGCTCATGCACGCATCTGGAGGAACGTATACCTTCGCGAGAATGAAAGAGAAAATTCCCGCAGCGAGTAGAAAGGTTTACAGTTTATGTACAGTGCCTCTAGATTAGGACCGCATATCTTTTTCACTGTTGTTACATCCAAACACCAACTTTCATTGATATAGAAACACATTCCACCACCTCTCGTTTTCCCTGTTAACTCCGCGATGTGATCAAACCTGAACAGCTGGAAACCCGGCAGATGTAGCGCCAACGCTATTCCCTCTTCTGTGTCTGTACACGCATTTGAACAGCAGCATTGCGCCTTCAACTAAAATATCCAACAAAACGTCTGAATAGTCAAAAACGGGAAAAATATTGTCATGGATGTATTGCTTAATTTTCAGGAGTTCGTTTCTGGTAAAACTTATAGAGAAAAAAAAAAAACACTGAACAAACAAACAAAAACAGTAAAATAATTGCGGAGCTCAGCGCCGTGGCTGCTATTCGCGGCGCCATCATGGTGTCACATGTTCCATGACTTTTTGTTTCATTGTGTAACGAACTTTGCTCTCCATTGCGACCACATTTTCAGTCTTGAGTGTTTTTGCATTAGATTACCCTGCAGTCTGTTTGTATCATGTATCATACTCTCTAGCTTGCTACCTGATGTGTGTTTGTCGAATTACAGTTTTGTTCTTTATTAATAAAACTGCATATGGATTCTAATTCTCTGACTCCTGCGAATACAGAGCCTCATTAGTTATGAAAAGGAAATTCTATGCCAGCAGGTTGTCCGAAATCTTTGAATATGGTGCTCCCTGAAAAAATTGACTGTTCTACTGCGGCTTCCCTTTGACAGTGCAATGTATATTTCAACCACCAAGCAGACACATATGGAACAGAGGCTACAAAATGCATATTTTTTGTTCACTCTGCTAACCTGGGAGGCATTAGACTGGGCCATAGCTATCTGGGACACTGATGAGCAGGTAAGAGGTTTCTTTGTTCACTTCACCCATTTTATGTGTGTTGGAATACCTGGCAAGAGGGCTAGATGTATTTGGGAAGATTCAACAACTATGCCAGGGGTCTGACTCTGAATATGCTTGGAGGTTTTGGACTCTGGCAGCTCAAAGTGGAGGAAAAGATACCACCCTCTGAGTGTTTTTTAAAAGTGATTGAACCAAGCGCTGAAAGCTGAAATGGCCTGTAAGGAGCAAGACAACCCTTTGTCACAGTATATCATGCTAACAATTCATCTGGATATTCTCATCCGGAATCAACATCATGCAAGACATATCTGCTCACTCCCGACCTACCCAGAACCAACATCGACCTCTACCCCTGGTCAGAAAGGAAATAACGAAGTACAAATACTTTGTTACTGTACTTAAGTGGATTTTACTGGTATCAGTACTTTACTCCACTATTTATTTTTCGGAGAATGTTTTACTTTCACTCATTACATTTTTACATAAATAAATTAATTTTTACTATCTCTGGTGAGTAGGTTGTATTTTATTTACCTTTTTAATGTTTTTGTCATGGTATTAGACAAATATTGATTCTGAACTGCTCCAGATGATGTAGGTGGCACAGTTGCAGTTGTAGTGTAGAGGTTTGGAGCTTGCTATAGTAAAAATGGTATTCACCCTCCATATGTAAAATGCCACTCTCTCTGTAATGCCACGCGTTGTCATATTGCGTTTTTGTATAGTATTAATGGTTTCAATAATTGCGACGTGATAGTGGTGGAATTAAGAGGTGGATTAAGTTGGGTAAATCCCCACTGAAGGCCCAGATACCAAATGCATGGCCTGCCACTTCTTCTTCTTCTTTTTCTTTCGGCTGCTCCCATTAGGGGTCGCCACAGCGGATCATCCGTCTCCATACCACCCTGTCCTCTATATCTGCCTCTTTTACACCAACTACCTGCATGTCTTCCCTCACCACATCCATGAACCTCCTCCTTGGCCTTCCTCTTTTCCTCCTACCTGGTGGCTCCATCTTCAGCATTTTTCTACCAATATAATTCATGTCCCTTCTCTGCACATGTCCAAACCATCTCAATCTCGCGTCCCTCACCTTGTCACCACAACATCCTACATGTGCTGTCCCTCTAATAAACTCATTTCTAATCTTGTCCATCCTCGTCACTCCCAACGAAAACCTCAACATCTTCAGCTCTGCTACCTCCAGCTCCACCTCCTGTCTTTTACTCAATGCCACTGTCTCTAATCCATACAACATCGCAGGTCTCACCACAGTCCTATAAACTTTCCCTTTCATTCTTGCAGATACTCTTCTATCACAAATCACTCCTGTCACTCTTCTCCACCCACTCCACCCTGCCTGCACTCTGTTCTTTACTTCCCTAACACACTCTCCATTACTTTGCACTGTTGACCCCAGGTACCTGAACTCCTCCACCTTCTTCACCTCTTCACCCTGCAACCGCATCACTCCACTGCCCTCCCTCTCATTCACACACATGTACTCTGTCTTACTCCTACTGACTTTCATTCCCCTTCTCTCCAGCGCATATCTCCACCTCTCCAGGCTCTTCTCAACCTGCTCTCTACTCTCACCACAAATCACAATATCATCTGCAAACATCATAGTCCAGGGAGACTCCTGTCTGACCTCGTCCGTCAACCTGTCCATCACCACTGCAAACAGGAAAGGGCTCAGGGCCGATCCTTGATGTAGTCCAACCTTCACCCTGAACCAGTCTGTCGTACCTACTGCACACTTTACTGCCGTCACACTGTCCTCATACATGTCCTGCACCACCCTCAAATACTTCTCTGACACACCTGACTTCCTCATACAATACCACAACTCCTCTCTCGGCACCCTGTCGTACGCTTTCTCTAAATCCACAAATACACAATGCAGCTCCTTCTGTCCTTCTCTATACTTCTCCATCAACATCCTCAAAGCAAATAAGGCATCTGTGGTGCTCTTCCTCGGCATGAAACCATACTGTTGCTCACAGATGGTCACCTCTTCTCTCAGCCTGGCTTCCACTACTCTTTCCCATAACTTCATGGTGTGACTGATCAACTTAATTCCCCTGTAGTTACTGCAGGTTTGCACATCTCCCTTATGCTTAAAGATCGGTACCAGCACACTCCTTCTCCATTCCTCAGGCATCCTCTCCCCTTCCAGAATCCTGTTAAACAATCTGGTTAAAAACTCCACTGCCATCTCTCCTAAACATCTCCACGCTTCTACCGGTATGTCATCTGGTCCAACCGACTTTCCATTCTTCATCCTCTTAATCGCTGCTCTCACTTCCTCCTTACTAATCCTATCTACATCCTGCTTCACCAACTCCACATCCTCCAACCTTCTCTCTCTCTGATTTTCCTCATTCATCAGCTGCTCAAAATACTCCCTCCATCTTCTCAACACACTCTCCTCACTAGTCAACACATTTCCCTCTCCATCCTTTATTGCTCTAACTTGCAGTACATCCTTCCCAGCTCGGTCCCTCTGCTTGGCCAATCGGTATAAATCCTTTTCTCCTTCCTTAGTGTCCAACCTCTTATACAGTTCCTCATATGCCTTTTCCTTGGCTTTCGCCACATCCCTTTTAACCTGCTGCCGCATCTCCTTGTACTCCTGCCTACTTTTCTCATCACTCTGTCGATCCCACTTCTGTTTTGCCAATCTCTTTCCCCTAATGCTCTCCTGCACTTCCTCATTCCACCACCACGTCTCCTTGTCTTGCTTTCTATTTCCAGATGTCACACCAAGTACTTTTCTAGCTGCCTCCCTCATCACTCCTGTGGTAGTTGCCCAATCATCCGGCACCTCTTCACCACCACCAAGCCCCTGTCTGACCTCTTCCCTGAACCTCACACTACACTCTTCCTCCTTCAGTTTCCACCATCTTATTCTTCTTTCAAACCTTACTTTCCTCCTCTTCTTCTTCGCCTCCAAAACCATCCTACAGACCACCATTCGATGCTGTCTAGCTACACTGTCCCCCGCCAACACCTTACAGTCTCCAATCTCCTTCAGGTTGCATCTCCTACACAGAAGATAATCCACCTGTGTGCACCTTCCTCCACTCTTATATGTCACCCTATGATCCTCCTTCTTCTTAAAATACGTGTTCACCACTGCCATTTCCATCCTTTTAGCAAAATCTACCACCATCTGCCCTTCCACATTCCTCTCCTTAAAACCATACCTACCCATCACCTCCTCATCACCTCTGTTCCCTTCACCTACATGCCCATTAAAGTCTGCCCCAATCACCAATCGTTCTTTCCTAGGTACACCATCTACCACTTCATCTAATTCACTCCAGAATCTTTCCTTCTCCTCCATCTCACAGCCAACTTGTGGAGCATAGGCACTGATGACATTTATCATCATCCCTTCAACTTCCACCTTCACGATCATCACCCTATCAGAAACTCTCTTCACCTCCACTACACTCTTACTGTACTCTTCCTTCAGAATCACCCCTACACCATTTCTCTTCCCATCCACACCATGATAAAACAGTTTAAACCCACCTCCAATGTTCCTGGCCTTACTCCCTTTCCACTTGGTCTCCTGAACACACAACACATCTACCTTTCTCCTCTCCATCATATCAGCTATCTCTCTCCCTTTACCCGTCATAGTACCAACATTTAAAGTACCAACCCGAACCTCTACTCTCCTACACTGCTCCTTTTCCTGCCGTCTCTGTAGACGCCTTCCTCCTCTCCTTCTCCTCCTTCGGCCAACAGTAGCCCAATTTCCACCGGTACCCTGTCGGCTAACGATACCTGTGGCGGTCGTTGTTAACCCGGGCCTCGACCGATCCGGTATGAAATTCTCATTTGTGATCCGCATATTTGATTTGGCACATGTTTTACGCTGGATGCCCTTCCTAACGCAACCCTCCCCATTTACCCGGGCTTGGGACCGGCACTAAGAGTACACTGGCTTGTGCCCCCCTAATGGCTGGGTTAAATGCATGGCCTGCCACTGATATATATATATATATATATATATATATATATATATATATATATATATATATATATATATATATATATATATATATATATATATGTATATATATATATATATGTATATATATATATATATATATATATATATATATATATATATATATATATATATATATATATATATACTCACAGTATAGTATAATAATTACTATTCACAATATAGTAGTATTTTAAAAGGAAAGTAAAACTAAGGAATATAAAGGAAATGGAATGAGGAAAAATAAACCAAGAAAAAAAAGAAGGTAGATAAATAAAAAAGTATAAATTATATAAAATATTAAATATATGAAGATATACAGTATGTGAAAATATGTGTACAGGGTGATTGTCCTTAAAGTGTCAGTGTGCGGTATGGTGTGGTATAAAGTGGCACTGTGTTGTGAAAGTCCAGAGTTAAAGTGACAGTCCAGAGATTAAAGTGTCATAATGCAAATAAGTTGTGCAGGGTGTTTCCTGGTTTGAACTCCAAATGGCCTGCGTGAAGAAGCTTCTCCTAATTCTCTCTGTGTTTGCTTTCAAGGAGCGGAAGCGCTTCCCTGAACGCAACAAAGAAAAGAGTCCATTGTTTGGATGGCTGAGGTCCTTTACAATCTTCCTTGCCCTGGTCCGGCATCGCGTGCTGTAGATGTCCTGCAGGTTTGGAAGCTCGGTGCGGATGGTAAGTTCAGCTGACCGCCCCACCAGCACTAGGGCTTGCCTGTCCTGCATGGTACTGTTCCTGAACCAGGAAGTGATGCTACCCGTCAGAACGCTCTCAGTGGTGCAGGTGTAGAAAGTCTTTAGCACCTGAGAGGGTAGTTTAAAGTCCCTTAAGCGTCTCAGATGGTACAGACGTTGCCGGGCCTTCTTCACTAGGGTGTTGATGTGACAGGACCAAAACAGTCCTGTGTGATGTGAACACCTAGGTACCGGAAACTGTCCACTCTCTCCACTGGGGTCCCGTTGACGTTTAGCCGTTGGTATGACCACTCCTCCTTCACGCTGAAGTCCACTATCAACTCCTCAGTCTTACTGATTTTTAGGAGAAGGTTATTCTCCTGGCACCATCTCTCCTGGTTTTTAACCTCCTGTAGGTAGGCCGTCTTGTTGTTGTTGGAGATCAGGCCCACCACAACAGTGTCGCCAGCAAACTTGATGATGGTGGTGGGGTTGGAAGTGGCCACACAGTCATATGTGTACAGTAAATACAGCAGGGGGCTCAGAACAAAACCCTGGGGAGCTCCAATGCTGAGGCTGAGGGTGGATGAGGTGTGTTTGCCCACCCGTACGGCTTGTGGTCTGTCTGTCAGGAAGTTAAATAATTATACTATATTGTGAGTAGAAGTAATACAATGCACATTGTATTTCTGTATCTTAGCTGTATTTCTAGATGAGACAGGCTAAACAGGAAGTCATAAAGCCAACTCTGGATTTGCAGAAAATTTACTGTATTTATTTAGAGCAATGTACTGTAATTCAGTGCATAATATTATAGTTACCCAGAAGAGTTACATGCTAGATTTAGCAGCATAAAATCTGCTAATGTGAAGATGACCTACATTTTAAGAATTGGTGAATCAAAGGCACTCAGGAGAGTAATACATACAGCCTTATCTCATGGCTATTAATTTATTGTTACAGTTAAACCACAGTGTTTACTTGTTTTAGTCATTATAGCCTTCATCAGAGCTAATCCAAACGGATGTTTTTTGGCTGCTTTTCTAAATACTCACAAGTAAGTAGTAGTCTTAGTAATTTGTGTAATATCCCCTAATATGCGCTCTTTCTTATATAATGAAAACTTTAATTATATATGATCTTTCAATTCTGTATATATTATTTACTTAATTAGTTTTTTATTGTTCCCCAATAATATCTGTATATACTGTATATATATATATATATATATATATATATATATATATATATATATATATATATATATATATATATATATATATATATATGTGTGTATATATATATCAGTTGTTACTGATGTGATGATGATTCTTTGTGTTAACATTTGGGGACCGGAAAAGCTCCAGTATCCCAGTACTTTTGTTCATATAGTGTAGATATTCAAATTGCTCTTGAACATAATTAAATAATTGATATAATCAAATGAAAAACTTTACATTTAATAATGTTTTCACCATAAATAATGATCTTTTATTATTTGTTGGAAATCACAAAAAAATGCTTAATAAAAGTTAATCTAGGCTTTCTTAAAACATCTTATGTAAAAATAATCTGAAGTCAGAACTCTGTATGTAGACTATAATAATAATTTTACAACGGGAAATGAAGTGCAAAATATTCAGCAGATATAGTATAGTAGGTTGATGTCGTGATTAGCAGGACCGCCAGACTGAACTAGTTGGGCTGTGACACACACACACACACACACACACACACACACACTCACTCTCTCTCTCTCTCTCTCTCTCTGTCCTGTACACTCCACAGGTCATGAATTCCCCACTCTCATAAAGGGTAATGAGACAACCTTCGGCCTCCATTTAAAATTTGTGATCACTGCTGATCTTAAGGAGACAAATGCAGAGCTGATAACACAGAGAGCAAACAAAAGTAAGATATGATTTGTCTGAGTGATGAGATGTGGTCGGGCTTGACTTTGGTATGTCTGAATCCAGAGCCAAGGGGCAATCACCAACACACACGCTCTTGGGCATAGACATGAATATCTTGGCACCCAGGGAGTGATCAGCAGCCAGATGTTCTATAGAGAGAGCAAGGGGCATGTCCACGGCCCAATAGCTGCACGACTCGAATAGGGGAAGAGTTCATCTGTGATGCTCCCAGACACTAACTTTTACCCCAAAGACACAGTGAGAGATTAAGATGTAGAGTCAGAGGGGAAAAGAAAAGAGATAAGCCAATTAGCAAAAACATCCAATGTTGATTTATTTATGAATATACCCACTGAAGCGAACAAAGATTTAGCTGACGACCTCAACACCTTATTCTGCAGGTTGAAGAACAATATCTTCACACCTCCTATCCACCCCAGCCCAATGGCTGCCTCACCACACCTCTGGGAACCCCTCTAACAACTCCTTCGAGCACTCACGTTGAACTCACGGTTTGTGAAGAGAATGTGAATCATCTCTTCCAGAGACAGAAGACCAGGAAAGAACCTGGCCCAGACAGTGTCTCAAAATATCTGCTGATCAACTAGCTCCTATCTTCACCCATATCTTTAACAAGTAACTGGTGCTGTGTCAAGTCCCCTCCTGCTTTTAACTCCCCACCATCATCCTGGTCCCCAGAAATCTCTATCACAGGACTGAATGACTACAGGCCTGTCACTCTGACATCTGTTGTTAGAGTTAAAGACCTTTGAGCAGCTGGTATTGGTCCACCTAAAGAGAGTAACAGAACAGCTGCTGGATCCCCTACACTTTGCCTATCATGCAAACAGATCTGTGGATGATGCAGTTAACATATTTTAATACAGTAATTTCAAAATTCTTCACTTCAAACTCCTAAAGCTCACTATACCTCCTGCCAGCTGTCAGTGGATCACCAGCTTTCTGACAGGCAGGAAACAACAGATGAGGCTGGGCAGGGTTACCTCCAGTATTTGGGCAGTCAGCACTGGCACTTATCAGGGATGTGTCCTCTCCCCACTGCTATTTTCCCTCTATAGTAATGACTTCACATCCAGTGACCCATCTGTTAAATTCCTGAAATTTGCAGATGATACTATGCTCATTGTATTCATCCAAAATGGTGACAAGTCTGCACAGCAGCAGGTGACGCGGCTGGTGCTATGGTGCAATCAGAACAACCTGTGGAGATGATAGTGGACTTTAGTCAAGTCAAGTCAAGTTTATTTCTATAGCGCATTTCACAACAGACATTGTCTCAAAGCAGCTTTACAGAAATCAACAGTCAAGGTGGATGGTGTGCATTTATCCCTGATGAGCAAGCCATGGCGACTGTAGCATGTAAAAACTCCCTTAGATGTTATGAGGAAGAAACCTTGAGAAATTTAGGAAACACTTTTCAACACTACTCTCACAATATTCAACAGCCCTGTGTCATCTGTGGAGACTTTCAAGATTTTTGGAATTATCATTTCCCAAGACCTGAAATAAACTCCAGCAAAGGATGTACTTTCTACTCCAATTAAGGAAGTATGGTCTTCCACAGTAGCTGCTGATACAGTTCTAAACTGCAGTCATTAGAACTGTCTATCACCATCTTGTCTGGAGAAGCAACAAAACAAGACAGGAACAGACTGCAGCAAACAGTAAAAACCGCAGAAAAAATCATTGGTGCTCCCCTGCCTACTCTCCAGGACTTGAACTACACAAGAACCAGGAAATGGTTAGGAAAAATCACTACTGACCCTTCACACCCTGGACACAACCTCTTTCAACTCTTCCTTTCTGGCAGGCGCTACAGAACTTTGTTTACCAAAACTGCCAGGCACAGGAACAGTTTCTTTCCTCAGCCAATCTAAAGCTGAACTCATTTATATGATCTGCTTCATATCTATTAATACTGCATTATAAAAACAGTCACTCATCACTTCATCCTTTATATGTTACACACACTAGTGCTGCTGTTTATCATACAAAAGTTCTAAAGTAAACTCTTCATCTTATGTGATGCAGAATACTGTTATTTGCACTACCATGCACTCTTGTACTTTGTGTACATTACTGATCTGTAAAATATTCTGTAAATTGTGTTTTTATTTAATCTGTATTGTCTTGCATTGTCGAACCTAACTGTATATTGTTATTTATGTCTGTACTGCTGGAACCAAATCATTTTGTCAGTAAACCTGATTCTGATTGTTCTGGAATTTTGTCCCATCTCCACAGAGTGGAGCCTTCTCCAAATCTATCCCTTTTAGCAATCCTGTTTTGAGCTCTGCAGCCAGTTCTTTTTGACCTCATGGCTTGGTTTTGCTCTAAAATGCATTGTCAGCTGTGAGGCCTTCTGTAGAGAGGTGTGTGCCTTTTCTAATCATATCCAATCAATAAACTTTTCCACAGATCAGCAATGATCAAGAAATTTGGGAGGCACCTAAGCTAAATTTCAAGTGTTGCTGCAAAGGGTCCAAATACTTATGTGAATGTGAATTTATTTTTTAATGTACAGACATTACTAGAATTCTGCTTTCACTAAGTGATTACGAGGTACTAAGTGTAGATTACTACAATATATACATATTGTCACTATAAGATTATTCTAAAATAGGTTTAAGATTATTGGGACAACTTCCATGACATTTCTATTTAAAAATGTAATTGGGAATAATGATATTTTATATTGGCAAGTTAATGTATTAATTCAAAAGGTTTATTTAGAGAAATAAATTAGAATAAAATCAGCAAAAAAGTATTTGTAGGCATATCAAACAATAGCATCATAATATAAAAAATAATTATTTTATAAGATTTTGTTTAAAAGAATAGATATAACTTACTGGATTTTTTTTTGTTTTGCTGTTGTTGCTGTTTACATTTTGTCAGTGAAGAAAGGAAGGAAATAAGTTATTTTTCACTTCTAACCAATACATTTCTACAAATTTAATAAAAAAAAATCTACAAAGAATCCTCCTTTCTTTGTCTATTTTTTTTCTCTCTTTCATTATTTTATTCTTTTATTCTTCTGTTCTTTATTTCTTTAATGCTTTATTTATTTATTTATTTATTTATTTATTTATTTATTTATTTATTTAAAATTGTTTACATTTTATGCTACCTAAAATTAGGATAAAACATTTGTACACCTTCAAAAGAAAGGTAATTATTAAAAATAAACTTGTAATGAGATGTAATACATGAAAATGTATCAAAATTCCAAATATTTCCATTTACTGAAGAAAGAAAAATAACATGAAAAATTAAAATAAATAGACCAAAGAGAGAGAGAGAGAGAGAGAGAGAGAGAAAGAGAGAGAGAGAGAGAGAGAGAGAGAGAGAGAGAGAGAGAGAGAGAGAGAGAGAGAGAGAGAGAGAGAGAGAGAGAGAGAGAAATAAGATGCTAACTGTTTTTTTTTTCAGAGCGAAGGTGATTTTCAGTCCGTTTGAATTTGAACAAACGCAAACAGAGCCATAGGTCATCCTTGGAAAGAGTATTACATGCTGTTGTAAATAATTTTTACTTTAGTCCAAAATCTTTGGATCAATTCTATAAAAAGGTATTTGTTAAATATGAAACCTTGTCATTATAATATATGATTTAATACTGTGTTCCAAATGCTCATGTTTATGAGTCTGTCACATTCTCACTTTCTTGCTCTTTATCTCTCTATCACATGCACACAGAGTTGAAGAAGCTGACAAAAAAACCAACAGTAAAACTTGCAGCTGTTGCAGTCACTGTTGCGTTTATTTCTCCAGCTAGTAAACTGAGTGTGTTAGCAGTGTTGAGCTATAACGTGTATGAAAAATAATGACATGGCTACTTTTCTGTTCCCTGATGTGAGCACGCTGATGACCACTGAGACTTATTTGCTATTGCAATACACACACACACACACACACACACACACACACACACACACACACACACACACACACACACACACACACACACACACACATTTTAGTGTAACTTTGTATGTGAAATATCTATATAACATTACTTTTGATGATGCTTATATTGTGATTGGAAATGTCAGAAAATGGCAAAATAATGACACTGGAGACTCCCTCAAAGATTTATTTAGAAATAGCTTGTTTCACAGTATTAAATCCAACTAAAATAGTTTTTTAGAAGCATATTGTTGTTAACAAAGAACAAAATTCTAATCAGTGACAAAATGCTGTAAAGAAAGAGAAATGAAACTCTTAATGAAAATCAGTCTCATTCTACAAGGTTTTATTAATAAATCAGCTTGTTGATTTCCTAGAAGTATCCCACAAGTATGTTTTCATTTGTTTGAAAAGTTTTGTGTGTGGTGCAAAAGTGTAAAAATGCTAAACAATTTCATGCTAAATTTGTTTGTTCTCATAATCACATCACTTTCCTGATGTGAAAATTGTAGAAAATGCAGAATGTTACATAAAGCTGCACAAGTATCGAAAGTTTGAGAGTAATGATGTGTTAAATATTATTAAATCTGGAAAAGGCCTAAAATAGTGAAATTTGTGTGTATGATTAATTTATCGCTTTCAGAAAAAAACGTCTCTAACACCACAGAGTGAAACAGAAAGATGAAACGAAGATTTCTGCGTATATTTCTGCGAACACAGAGTTCAGGCCACAAATCAAACCGTCTTTGTTTCGGTGCACAGATGAGCGAAAGAAAACTCCACTATGTGGCACGGAACATCAAGAAGCAAACACACTCATTTTCCCTGATGCTTCTCTGATGCCCAAACGTAGGCAGGGAGTCAGCAAATGTTTCTCAGGAGTCATGGCTTTCACTTAGTGGCTGAAAAAGTTGACTTGGGATGGGGTCTAGAGATATTCAGGCTTTGATAGGCATAAGGATATGCATGTGTGTGTGTGTGTGTGTGTGTGTGTGTGTGTGTGTGTGTGTGTGTGTGTGTGTGTGTGTGTGTGTGCGTGTGTGTGTGTGTGTAAAACATGACATAAAAACTTTTTTTTTTCAGATAAGTGATTAAGCATGTGAGATTAGTTGAGGTTATCTTCTTCTACACCTTGTCACAACAGTAATAACATACACACACACACACACACACACACACACACACACACACACACACACACACACAGACAGCACATCTCTATTTGGTCCTGATCACCACTTCCCTGTTGGTATCTCTTGAAGCAGTATCGGTAAAGCATGCAGGTTTATCAGTGATGTCTGGAGCCATGTTGTGTCATGCCTGAACATCACAGCAATAATAGAGACCACAAACTTTAATGCTCTTCCGATTTTGTTTGAAAAAAATAATGATTATAATTCTAATGTACTAAAAAAATTAAATGTATATGGAATTTTTCATTTAAAAACAGAAGTAAAGAAGAAAATGCAATGAAAAATAAATATCTTAATAAAAAAGGCAGAATTATACTGACAAAACAAATAAAATACATTATATTATGCTATCTGTTTTTGTAAATGTGTAAATCATATTCAATACATATTATATATTAATTATAATTTGTATTAAATTAATAATTAATACTTTTGGAAATAATATATAAATGTTGTGCAAATACACATTTAAATATTTATTGTGAACACTCAGTAAATTGTCCTGAATAGTATGAAGAGTATAACATTTCCCATTTGTTTCCAAATAAAATAAATACAATTTATGAAATATAATTTGATATTTCTTTTTCAGACAAAAGATACGTTTATTTTTAATACATTTGACATCCATTATCTGAATCCTAAGTAAGGGTAAAAAGTTTAAAGATAAAGTCTCTCTCTCTCTCTCTCTCTCTCTCTCTCTCTCTCTCTCTCTCTCTCTCTCTCTCTCTCTCTCTTTCTCTATCTGGGGAAATCTACAATGGTTTTACATTTCTTTCTACTTTCATACTCATGAGGAACCCTAAAGCTCATGTGACAGGATCAAATGACAACAAGACTTTATGGAACTTAGTCATGTTTTGGTAAAGCTACAAATCCATAAGACTGGTGCAAATACAATCATTCTTAGACCAATATGGTGCAGGTGGGGGTTTCATTTGAACTTGTCATATAAAGTATGAATTCATGTCAAATGTGTATAGAGACACTAAGAAAAAAGCTTTGAAAGAAGTAACAGAGAACTACTTTTTTAAATACTAAAATATTATTGTACAAGGGATCATTAAGTTTCTTTGCAAACCTTCGATCAGTTGGCCTATTTGATCTTCACCATCACACTGATTCAGTTGATTAAGTAAACAATGTTTGATAGCAGCAGCTTTCCTCTGGCTGAGTCACGCAATAAATCTGGCATATGCAACCAGTTAACAGAATAGATATTCACATACATAATCCCCGTGATCTCCCAGATGAAGGTTATTTTTAAAATAATGAGCAGTTTAATGTTTAGCAGTTTGCGAATGACTAAATTGTAACGAAGGGCTACTTTGCATCAGCAACATTGACTCAATGACAAACAAGTCATTTATAAGAAAACAATTGATGGCACCTGCATTCATAGTAACTAGTTTCTAACTAATTAATCATTTGATTGTTAATCATAAATGTAATAATATTATTGTGTCTCAGGCAGTCATTAATGCAGTGGTATACAAAATCATGATCATACTAAACAGCTACTTTAATTAGGGTACAGAATTCTGCAATCAAATATTTATTCATTAATCATTGGACACCTATTTTAACCTGATCTTAACATGTCTGTGCAAACTACTAAGCACACAGCAATCAGAGGCCACATTTTTATATCATCATCATGTAGACTTTTACAAAGTATTTTACAGTATTTTAAAACTATACTAAAAACACTAAAGTATTAAAAAAAATTTTAAAACAATTTTAAAGCCATTTTCATAAACCATATAAAACACAAAACAAATATACAAAATCCAATTTTATATTTTAAATATGTATTTGAAATAAATGTATCATAAATACTGCCCATCCCTGAAGACAACACAGACAGATCAATAGATTTTCTAAAAAGCAATGCATTTTTTTAACACTTTGTTAAATCAAATAAATACTTTTTGAAAATACACAATTTTTTACCTCTCACTGGTGTGAATACAGGGTCAGTATTTAAACCACAAAGCTCACCATATGCTCTCCTCTGAAAACCCTGAATCTCAAAAACTGCTCTATAATATCCACAATCAGTAAGTAAGCAGTTCCAGCACAGCACTTGAAATTCAATTTATATTCCGCACGAGGCTTGTTTGAGCTTATATACAACACGACACAGATCGTTCTCCCTCACTAGAGCTCACAATTACTCTTTTGTGTTTGTTTTTTTGTTTAGTTTTTTTACATTACATTTATGTACTGCTGTTGCATGAAACCAAACCGCTGTCAGGTTTCCCGTGTGGTTCTCTGACAAGATTTACTGTAACATCTGACCTGGAAGCCACTTTGAGAAAGAATTATGAGCACACCATTATCATGTCTTTAGTGTTCCCAGGATGCGTGAAATTTAAGAGGACTAAGCTAGATTCTTGAAATGTAGAATTCTTCTACATTGTGTTATGATCATGTTTATCAACCCAAGTGTCTTTCCAAATCATCAGTAATGTCTTTCATGGCATCACAATGCTCCTTTTGATGGAATTTGGATCATCTTGGGCTTAAGAGACCAGTAATTGAACAGAGAAGCTGCAGGTGTGCAGAGATGATGAGATTGGAGTGGGATAAAGGAGATCAGTAGATTTGTAACTTTTGGCTTGAACAGTGAAGCTTTCATAGTTGCTTATCTACCAGAGCTATTCTTTGTTTGTTTAAATCAGATTTCTTTTGTCAAATAGTGTGTGTGTGTGTGTGTGTGTGTGTGTGTGTGTGTGTGTGTGTGTGTGTGTGTGTGTACAGTATAAGTACTATAGGGTTGCATATAAAAATGCTCAGATTTGCGTCTTCATGTAAACGCACACAGAGGATTGGCAGATGACACAAAATCCATTTTTCTGTGACAATCCAATATTTGTTTAAATAAAAATTGGTAAAATCCACAAATAATAAGTGTTTCTATGTAGTTGCACAGGCAAAGTTTAGTTATAATTTAAAACAACATAAATATCATAAATGAGTATTTCAATGTACAAATAATTGCAGTTTAAAGGCATTGGTTTTTACAGTCAAAGTATCCAGATTGTTTGAAAATGCCTGCTACCTGTGTGTGTGTGTGTGTGTGTGTGTGTGTGTGTGTGTGTGTGTGTGTGTGTGTGTGTGTGTGTGTGTGTGTGTGTGTGTGTGTGTGTGTAAGTTTGTGCTTGGGTGTGGGGGAATTTGGTGGTTAGACACTGCAGTGATACTGTTATCGGTTTGAACCATCAGTTTTTTCCTGCTGTGATGGTCATGACTGCATATACAGATATAACAAAAGACATCTCACTTCCTCTCTCTGTCTCTCTCTCTCACACACAGGCACACATATCATATCTTGTTCTTATCTCTTGTCTAATGCACATGCTCAGTAGGAGGTCAGATCCCAGTCTGTGCTATATCACATCAGCCTGACTGCCACAGCTGAAGGTTTGAACTGATCAGTTATACATTCAGGGTGGATCATTTCTCAGGTTCTCCATGTATCTGTCTGGACTTCCTCTGGGTTCCCTGGTCTCCTGCCAAAAACCTGCTGTAGGTGGACTCAAGGTTTAAAGAAGTGTTTGCAAATTGCTCTACGATGGACTGGAATCACGGGCAGGATGTATTTCTGTTTCATGCTCAGTGTTACTTGGATAAACTCTGTGTCCACCATGACCCTGACCAGGATGAAACTGTCACTGAAAATAAATTTTAATGACTGATTGACAGATTGTTGGTGCTCTCAGACTACTACATACTAGGAAACCCCTGATTTTTGTGTAATGATATAAAACTATTTAGAATCTGCAAAACAAAAAAGACAGAAAATAAGAAAAAGTGAAAATACATTTTCACAGAATATATATTATTGTACCTGGAACCTTTACCCTGAATCAGTGCAATCCCAGCACCCAAGGACCTGAGAGATTCAGCCGCTCATCAGATTTCTCAGAGAAGGCTGGTTTTGTCTGTGTGCCAACAGTTCTCAGAATTAAACTCTTAATATCCCAGTACTACTGACCTGTGACCCAGTAAGTGACTCTTCACTAGACCCCCCCCAAGAGGAACTAACCAATCATAGCTAAGCAGTGGCACTAATGTTACCCATTTAATATGCTGCATATACACAGCATCCTTAACAATATGTTGGATATGTATGAAGTTTAGAGCGAATTGAATTTTCTTCCATTTCCCTTAGTTAATTGAGTAGACAAAAAATGAAGGACCTTGTACATTCTTTCTTTATTTTGTTTTTGTTTTAGAATTAAATTCTCTTTAGATGATTATATATATAAATAATTATGAAATTACAAAATCACTTTATTTGCATGTATTTCCCTCTCTAATATTTGATTAAAAACTAAGATCTCACCAAAAGATTACACAATAAAATCTCACTAAAAACATAATAATGATATAATAATAAAAAAACATAAAAATGACATAGTAAACTAGACAGGAGCTGATCAAAGGTGTATCTTCTTCTTTTCTTCTTCTTTCGGCTTCTCCCATTAGGGGTCGCCACAGCCGATCATCCAATTTCCTACTCCCCTGTCCTCAACATCTGCTTCTTTCAAACCAACTACCTGCATGTCTTCCCTCACCACATCCATAAACCTCCTCCTTGGCCTTCCTTGTAGTTTATGCCATACCAAAACTAATACATTATATAATATAATACAATAAATAAGTACCTTTTTTAAGTCCCATAAAACATATTTTACTTACGATGTGTGACTTTTGGCTGCAACAGCAAAACCTGGCTGCACTGAGGAAACCTGACTTTGCAAGCACAACAAATGCAGTCCATAAACGCTTCAATGATTATTGGATGAGTCGAACATGTTTCGCTGTGTTTAATGAATCCTGCAGTGTTAAAGTCTAACTACTTCATTATAAATGTTTACTGCACACATTCACAGTGAGGCTACCAGGGACGCACACAGGGTCAAACAAGGTAACACACACACATAAACACACACACATACTCACATAGACTCACAATAAAAAAGAATATATCCATTATCCATTCAGCTGTGCAACACAAGTGAGCTTGCTTAATGCTCAGTAATCCCCATGATGGTCGTTAATCTGAACCCTGTGTCTTCTGGTGTGACATTCACTTTTTAAACCAGTTTTCTTGCTCTTTTCTGTTTTTGCAACACTCTGCCCCAGATATAAAAGTTACTTAAACATTATTAGATAGAAAGAAGTTGCAGAAATATGACTTATTTTTTTTTATTTTAGAAATGAAATTAATGCACAGTTTATATACAGCTACCAGGTAAAGACCCACCTGGTCAAACAGAATGTGTGTAAAAGAAAAGGAGGAGGGGGCAGAAGAGCAAAGTCCATGAGTATGGCCTGTTCAGCAAACAGCTAAATGCTAGCAAACTGAAACAGTCTCATTCCATGCACAAACGGATAAGTGATAAGTAGCTTTTCATAATTCATATACAGCATAAAATGAAACCAGATCTGTAAATGTAATTTTCTTTAATATCAACCATACCAAGATTTTGATAGTGATATCCAACAACATGTTCTTAACTCTTCCTTTAAAATGCTATTCATGTTACCATTTGCATCATGTAATTGCTGCTGACTCCTAAAATGTACATTTTTGAGGTGCTTTTCATTTTAACACAGTAGTAAAACAGTGGTTATATAAGTTACGATAGCCTTCCTGTCAGCTTAAACCATTCTGAAATTCTCAACGACAAACAGCAGAACTCCTGCTCTCAAGATGTTTTTTGTTTTTTGCACCATTCTGTGTAAAGTGCAGAGAATCTTGGCACCAGTAACCATACCAAGGTCTGATCTTCATTATTTTATCTATTGCTGTTCTGCCAAATGATTGGTTGATTGAATAACTGCAAGTGTACAGGTGTTTCTAATAAAGTGGATGGTTGGTGTATAAAAAGTATTTTGTGTCAATGTCAGCAGTAATCTTTATTAACAATTGCAAAAGCCAGCTGACCAAAGTCTATGTGGATTTTGGGTTTATGTCTGCAACATAATAATAACTTTCTTCTCCTTGTGAAATTGGTTTTAATGCATCTCCTGAGAATTTTACATGTGTTGCTTCAAGGAATTTTTTTCTTTGTTTTTACAAATTGATCTCTGGGCATGGACTGTACATTTTGTTTTTAAAAGGCATATATTGAAATGCTGCATACCATGCAGTGCTTTAGTTATATGTTCAAAAGTGCATTCTCAAATCAGAAAACCGTGATAAGAATACAACCTTTTACAGAACTTGAAGAAAGGATTTATTTATCTTAATTTTTCATATGTATCCCACATGGTGGCTTCAAAGCCTTTCCCGTTAGTGTTGTACTAGGAGTGAAGAAATCTATACAGGCATTGTGACAACATGACAAAAACAATAAAATTAATAAGATAATTTTAGATTAATACTATAGCATGCATTTTCCGTGTGTTAATTAAGAACCGTATGCCGATAGTGAGCAAACTTTTGCACTGAACTTGCATTTCAACATGAACATTTGTATTTTATTTGACCTGGCTAATTAGACAGACTAATTGAGTAATTATGCTGATGACTTTGCGATTATCAATTGAATTCCTTCTGATACATCTTATCAAACCACACTAAGGGACACGTTGTCGCTTTACCATAACTCACTAAATCAACACACCTGCAACACCTGCAACTTCACCAAGGTGCCACGTCATTCATGGGTCTGAACAGCGTGTGTGCCACGTGCGACTATTGCCGGCTTCATCGCGTGTTCAGCTATTTGATTTATCCGCTGTCCAATAGGGAGTTGTTTTAGACGCAGCCAGATCGGAGGTGCTAGTGATAAGCCAAGTATGATATAGCTGTGTTCCTTCAGTCGGCTCCTCGCTGCTAGATTGTAAGGATTTGCACAGCTTATCTACTCGCACTAAAGCATGATCTAGGGGAAAGGTTAGCGTTTCACTGTAGCCCTGTTCAACACACCACTAATGAGGCCAATATGTCACCATGGAGAGCTGGTTCAGAAGTCGATGTAGGTGAAAGGTGAGTGAGGAGAGGGGATGACACCACGCCGTGCCCTTCCAAAGAGCAATGAAGATCTATACAGTGCACGTGAGCGAGTTTTCGTAGATCTATATCGCTGGATTTACAAGTCTGTTTCTTTGAAGATTATTTCTGTTCACAAAAGCAACCAAATAAACACGCTTAATCGAATTATTATGAACAAAAAATTTTGTCAGCTAATCACTAGAAGTTCACACAGTTTATTTTCCACAGGAATGTCAACATTGCTTCTCCCATGTTTGTAGCTGTCTCATGACTGTGGTGTCATCCGATGGCTTTTAGATATAGCAGTGTGACTTAGTGCTAGAATTAGGACTTTCTTTGCATGTTGCTAAATTAGCCATCACAGTATACAATTTCAGACTGCTTACTATGCCTACAGAACTATGACCTAATCGTTTTTATAATAACATTTTCTTTAATAACAGCAAAATCAGATTCAGAAGGAAATGGACAGTGGTAAATTCAGTTCTAGTGACATAAATGTTGGTCAAGGACTTTAAATTCCAGAATCAACAATTCATTTGCATTAACAATTTGTTCTTTTTGTCTTAGTCATTTAGGTGAAAATCAGTTATGAGGTATCAGTCCCTGCCATAAATTGAGTCATAATCTTTCTTCACTCACTGTTGACAGGCATCAACAGTGGAACTTGCAGTGTGCAATTTGCATACCAAAGCACTATTCATATCTATGACCACCTTCATGATTATAATATAATTTTTTTTTTGTTGTTGTTATTATCTGAGAAATGTGTTAGCCAAATCTGATCAACGCTCTTTCATTTAGTAAATCATTTTAGTCAAAACCACTTTTGACTAACACTCCACATCACTTTACTTTATTTTCTGTATTTTAGTGATTGAGACAGTGAACCCTTGGTCATGACCGAAATTCACACCTCATTTAATGAGTCAGTGTTCAACTCTCACATTCACTGGATCAGTGATTGAGTAGTTTTCGGTCCAGACTAAGATTAGCCTCTGTCTCAGTATACAGTGTTTCTGTGTCTGCTAATATTTTAGTCATGATTACAATTCAGCAGCCTTCCCATGGGCTCACCACCTGCAGGAGGGACCGTAAGGGACGGTGCTGTGAGGATTGGGCAGCAGTCGAAGGCGGGGGCCTGCTTAGACTGCTGCCCCCGCGACCCGAATTACGGATAAGCGGGAGAAAATGAATGATGAATGAATGAATACAATTCAGCAGCCCATTTAACAAGTGAGTGATCGACACTCAACGTTCAACACGTTAGTGTTTGAGTCAAAGAATCTTTCATTTAGCAGGTCATATAACAAATTTTAATTATAGCCATAACTCCTTTCAATGATCTCTTTTCAGATCACAAATATGATCACTGACCAAGAAGCAAACAAAACCAGGGATGATATCCTGACTCTGTTCTGTCTTGCATCAAAGTTGTTCCACTTTAACTTAAATGCCCACCAAGTGAAAAAACACCAATGCTTTTAGAACAAAAAATAGCTGATTGATCATGCAGGTCACTATATCAGTGATTATAACATCATAACATGGCCACGCTGCTGCTTACACCCTAGCATGAACACTCATCATGCTGACGACTGAAGCCTTTACAGTGACAACAGAACAGCTATCAGACTGTATGCAGACAGCACGAGAGTGGAAAACGTACAAAGTTCAGAGAACGACCGAACGCTTGGTGTGGTTCAGTGATCATGTTTTACAGCTCAGTGATTGGATATCTTCTCCAAATACAGAGAGAGAAAAAAATATGATATTTCTGGTAAGTAATAGTTAAAAACAAGGTTCTCCAACTACACATAGTGTTTGTGTGGAATAATATCTGCATGTCCATAATATATAAAAACTGTAAATGATTAGAGGTGGTATGAAACATAAGGGAAGCATTTGTAGATTTTCAGATAACTAGTTTTCCAACACATTCTGTGAGGGATCATTTAGTGACAGTGTTCTGCATTTGTGTGTTTGTGTGTATGTGTTTGTGTGTGTCATAGAATTATACAGCAATAGTAAAGGAAAAGAAAGAGCCAAAACAGGAACACGCTGCTGTTGCCAGGCCTTACACACATACACACACACACACACACACACACACACACACACACACACACACACACACACACACACGAGTGCACACAATGTGAATATTCACAAAATATGACATGGCTTGTGAGGGAGAACGGCCCAGATTAAAACCTAATTGTGGATAAAATTGAACTGGTAAATCTCCACTGGAAACATTTTTAGTAACTGAAAAACAATACACACTAAGAGTGATGAAAGAAAAAAGAGGGGAAAAAGGGTTACCACAAAATCAACTAACTGCAAATGTTAATGTAATACAGGGTCTCTTGTGTACACTGTAATAACATTGCCACTGCCTTTACAACAGCAGCAAAACAAAATTAACAATATTACAAACAAACAATACAAAAATTAAGAAAAATTTTTTATTATAATTTATTCTTTGTAAGACTCTTTTATTTAAAAATAAATATGGTGGTGTCCCCGATTAAGGATTTACATAGTTGAATCAGAATTGTCAAGCCTGGCCTTATAGTCGACTGAGTGAAATAATGTGTTTTGTGTGTGTGTGTGTGTGTGTGTGTGTGTGTGTGTGTGTGTGTGTGTGTGTGTGTGTGTGTGTGTGTGTGTGTCTGTGTCTGTGTCTGTGTCTGTGTGTTATGTTGTAGTCAACAAGTGCTTAAGACAACTATTATTTTCTTTAACACACAGCACACAAAAACAACTTTGTATTAAAGCAACCAAAACTGCCTATGAAGTGATAAATGAAACTGACAACCTTTTTAATATGTCAATGTGCATAAAAATTCATAAAACAATTCTGCATAACATTTCAAACCCAGGATGTACAAAAAAATCACCCAAAGATATAGAAGGAAATGTATAAATAAAAAAATGTTGGATGAATAAACTTAAAAAATAACAAATAAGGAACTGCAGTAAGGCCACAATGGAGACAAATTTGCATTTTACACGTCAGCAAATCTAATTAAAATTGCCTAAATTGCAGCGCAACAATGATTCAATGAAAAACAAACAAAAAGATTTACAGAATCTCCCAGACATTGTTTAATATTTAAATCCCTGTCACCAAGATGCTCCTGTGATGGTCATAAATAATCTAAAACGTAACCTACGTGTCTCACTGAAAGCTTATTTTTTTCATGTTTTTATTTACATTATTATCATAGGCTGTAAAAAATGCAAAAACAACGCAAACACATATCTAAAACATGACACAAAAAACCAACACTTTTTATGCAGTTAAATTCACAAAAATAAGCCAAATATAATTAGTGTATCAGGTGTCAATGTAATAAAAATTTATACAAACAAAATAATACAATCATGTCTCACATTTATATGTAAATATTTCCAGTTCCAAAAAAAATCTTTTCCAAATACAATTTCAATCTTTTCCATTTGTTACAGGGCTGGGTTAAATAAGCTCTTGCTTTTCCCGATACCTAATCCTGAGTACCGGATTAGTGCCATCTCTAGAAACTGGAACTCAATGTATTAGAACATATCAATAAAAAACAAACTCTGTCTAAGTGCAATAGATGTGAGGCAAAAAATAAAATCCACGATAGAGCCGATGACAATCATCATGTTGGAAACATGTTGGCTCTTTGCGTGTGTGTGTGTGTGTGTGTGTGTGTGTGTGTGTGTGTGTGTGTGTGTGTGTGTGTGTGTGTGTGTGCGAAGCAAAAGTCATGAAATTGTGCAGATCATCCACATCCAACTTCCCTCTTTTACATCTGACATCTCTGATGTCTCTATACTTTCTTATTGCAACACAACCTTTCTGAGTGTATGTTCAGAGGTTAGTTGTCTTATTTCTGAGAAGGAACGCTGCTTGCATCTTGAAAAAATTTTATCAGACAGCTTGTGGTTTACTTTTGTTCTTGAAGGGAGAGAGATGTGTTAATAATAATCTGCACATAAAATATGGTATAAAAAATGGAGTGAGTAATCAAGTTAATGCTTGATTGCGTTTGTATTACTGTTGCTCACAGTTATGTAATAATGATAATTATAACAATGACTTGTACTGTATATTACTGTAACACAAAAAATAAATATCATTGTCAATAAAACTCTAACATGTTAGATAGTCACAGTGCTGTCTCGTAAGTGATAGCTCATTTATTTGTATGTTTGTTTTTGTTTGTTTGTTTGTTTGTTTGTTTGTTTAACAATTTATTTAAACAAATTTTATTGATGATGATGATAATGCTAATGATTATTATAATAATTATTATTATTATTAGTAGTAGTAGTAGTAGTAGTATTAGTAGTAGTAGTAGTAGTAGTAGTAATACACTCTAAAAAGTAATCTTTTGGCTCAACATAAAAAATCAACAATTAGGTGGTTTTATTTCCTTTATATTATCTTTACATTCATGTAAATAAAGTAATTCAATTAACACAATTAACTCTTATTACAGCAACTTTACAATACACAATAATAACATTAATAATTAAATCATGACTGACATATTTCAGACATACTAGCTTCCTTGGTCTTTTGGTCTTTCCTTGGACATTTTGAAACAACAGTGGCAATTAATTTATATTACACTTGTAAAACATTGTCTAAATACAATAAAGACTTCCGAACAGTGATCTTTTAAACAGTAAACTTTTAAAAACTATAGGTTTGTGTTTAGAAAATACTGTTCCTTCAGCGTGAAACTTTCCTAGAAGTTTTCATACTATAAATTTCAAAGAACAGCTTCTGAAATACCTCAAATTTGAGTTTCTTCAGATATATATTATGCCCATCAGCAGAGAACAGCATCTTTGGACATCTGTTCTCTCCGTGATTGAAGTCCATTCAAACACAGTGGCTGCAGATCTGGGAGTGTGGTCACTGACGAGGGCAATCTGTATCACTGCTTATCCAGGCTTTGCTTAAATTCTTTAATGTCCTTGTAAAGCAAATAATAATACAGGTTAGCTGTATTTTAGAGATAAGTATTTTAGAGATCATTAGGTTAAGTTGGAGAATGCTTTTTAAACTGTCACTTTTTTTAATTCAGTTTATCAATCCAGCTATATTCTTTAATTAAACCTGATAACAGAAAGAAAAGAAAATGACCAGTTTTTCATCCATGATTGTGAAATGGCTAATGAAATTACATTACAGTGCAGTAGTTTACAGACACTAAAATAAGTAAAAAAAATATTACATAGTAACGCTACAGCACAAAATAAAACATTTCTCTAGCTGGACAGTCAGGTCATATGAAATATTCTTACTTATATGGTAAACAAATGAAAGATATTCAAATTAAACTAGCATTTAGGTGACTAGCATTAAGTGTTTTAACAGTGTAGACAAAGCACTATACACTGAATCAACATTTGTCCTAACACAATTTAATATATTACTATTTACATTGCTTTTTACATAATTAACTTTAATTAAAGAGACGAAGCCATTCTCGCCTTGAAACATGCTTTATATCAAAATTATTCATGCCACGTCTTTCCTCGTTTTAACAGGACTTGTCTAGGGACGGTTAGTGGGCGAGGCCACAGAGATTTTAATCCTTAACTCAAGGTGTAGAAAATTAGCTGCTCACAGCTTGCATTCAGGAAAGAAGGGGAGAAATTGTGACTTCGCCCCAATATCATCGTTGGAATTCAGCATAATTAGCAAGCTTAGTTGTAATAAAGAGGGGAACACTGCTGCTGCACTTATGGTACGTATTTACAGGCAGCCTAGTGGAATACTTGAGGGAGAATGTGACCCAGAAAGATGAATAATAGATAAGTGCAGTTCACTAAAAGCTGAATCAGGATACCTGTAACTTCATCTGTGGTCACAAGCTGCTTCACAGAAATCTCCATGTGGCATACACGTGATCCGACGCATACAAGGAAAAAAAAAGGAAAAAAACATAACTGCATGACAGCTAATGAGACCCCACTTTATGCAGCACTTTGTGTCTGAGCTGAAGATCTCTGCAAATAATGATAAACAGGTGATTCTCACTGGCCCTGCCATTTAAGATGTTTAAAATTTAGTCGTTTTGATTCAAAGCTTTAATCCTGCACTTAAAATTCTGCTTAGTTCAGACAGACCTTCAGATGTACAACACGTCCCGTCAATTCAGTATCTTGTCCTGACTACCTCAAAGTATAACTTTGCTCCTGTATAGAAGGCTTGTGTGAATGATAAGTGTGAGGAACCCATAACCAGGACTTGAGTTGTATAACTGTACAATGTTTCCTATACAATTTTTTTGAGCTATTCAGCAAATTTTGGAAACGCATGCACTACGCTCTGCTCTGAATTAAATTTTGTGCCGTCACTAAGAAATATGAAATAACTCGCCAAGCCAGCTCTCACACAGTGAGCGAGTTTGGCTTCGTTCACATCCAGCTCTTAATAGCGTGACTGAGGAGAATCAAGTGTGTTTCTCCTGTTTCTGCTCTCTGCATGGACTCTCTCTCTCTCTCCCTCTCTAGGAGAGTGGCATTTAAGGCTTGGAGTGATTGAAGACTTCCTCCGTTCTTAAACATTAGAGTTGTCTTCGAGAGGCATACGATGCTCTTCTTCTGCATGTAAAATTCAGGGTGGTGTTTGTTCCTAACACCTGGATCTCATTTTAGAGTCTTTTTAAAGTTTTATATAATCTTATTCTGTTTTCTCTTAAAGTTTGTTGGTCTGCTCCTAAAGTGTTTGTGGATTTGATATTGAATTTAAGACTGATTTTAAGTATCTCGTTTTTGCTTTTATACTTTTTTCCATTTGAGATGATCTGTATTTCCTCTTTTGAAATTTGGGAAGATATATTTTGAGTTAATAGTTTAATTAAATTGTTTGGTGATCTTTTTGTATTTTTAAAGCTCAGTCTAAAACATCATATGAAAGACATTGGAGGCCCTTCTTCCTAAAGGTTTGGGATCGTTTATAGTTGTCAACGTTTTGGCATCGCTGTGTGGGAATCTTCTTCTGTTCATAAATATTTATACGCACTTCTCCTGTTCCTAAAGTTTTGGGATACTCTGTTAGGATCCACTTAAATTTTGGTCATATGTTCCAATTTTTTTGCTCATGGCCTTGTCTGTTTGCCGTCTCCTATGTCTTTCCTTAGGAGCCTTGCTTGATCTAAATTTTTCTGCCTCACTGCAAAGACGCCCGCGTGTCAGGCTTCAACTGAGTTAGGAAAGAAGAAAGCATAAGCCAACTGTAACGCAAGGCTAAGAATAGCGTACACATTGGGCTATGATTTATTGTCGTTTTCAAACTAGCGAGAGCAAGAGAGAAAGATTTATAAAATCATAATTAGCTTTAGCCCAACAGGGGTTTGTGAATCGGATCGTTGGTTAGTTTTGGCGTGTTCTGCTTTAGCGGATTTGGACTAAGACCCAATAATATTTATCACAGCTCCTAGAGTTATACAACTCTCAGTGTATGAAAATGAACTAAGTGAATAGAAATTAAAGGCTTTTTTTTTTTTTTTGCTTAAGTATAGACAGTTGTAAGCAGCACAAATGTTTCCAAGATAATCTCTCGGTTCTGATCCTCTTTTCTTTTAGACAACCACGCACCCTGGTGGATTCAAATATAAAATATTTAAAAATATATACACTTGGTCAATAGGCCGGAATATTTAAAATAATTAATGTATATTACTGTTATCAGTGATTAATGGAACACGTGTTGATGAAAAGACAGTTGAGGCGAAAGAGTACTAGGGCAAAGTGTTTGACTTGATGACGCATAGATGTCAATAACACCCGCAGGGTGTGTGCGTGGCTGTGTATATACACTTACTTGTGATCAGGGCACATTATGTCCTTTACATTTACATTTGCGGCATTTAGCAGACGCCCTTATCCAGAGCTACTTACAAAAGTGCTTTAAATCTCTAGCAATGAATAAATCTACACTGGTACGCAAAATTACAAACTTAATATAAATCTAACTCTTAAAAGTGCTAATTTAAGTATTTCAGGAAGAGGTAGGTCTTTAACCGTCGCTCATTAAGTGTGTAAACAGCCATTAAGTGTGACTGAGATCATAATAAAAACAACATCCTGACAGGAAAAGTTTATGAACAGGGAAGTCAGGTGGCAATCAGGCCACACTTCACACACCCACACATGATCTCTATTCAGATCATTTCTTATCTACAAAGATATGTTTTCTATCAGAGACTTCACTGCATAAGAGTGTGTGCAGCTAAACGCTGTAAATGCAAAGCCGATTTGTCTGGTAGCAGATCGATCAGTGTCTTTCATCACACTGCCTGTTATGAAGTTAAAGTAAAGCTCTTGCTCCCTGAGCAGTCTGGACTCTAGATGATATTTCACCTTGTTTCATCAGGGAGCGCCTTCACTGATGCAACCTGGGTTCAACCTGTTCAGATCAGGCGTGGGGCAGACGCTACCTAGTGGTCACATCAAGAAACGCGTGTAGTGTAAACACAAAAGAAAATTTGTTATTTTTTTGAAAGCCATTACATTTTACAAAAATATACAAAAATATGTGACAACTGTCAATATTTAGCATTAGTATATAGTTACATATTGATATAAAAGAATCAATAAATATTTCAAATATACAGAAAATCAGTTTAAGTCCTATGAGAACTGAAGGAAGAGATGAGGCTCATGTCAGGAGAAATTCAGAAACTTCTGAGCTGAACAGAACTAAATATTTGAGAAAATCTTACATTAAAAAAATGATGCAAAATAAATAAATGTGCAAATCAGAATATATGTGTTGAAACTCAGTTGTTGTGAGTGATCAAGTGAAAAGTTAGACATTCAATGTATGATGCATAACCAGTACATTTATATTCATAAATATATTTTCATATATAAGAAATAAAAGAGAAGATGATGTGTATTTAAACATATAGAACTGTTTCTAACAATCTTAAACTGTTACTGTCTCATTCTCATCTGCTGAGTATTTATGTACAAACAGAATGTGTAAAGCTGACTCCTGACTGAGTTAATGATGAGCAGAAATCTGTGCAGATCTGTGTGTGTGTGTGTGTGTGTGTGTGTGTGTGTGTGTGTGTGTGTGTGTGTGTGTGTGTGTGTGTGTGTGTGTGTGTGCTTGTGTGTGTTTGTGCATGCGTGTGAGTGCGTGTGTGTTTCAGGAGTTGACGCTATGGGCTGCTGCTAAGAGTGACGCAAAGGCAGAGTCTGGCTTTTGCATGAGATCCTGCGGCCGATCAAATTCAACAACCTGAGACAGAATCCAAGAGGAAATATGAAATGAAGTTGATAGAAAGATTGAAAAAAAGAGAAAAAGAAAGGGGAAAAAGAGAAAACATTAATATTAATGTGACATTTTATATGGTTCACAAATGATTTAACAATTTTATGTATTTATTCTCTTTTCTATAATGCTCTGGCAACAAAGGAGATCGGAAGTAGAGAAACAGAGAAGAGAGAGAAAAAAAATTTCAAAATAGATGAAAAAAGAAATGTGAATGCTAAAAGCAAAGAGAATGAAAAGAGAGAGAGAGAGAGAGAGAGAGAGAGAGAGAGAGAGAGAGAGAGAGAGAGAGAGAGAGAGTGTGTGTGAGAGAGAGAGAGAGAGAGAGAGAGAGAGAGAGAGAGAGAGAGAGAGAGAGAGAGAGAGGTGCATGGAAAGTAAAAAGAAAAAGCGAAAAAAAAATAAAAATTAGGGGGAGACATAGAGTAAGAATCACTGTGTGTGTGTGTGTGTGTGTGTGTGTGTGTGTGTGTGTGTGTGTGTGTGTGTGTGTGTGTGTGTGTGTGTGTGTGTGCGTGTGTGTGGATCACCTTGCCCTTGTCCATGACAAGGATACGGTCACACTCGAGCACAGTGTTGATACGGTGCGCTATAGTGAGCATGGTGCAGTCCTGAAAGGCTTCTCTGATGGTGTGCTGAATCAGACAGTCTGTCTCTGAATCTATAGACGCTGTTGCCTCGTCCAACAGAATGATCTGTATGTACACACACATCTCAAACGTCAGCACTCTGTCTTTTCAAGCATATAAATGTTTTTAAGAAAACAGCTGGAACTTAGAAACAGCACAAAGTTGTTGCTGACTTGTTATGTAGATTTTGTGTAACCCTAGACACTGAAAATGACCACTTTAATGGGTAAAAAGGAAAAAAAAAAAAAAAAATGGAGACCATAAACCCAAACATATTTTTGTTTTGTCTATTTACTTGAGTCTTTTTTACAGTTTTACTAATAATAATAATTTACTGAGAAACCAGAAAGAATAAACTCTTGTGTACTAAACACTTTCTTATGCTGGAAATTTTTTACAAGTCCCAAAGAAACTTACAGAAATTCCTACACCTACTGAACTACGAATAAATTTGGTCAGAAATGCAACAAAAATAAATAAATGGAAAAAATAAAGAAAATAATAAGAACATTTCTTTTTTGATGACACAATTTGTGTGTCTAAAAACTAATATATGACTATAAAATATTCTGGTGGTGTGTGTGTGTGTGTGTGTGTGTGTGTGTGTGTGTGTGTGCGTGTGTGTGTGTGTGTGTGTGTGTGTGTGTGTGTGTGTGTGTGTGTGCGTGTGTGTGCGTGTGTGTGCTCTTACTCTAGAATTCCGAAGCAGTGCTCTGGCCATGCACATGAGCTGTCTCTCTCCTACAGAGAAATTCTCACCGTTCTCTACAACTGCTGAGTCGAGCTTCTGTGGTAAATAAGAAATCTGTAGAAAACACACAGGATGTTTGGGTTATTTGCTTGGCTGTTCATTATTAAGTTACTGCTAATAGCAGGACTGAAGTTTTATATCTGTACTTACTGCTTTTTTCATGTTGGTTTTCTCCAGAGCCACCCAGATCTCATCATCAGTGTACTTATTAAATGGGTCGAGGTTATACCTGCATAAAATTTAACACACATTTACGCTTTTTACTAGAATTACAAGAACAACTGGTGGCCGTGGAGAGATTCAGAGATAAAAGCTGAGAGGGTACCTCACAGTGCCGATGAAGAGGACCGGGTCCTGTGGGATGATGGATAACTGACTACGAAGGTCCTTCAGGCCTAAAGTGAACACGTCTATATTGTCAATCAGGATAGTGCCCTCTGCTGGCTCTGCCAAGCGAAACAGAGCGACGCCCAGTGATGATTTACCTGTAAAATAACAAGAAATTATTTCCAATCCTTGTTTCTTTCTTACATTTATAGTGCATTCAAAACAGATTTTATTTTATTGAAAATTGTTATTAAGTATAGATTGTTTAGGGGTTTATTTCCTCTTCACGAGGATCTTCAAAGCATTTGTGTGAATATTTTACACAAGTAAGGTAACAATAAATTTGTTAACAATAAAAATGTTATCCCTTTTGCTGCCAGCATATTATATTATATTAGATTGTTATATTATATTATATTATATTATATTATATTAGATTGTTATATTATATTATATTATATTTTTCTATTATATTGTATTATATTATATTAATGCAATAATGTGATAAAAGAATAATAATAATAAATTAAATCTAATACATTCTTGAATTTAATCTCTAAGAATATATTTTTTATTATTATTCCTCTTAAAGCACATTACAAAGTGCTATGACTTGCATCTTACCTGAGCCGGTTCGCCCCACTATGCCAAGCTTCTCTTGTGGATTGATTGTGAGGTTGAGCTGATCGAGCACGATCGGCGTGTTCTCTCTGTACCTCATGCTGTAGTTTTGAAAGGTGATAGCGCCCTCCTGTGGCCAGCCTGATGGGATGTTGACATCTTCCACTTTGCGTGGGGCTTCAGACACACAGTCCTGTGAAATAGATGGTATTTTAGCAGTGGTATCCTGGTAAAAATCACAATTCAGTCTGCATCTTCAACTGTCCTGATGGCCTTATAGCATCAAAATGTTACACAAATAAGAGAGCTCAAAACAGTGAATGAATATATATATATATATATATATATATATATATATATATATATATATATATATATATATATATATATATATAGGTTACATCTTATTACTTTATCATGAAAAGCCATGTAATTTCTTAATTTAACAGGTTAATACTGATTGTATGACCAGTGCTTTATTAAACATCTCACCGTGATGTACTCCTGCAGTCTCTCCACTGAGGTAAACTTTGCCTCCACTTCTGTAGAGAGCCTCACAACATACTGTAGCATGCCTGTCAACTGCAGAGATAAAAGCTCCATAAGCAACACTAATGCATATAACGAACACAAATACTAACGAATACCATCATTGTGTGTGTGTGTGTGTGTGTGTGTGTGTGTGTGTGTGTGTGTGTGTGTGTGTGTGTGTGTGTGTGTGTGTGTGTGTGTGTGTGTGTGTGTGTGTGTGTGTGTGTGTGTGTGTGGGTGAGTGTGTGTTTTACCTGTATGGTATATGATAGGGCCAGACCCTTGAGTGAAGGATTGATGACCTCATTGGGGGTGAGCACCACAAACAGCGCCACAGTCAGGGTAATGGTGGCAGAAAGGAAGTCCAGCCAGAAGGAGAGCCAACGTGTCCCACAGTTAAACAACAGGAAGTGATTGGAGTTATTATCATTCAACACTTTAAACCTGTCGAAGAAACACACATCACACACAGTGGATATGAAATAAGAACAAATAAATACTTAATACTGTACTATTATCTAGAGCTTGATTGTTTTGCCTTGTGTTTTTGTCCTACTTTTCTGTGTACTGTGCTCTTTTGTCATATGCATGGATGGTGCTGAGGCCTTGGATGGTGGAGGTAGTGAGAGAGATGCAGGGAGAGCGACTCACGTTCTCCATCCGCTTCATTTCCCGAATGCTCCTCTGGAAGATGCTAAACCAGAAAACACATAATTAAGTTAGCACAGCACACACCACAACACTTCCTGCTGTTAATACTCTACCACAAAGCTACTTTGGATCAAGAGAAGAAAACTAGCATGAGATAAAATACTAAAAGTTGTGTGTTTATAAGAAAATAATAATTTCGATTTGGCAGACTTCCTCCTGGAAGTTGGTGGTAACGGATTGTAATATCCTTGACCTTTTTTAATCCTCTTCACTAGCAATTATGTCTTTATTGTTATTTATTGGTCTCAATTAAATTTAGCTAAAAATTGTCTTTTCCTCATAAAACATTTTTTGTTGTTATTTTTATTCTTTTTTTTTAAGAGTTTCTGTAAAATAAAATACTCTCCCATGAAAACTGTACCACTGTGATAAAACAGGTATCTAATTACACAAATCCTCATCATATTAATAATTATATGTTTGTCTTAAATAAGATTACATTCAATTGCACTATTAAGAGTTGCTGTTATGGGACAATAATAAACAACACATTTTGAAAAAATCTGAATTGAGATTGTAGCTGCACTGTCATATAAACAATGTGCATCTATAGCTCTCTGCCTTTTTTACTTAAGATGTGTTGCTTGAGCTAATTTCTTTTTGTTTTGGATTTTTTATATATATTTGCACACCCATATTAAATTTTCACAAACTTTAATATGCAATATCTAAATTACAATCTTTGCAACCATACAATTTTTTTTGTAGTGGCAGGATGTTTTTTTCGTATTGATCACTAGATGGCAGTGTTCATTTATCTTTAACAAACTGCCTCCACACGGTACTTTGATGGAACAGCACGATGGTTCAGTGACCAACATGAGCCACATTGTACATTGTTTACACTACATATGCAAGTGCTACTCGTAATCTTGTACGGGTGGTAAGTGGTAAAACTTACTAGAGAATGACAGCAAAAATGGCTCCCAGTGCAACCACACCAATGAGAAGGAAGGGAAAGACGATGCACACAGTCAAGACAGTGAAGGTGACCATGAGACAGAACTGCAGGAAGTTCTCCATGTTGAACGGAAGAGCAGAGTCAATCTCATCCTGATCTTTGCTGAAGCGATTCACTATTCGTCCAGTAGGAGTCGTGTCAAAGAAGCTCATAGGACTGGCCAGGATCTAATGAGCAGAGTTGTGACATTTATCACTGCACTGTATTATACTGTAAGCTTTTTCCTTTAAGTGAGTCAGAAAGATGTATTTGGACATTTCACATGCAATGGTAGAAAGCATTCAGTGAAATCTTGTAAATGTACAAAGATAATCACAGCACTGACTTCCAGGTGTAATGCCCGTGCTGATGCTGTGTGTTGGAAAGTCTTACCCTCCTGAACATAGTGTCGTGGAGTTTAGAGGAGGCGTGCAGCGTCACTTTAGTGAAAGTGTAACCCTTCAGGGCACTCAGCACCACCATGGCCAACACAGTCAAGCCGTATATCATCTGATAGAAGTTCAGGTTTGGATGATCTGAGATATTACCAGTGCTCGAGTCCGGATTTGATGCATTAAAGGTCTGTAAAAGAAAAAAAAAGGCATCATGAAAATACCCCCCACTTTCTTTTGCTTATAATAGTCCTTTAGTAGCTACAACAATACACAAACATTATTTTCACATTAAAGGCCCTGTAAACCTATAGCATATTTTATTGATGATCCTCAGCCAACAATGTACATCTAAATGCTATTCTAGATTGCTCAGGGTTCAGACAGGGATTAGGGAAGCTATGGCAGTTCCATACAAGCAAATGTGGAATATTAACAATGCTACCAATGCTGAAATCCCAGTGTGGGTATTTTTTTTAAATAAACATTTTGGAAAGGAACCTTTTTGTGTTCACATCTTTACATGCAACGTTACACAGTAGTGGTTCCAACCGGTCTGAAAAAAAGGTGATGTGTAATATGATAAGCGTGTCCTCTGAAATAGGCACTGTACAAGATGTAATACGTTCTTTTCTTTTGTCTATTATGATTAGACTATATATCTCTAGTAATACAGTATCACCGTGTGTGTTGTGTGTGTGTGTGTGTGTGTGTGTGTGTGTGTGTGTGTGTGTGTGTGTGTGTGTGTGTGTGTGTGTGTGTGTGTTTTTTACCCCGGAGCCTTGACTTAGCCAGAAACTGAGCCACCAGTTGCTGAAGGCAGTTGTTCCCACCAGCAGGATGAAGAATATTATGACAAAAAACAACAGGATGTAACCTAAACCATGTCAAAGACAAAAAAATGAGAAAATGAGTAAGACAGAGTTAAACATTAAGTGATTGTGTGAGTGAGTGAGTGAGTGAGTGAGTGAGTGAGTGAGTGAGTGAGTGAGTGAGTGAGTGAGTGATGGAATGAGTGAGTGAGTGAGTGAGTGAGTGAGTGAGTGAGTGAGTGAGGGAGTAAGAGACTGAGTAAGGGAGGGACCGGGTGAGTGAGTGAGTGAGTGAGTGAGTGAGTGAGTGAGTGAGTGAGTGAGTGAGGGAGTAACTGAGTGAGGGAGTAACTGAGTGAGTGAGAGATTGAGTGAGTGAGTGAGTGAGTGAGTGAGTGAGTGAGTGAGTGAGTGAGTGAGTGAGTGAGTGAGTGAGTAAGGGGGTGAGTGAGTGAGTGAGTGAGTGGGTGAGTGAGTGAGTGAGTGAGTGAGTGAGTAAGGGGGTGAGTGAGTGAGTGAGTGAGTGAGTGAGTGAGTGAGTGAGTGAGTGAGTGAGTGAGTGAGTGAGGGAGGGACTGGGTGAGTGAGGGACTGGGTGAGTGAGTGAGGGAGGGACTGGGTGAGTGAGTGAGTGAGTGAGTGAGTGAGTGAGTGAGTGAGTGAGTGAGTGAGTAAGGGGGTGAGTGAGTGAGTGAGTGAGTGAGTGAGTGAGTGAGTAAGGGGGTGAGTGAGTGAGTGAGTGAGTGAGTGAGTGAGTGAGTGAGTGAGTGAGTGAGTGAGTGAGTGAGGGAGGGACTGGGTAAGTGAGGGACTGGGTGAGTGAGTGAGGGAGGGACTGGGTGAGTGAGTGAGTGAGTAAGTGAGTGAGTGAGTGAGTGAGTGAGTGAGTGAGTGAGTGAGTGAGGAAGTGAGGAAGTAACTGAGTCAGTAAGTGATTAAGGTATTTAGTGATTGAGTGAGTAAGTGAGTAAGTGAGGGAGTAAATGATTAAGTGAGGGATTAAGTGAGTGAGGGAGGGCGTGAATGTTTTTCACAAAATAGCAAGTTGGTGACTTCGTGACTGTCATTGTTGTGTGTGTGTGTGTGTGTGTGTGTGTGTGTGTGTGTGTGTGTGTGTGTGTGTGTGTGTGTGTGTGTGTGTGTGTGTGTGTGTGTGTGTTACCTCCAGCAGCAAGACAGTATTGGTGGTAAGTTCTGAAAGTAACTGATCCCTCCTGAGACTCTTCGGTGGTGACGAGCTGGTCTTTACCCTCTAAAGTTCAGAAACATATTTAAAGTATTTTAATGGGAAAATCTTTTGTTGTATCATCATGTATTAAAAACAAAAGAACTTATTTAAATCATGCTCATATACATATTTGATACTATGCATGACAAAAATAATAATAATAATAACAATTTCACCTTTTGTTTCCTGAGTCTCAGTTGCTGATTCATCTGGATTAATTATCTCATCTGACATGTCAAAGGCTGGACAAGACACCAAACATAAACATAAAAAATTATTGCCACCTTCTGTCTTTGTAATAGAAATAATTTCTGCAGTTTGTTGTCATAAAATTTCCAGAATAAATAATATCGTCTTGTTTCTTTGTAGGTTACACACATGTCAAATTGTATTTTATGTAATTCTGACCCATAGTTTTCCTTTAATCTGACTGGTAACAAACATATTCTAAAACCTAATTATTGATCCTTATAAGAGTCAAATCAACCCATTATACTGCACTATATGACCTCTGACCTGCATTTATGATTCCACTGCTAGTGGACCGTTCTCTCCCTTGTTTGTTGTTCTCAGTGGAATTAGAGGGGCTTACTGGGGCTTCCTCCTTTGGCTCCTACAAAATAAAATAACATCCTGTTTTGAATTATGTCTACAGAAAGAGACCAGCCTAAGTGAAAAAGACTTCTCTTACGTTGCTCTGTTCTGACTGGTAGTTGTTAATGAGATGTGCATATCGACCCTTTGTTTTCATCAGGGCTTTGTGTGTTCCAGCTTCCTTAATCGACCCATTCTCCAAAAGCAAGACTTCATCACAGAACTCCAAATACTACAGGATAAGAGAAAGTGTGTGTGTGGGTGGGTGGGGTATAATACAGTAAAGTCATCAAAAGAGAATCAGTGAACAATAGCGTCACAGATTGTTTGCTGTGAGTTACACATTAAATGAGAGGCCAATAAATGGTTTTAGGGATGATGATGAGTTGGTTAATTTTTCCCCATGTGCTGAGGTAGCATGATTCAGATAAAAATTGTGTGAAAGATGCTGGATAATGATTGTGCATGTATGATTATGATATTGTATGGTGTGTTAATACATACAAAATACATAATCATTGGGAGATTGTCTTAAGGATGTCCTGCACAATAGAACTTAAAAGTTTCCCTTGATGCAATATTTATTAACCTACCTGAAGCTGATGTGTGACCAGGATCACAGTCTTGCCCTTCAGCTCTTTTTTGATGCATTCCTCAAAGATGTGCTTGCCCACGTGGGCATCGACTGCTGACAGAGGATCGTCTAATAGTAAGATATCTCGGTTGGAGTAGACCGCTCTTGCTAGGCTGACCCTCTGCTTCTGACCACCTGATAGGTTTAGACCACGCTCTCCGATCTACACACACACACAACACACACACACACACACACACACACACACACACACACACACACACACACACACACACACACACACACATAAAAAATATGAATTGTTATATATTTACAACCTGAAAGACAGAGAGACATAATGATAGTTTTACTGCATTAGGCTCTGAAAACAAACCTCTGTCTGGTCACCATAGGGGAGACTAGCAAGATCAGGCTTTAGACAACAGGCGTGGATCACACGGTCATACCTACAACATAAACACACACACACACAAAAAATAATAAAATGCTTAAAACCTTGACAGTTTCATGAAAAAGTTTGAAATGTGTTTGACTATAAGCTTTAAGCAAACACAATTCTCTATGTATCGGAAAAATGTGCATTTACCATTTCATTTTGCTCATTCAAACCTTAGCATTTAACAAAGTAATTAAACAGTATATTAGTAAAGACATAAAGTTTCAAATTAGTTTGAGTTACATTTAATATGGTGGAACGTCTGTAAAACAAGTTATTGCTTACAAAATAGCAACTCTATACAGTTGCTAAGAAAAAATGATTACATAACTTTTCATGTTAATAGAGAAACAAGATACTTAAAAAGTTCTTAAGACTTTCCTATTTTTGGAAAACAGCCATGTGATATTGTGAATATATAAATGTTAAATAAAAGTCCTTAAATGCATGTCTTTATTTAGTCAGTTCATAAAATATTAATACATTTATTATACTTGTTCTATAGAAACAATATTTATACTAATTAATTTATACTTAGTAGGAGACTAGATGCATAAATAAACAAACAGTAATACACAGTGATATAACGTTATGCAAAACTCTCTAACATTCATTCATTCATTCATTCATTTTCTCCCGCTTATCCGTAATTCGGGTAGCGGGGGCAGCAGTCTAAGCAGGCCTTCGACTGCTGCCCAATCCTCATAGCACCGTCCCTTACGGTCCCTCCTGCAGGTGGTGAGCCCACGGGAAGACTCTCTAACATGCAACCATTAATAAATAAGCTTTTTATTTAGTGTTGCTTTTTGCAATCTTTTGTCAAAATCTGTACCAATTTCTCAGGTTAAAATAGGTAAGTATTTGATTTTGTAACTCGGTGTGTGTTTGTGTTAGAGTATTTCATAGATCAGTTTGTATTAAAGGAAATAGTGGCTTGGGGTTTGTGTTACCTCGCTTGGTCGAAAGATTCTCCCATTAAAATATTATCTTGTACAGTTCCGTGAAAGATCCAGGCTTGTTGGGAAACGTAGGCTAATGTTCCATTTATAGAGATCGATCCACTCTGAAGATGCATCTAAGGGTGAAAAAAAATAATCGTAAGATTAGCCCACATCATGTTATATTATTCATTCCCATCTGAACCACATATTAAGTGTGATAAATAAAACCATGCTACCATACAGACAGGTGATGCCCTGACATCATCACTGTTCATATTATCTGTCAACATAAACATACCTGCTCTAGTATGCTTGATATCAAAGATGTTTTCCCACTTCCAACATTGCCACAAACTCCAAGCAAATTTCCCTGGAGCAAAAAAAAAAAAGTAATCATTATATAAACATATTTATAACTATATTGGTGGCACAGAAAAAGTGGTCAGAATGTGTTAACTAATTTTCATAATGGCAGCACTAACAGTAGTCCCAGCTGCAAGATTTATATTAATATGTTATAATTTCTATAGTAACAGCTAACAGAAAAACATGTCTAATTCATGATATGGTTATGCGGTGACGCGGCATTTAATTCATATTTTTAGAAGGCATCTCCTCTTTCATTGCTTTGCAGCAGTCCAAAGATGTAAGTTTTTCTTAAATTCTCTGAACAGCAGAGCTGTTATAAATGTCATTATTGGTTTTCCAACAGGGAAAAACATGGACAGCAGGACAAAGAACTTTTCGGCTTTCTGATTTCCTAGTAACATGATAAGTTGCATATTTTTTCCTTTTTTCCTTGTGTATTTAAGTTGTTCCTCTATTTACTTTGCTTGGTGTTCTGTGTTGCAAAGGTCACCCCTTCCTGTCTCAAGTATGTTACACTTTTGTTCTTGTCTGCCTTTTACATTCAGAATTTATTTCTCTTGAATTTTTCTGAAGAGATTTTTTTTTCTTTGTAAATATTTATATTCTTTTGATTTCTGATATAGTTTTACAACAGTAACTCTCCTAACTCATTGATTATTTTCCTATAACAGATTTATTTTTATTTTTTTTTACATTGTATACTGGATATTGTTTGTGTTCAACAAGTCTGTCCCTTTTTGCAGTACAGATTATTGTTATAAAACACCTTAAGTTTGTGAACTTAAACCACTTACGAGTAACATACACACACACACACACACACACACACACACACACACACACACACACACACGCACCTTGGGAAGTGTAAATGTGATGTTCTCAAGCGTTGATTTGTTGTTTTGTGGGAGTGTGCCATTTTGAGGCTCCACAGGATCAACTTTCTCTTTTTTCATCTCATTAGCTGCTGTTGCTGGACTCTCGGTTTCAACTGGAGCAGAGGAATTCCACGAGAATGAAGCTTTATCCATCACTAAAGCAGCACTTAAATTTTTGTTCTGAAGCAGGTAGGGTTTGGGATTCTTTATCATCAGTATCCTCTGGGAAGCAAGGCACATAAATGATTACAATACAATAAATATATTATAATATAATATAATAAAGATCAGCAACCTGTAACACATGTACAGGCTTAAAATCTAAAACTTATGAAAAACTTTTTGGATTCACATTTTAATACCATTATTGTAAGTATATTTTCAAAGCTATTTATAGCTTAATGATGTGGGGGGGGGGGGGAACAAAATGTCCAAAGCATAAAAAATTATTAATAAAATAAGCACTTAGTAGTCTCAATAATCTGAAAACATTTAACTGAATTTGATCTGAGTATGATAAATTGTCATATGATAGATAGATAGATAGATAGATAGATAGATAGATAGATAGATAGATAGATAGATAGATAGATAGATAGATAGATAGATAGATAGATAGATAGATAGATAGATAGATAGATAGATAGATAGATAGAAAGAAAATATTAATTATGTATCAATATATTTATTAAACATAATGCATGTTTAAATCCTTGAAAGATGCACTGAAGATCAAAATGTTCAAAAACAGGAAAGAGAGGAAAACCTTTAATCGAGCCAGAGCCACTTTTGCTTCAGCCAATGCTTTTACAGAGAACGGCAGTAGACCCATCGTCATCCGCATCGAGTTGAACACAGCAATAATGGTATAGGCCTATCAACCACAGAGACACACAGTGTAAAAAAAACAATTTACAACATGGATTTGGATTTGGATTTGGATTTCTTCCACAATTGCATTTTTTTTTTACAAACTCCCAGTGTGTGCATCTTAGATTTGAAAGCCCAATAAACCTTTGGCTCAAAGGTATTGCATGAAGTGATATGAGTTCAAAACAATCACATGAATGTCATTTTACTGCTGCAGTGTTAAAGAGAATTACTGTACTGTGCATCTGGCATTTCTGTCCTGTCCATGTGTAATTAAGATGATAACAGAAGCCGTATAAAAGGTTAATACTCACGGTGGAGGGCTGCAGATCTAAACGGAGTGCTGTGTGAGTGATGAAGGTAAGGATCGTGGCCAGAGAGGGAACTACAGCTGTTAAGGAGGCATTCACACTCTGAGTATATCCTGCATACTCCAATAGCAGCTTTTCCTCCTTCCTGATATCTAAAGTACAAGAGAGAGATAAAGGGGGTGGGTGAGATAAAAGCTGTTGTAGATACTTTTGCATTGTTAATATATGATACTATAATATTTGTAAAGCTAAATATAAGGATCAGCCACACAGATTACAACAAAAGCTATACTTTATTTGTTGGAAATTCAAAAAAATAAAATATTTTATATTATAATAATTTAGCTTATAAATCATATTGAAAAAGCATCTTAGTCATGATTTCTTATCCCACTGTTTCCAAGCTGCCACTGGTGAGCCCTTGAGCTGAAGTGAGGCAAACAATAATAATGGGTACCTGTGATTTTCTTTTCAAAAGACTCCTCCCATGCGTACATCTTAATGAGTTTAATGCAGGTCAGTACTTCGTTCATTGTCCGAACACGCTTGTCTGTCACAGAGATGGTCTTTTTCCGAAATACTCTGATCAGCAGGCCGATGAAAAACTGAATAAAAGCACAAGCACATATTTGTGAATTATTCATAGTTCTTATACATCAGGTCACAAAAAAAACAAACAACCACCTCCATCTCCCAGCAAAGACTATGACCATTAAGCATGGCCTCCAGTCTACACTTTCCGCACTCTGCAGTGCTCTTTTTCACCAAGCTACTGATAGAGCACGAGTGGCATCTGGCCACACACACACACACACACACTTCCAATTTCTAAATTTCTATTATTTTAAGGATACTTTGAAATAAAATAGAGTGGTGTGAAATGTTTACCAGAGTTTTACCTGGATAGGTATAAAGATAAGGTAGGTAATGATTCCTATGAGTGCCGTGTAGCCCAGAATGTAGCATGAATAAATAATACACACAACCAGCAACATGGGAATACACAGCAAAAACGTGCCAAAAAGCACTGCCTCGAACATACGATAACCATCATTCGTTAATACGTTGATCATCTGTGGGAGCGAGAGAGAGACAGAGAGAGAGAGAGAGAGAGAGAGAGAGAGAGAGAGAGAGAGAGAGAGAGAGAGAGAGAGAGAAAGTGAGAGAGAGACAGAGAATTTCTTAATCAAAAGTAAGCCCTTATTTATCTTAAAATATTTTAGGTGAATAACATGAAAGAAACTTTTTACAAACACATTTACTAATAAACAACAAATTGCAAAATAATAATATTAATAATAATTATTATTATTATTATTATTATTATTATTATAATAATAATAATAATAATAATAGCAATAATTATTATTGTCACAATAATCATCATCATTTTTCTTATTATTATTATTATTATTATTATTATTATTATTATTATTATTATTATAAAATATAATAATTTCACCAATTATACATTTTAATACAATTCATAAATAGCTTATATATATATATATATATATATATATATATATATATATATATATATATATATATATATATATATATATATATGTATTCAATTTCTGCCGCCAACTGACTAAAGATGGAAAAACACCAAACCTGTGGGACCACTAACATTTTAAGGAAAATTATCAAACTATTGCTAAGATTCTGCCATATTTTTATTGCTAATTCAGTATATAGCTAAATACTTTCTATTGTACATTCAAAATTTTGTATTCAAATTTGTTCAAAGATGAGAGCAATTAACAGATTAACCAATCAGAAGCTACCTCTCCTATGGTGACGCCGCTGAGCGTTCGGAGTGTGATGATTTTGTTAAAGGCGAGCATGCAGAAGGCTCCTTTCATTCGGATGGCAGTGCGCAGGTTTACTGCCCAGAGCAGCGATGCAAAGAAAGCTTTACTGAACTCCGAGATGAACAGTGCCACACACAGCCCAACGCCGTGCACCAGCATGGGACTGTCAGTCTGCTCCACATAAGTCAGAATCTCGTTCAACAGAATAGACTGGACAATAAAAACAGAAAACAATGTTTTACAACATAACAATGTAAGTACTAAGTCAGCAAATACTAATTTCTACATTTATTTTTAAAGAACAATTTAACAATTAAAAAAAACTAAACAACTGATTGTGATGTGTCTACCATGTGTGCAACTACAATGATTCTTAAGAGCAGTTATCTTTTAATTCACTACAAACACCGATGCATAATGTATACTAAACACAGTGAATAAAATTCAATAGTTACTGAACTAAATTGTGACTGAATATATATTTTATTTTGTTATGGTTAAAGCAGAGAAAAAAAACATACCGGTCCAATAAACACAGCTAATGTGAACAGAAGAGCGACAATGCAAGACACTATAAAACGAGTCCTCTGAAAGCGTAACACTACTGAGGTGAGGGATGCTTTCTCAATGCCCACACGTGCCACCTCATCCTCCCACATCCTTAGGAGCCTACATACACACACACCATCAACAAAATATTTTACGAAAGTATATTATCACAGATGTAAACAAATAGGTCATGATATTTATTATCGTTTACTACATCTCGATTAAAATTCAAATTTGTCCACATTTAATTAAAAACAGAAAAAAAATTTCAAATACAGAATGAAAATTTTTTTAACAACAAAAACTTGACTAGTATATTTGTGATTACCGTATTTTTCGGACTATAAGCCGCTACTTTTTTCCCACGTTTTGAACCCCGCAGCTTAAACAATGAAGCGGCTTATTTATGAATTTTTCCTGGGTTTTTCCCGGTTTCATAAACTTCAAGCCAAAAAACTAAACCCCATAACATTAGACCAATGACATTTCCGAACGGAAACGAAAAAACTAACCTCACCTGTGTTCTGAGCTGCACGGCATTGGGAGAAAAAAAGTTTTTTTAAACGCACGACGATGCCAAAAGATAAACTCTCGAGAGAAATTGTTGTGAAAGGAAGGAGGAAAAAAGTGAACAATGACTTTCTTAGTCGCCTACTGTTTAGATACAAGCTGTTGTAACGCGTTCAGTCAGGGTCAAGGGAGAGCTCGCTAACTCCAGTTGCAACAGAAATCATATAAGCACAGACAGGTTTCCAAAACTCGTGCTTTTTTATTTTTCTTGGCAACAGCGTTACGGGTTAGTCAAAGAAACTTAGAAATTAGTATCAGAAAATAATAAGAACATAATCCTCAGTCTTGCACACCTGCAGTAATACCAGAAAAATGCTGCAGCAGGCTATTCCCAAAATACCGCTATGCTCCTAAAGGAATCGCAACATATTTCACCCGTTACACCGTGTAACAGACAATGTCTTTCGTTAAAGCCTGTGTAAAGTTTATTAGTTTCAGTGTAGACACTGTTTAAAATAAAAATCTTTGTCAAATTCAGTGGGTGCGGCTTATATATGGGTGCACTTTATAGTCCGGAAATTACGGTAACTTTAATATCAGAATTTGATGGGTAAATTAAATCACTGCTTTGTTTTAAGGAGTATACTGAGTCCTTAATCTGTAGCCTGTAATCTGTAGCCTTAATGGCCTACCTGTCTCCATTTTTGTGTGCTCCATCATTAGGTGAAAGACTAAGTGTACTTTTATCCAGACGATTCCTGAACAACTTCCACATCATGGGTGTCATCCATGAGAATGAGGTAAAGGAGAAGAATCCGGCATCGTCCATGGGGTTTGAGCTGCAGAAAGGCCGGAGTAATATAAACATTTTAAAAGGACCATTAAATAAAACATTAAATACAATTCCTTAATACACAACAAATTTATTTTCAACATTCCACTGATCCAGCTCATACACTGATCATGTATTTTTAATAATTATATTATATTGTGTAATTTAATGCCTCTAGTTGGAATATTATTATTGTTGGATGTATATTAGTTGGAGCAAGTTTACCCTGTTTTGAAGCGAACAGGGAATAAGGTCATCAAGCTGTTATGGTATTTGTTCCCATGGCCATGCTCTGGTTCCCTGTAGTCTGGAATTATAGAGCCTTCAGGAAACGAGTTTATTCTGGTGGCTGCCTCAGCCATCAAAGCAGAACTCTTTCTCCTCATTTTCTGAAGGATTAAAGGAAAGAAAAAAATTATTTTTTCCTTTTACAAAGAAATTGAACATGCTGATGTCAAAGTGCAGTATAAAAATTAAAAGACACTGCAGACTTTACTCACAAAAGAGAGTCCTTCAACATTCTCTTTGTCATTTGCTTGATATGGAAGGCCTGTTGTTTTCATTTGGCCCTGTAGAAAAATTGTGTGATCACTATGTGCTGCATATTTCAATATTTATACATTTTGATCTTTATTATTTAGCACTGCTGGTATTTTTATATTTTGAATATGCTGTATGGCTAAGATGAGTCAAATCTTTCACAAAGCAACATATATGTCTTTAGACATAACCAAGATAAAAAATATTCAACAAAATCTTACACAGGTAGCTTTTTGGTGCCGCATTATTGAGTAAATACTTGTTTATATTCAAATAGCTGTTTAAATAAACAGATATAATTTATTATTTTTATTAAACAAAATTTATACTATACATGATTATTTAATCAAATTAAAAAGAGGTATTTTGACATGATAAAACCAAGACCAGAGTTTTTCTAGAGCATTTTACAGCTTATAATGTGTTAAAATTATAAATAATGTTCCATCTTCAATAAGGTAATCATAATAAATTATATATTTTTTTATAATTTAGAAATAATAAAGATAACTACGTTGTATAATAATCTGTATATCCCATAATTCTAAACTCAAAATAAACAAATCTCAGCAGAAAAATAATCCATCTAAATAATATCATTAAATATTTCACTAATATAAAATTATTATTAAAATTCTACTAATATATTCATAATTTTTATCAATGCATAATCCATGAAAAGTACCTGTGTTTGTCCTGGCAGGGAAGAGAAGTGGTCTGTGCTGCAGTCCCATTCGTTCTGAATGCTTTTATTCTCCTGCATTGGTATTCTTGGCTCAAGCTGTATTTTAAACTACGTCATAAACTTTACAAGTCGAAAAGTTTAACTAGAGCAGAAGTCTGGGTTAGAGGCTGTCTCTGTCTCTTCCCATCACCTGAACTGAAACAACGACATGCTGAGTCATCGACAGGTTTTTCTGTCCTGATCGTCTGTTCATACAGGTGTACTATATAGTTTCAATAACAAAAATGATTTAACCTACCTGCTATAAAATAAAATGCAATACCCAACCTATTGCATACATCTCTGCTTTGCACACTTATGAAAATAAACATTGAGGTGAAAGAGTGTGTACTAGACCTGCTGTAATGATAAGAGAAAACGATAAGAAAAACGATGGCCTTATGGTTCGCTTCAAAATGCATTGTGACCAAGATTTAATTAAATAATTTAGCATGTTCAAATGACAAACAGCAAACACATGTTTTGGTCATTCAAAGTTATATAAACAGAAGTCATTTACAAAATGAACATATTTGTATCAACTTTTGCCTCGCTGTTTTATTGAGTATAAAGAGTTAATGTTTAGCACTCTGCTTAAGTTAATCAATACTTCCAAAATCTCTATCACCTAGTTTTACTGAGAGCACTGTTAAACATTAAACGTTAACATTGCTAATTCCCTCAGAGTGCTGTCAATTACCCAGTAGGTAAGAGGGGACATCCGGACATCAGCAAAACACTGATCCTCTTTTATCCTTTTTATCCACTGTTATGCTCTCATGAATGCACCCACGTAACAAATCCATACACAGTTGTCAGGGTTTACCCTAACACTACACAACATTCGCCAAGATATTTAAAATAGCATTTTTATTTTCGTAACTTAACTCATAGGACCTGTGCAGACCAGATATTATTTCTGTGGTGGATCATTTTTAGTTAAGCTGTGGTTGGGGTACAAGGATATCTGTTTTACTGTGTCAGCTGTCTTACTGTGATTTTAAACATAGTTTTTTACATAAATGCTCTTTTAAACAAACGAAGCAACACTGCTGTACTTGATCCACTCATACCTGCACCTTACACACTATACACTTATACATCAATCCCACGGCTTTATTGAGAATAATCCACCACATAAACAATAAAATAATGTAATAAATGAATGAAAGCTGTAAAGGCACCATATAGATTGACCATTTGCAGGAGATTTTTGTTGGGTCCTTTTGGATCCCAATGCAGTATGCAAACCATAAATATTTGTTTAGCTTTACATTTATATATATATATATATATATATATATATATATATATATATATATATATATATATATATATATATATATATATATACATATATATATATATATATATATATATATATATATATATATATATATATATATATATATATATATATATATACATATATATATATATATATATATATATATATATATATAAAGCTAAACAAATATTTATGGTTTGCTTGATTACTTATAAAGAACATATTCACTTTTTCACCACATTATCTGTGTAAAGCTGCTTTGAGACAATGTTCATGTTCATCATACAAATAAAAATGAATTAAATTGAATTGAAAAAAATAAATAAATAAAAAAAAAAAAAAAAATATATATATATATATATATATATATATATATATATATATATATATATATATATATATATATATATTATGTGTGTGCAATTATATTGCTATATTAGTTGTATTATAATACAACTATAATATATTATATGTATTATAATACAACTATAATAAACCAGCCATTAGGGATGCACAAGCCAGTGCACTCTTAGTGCCGGTCCCAAGCCCGGGTAAATGGGGAGGGTTGCGTTAGGAAGGGCATCCAGCGTAAAACATGTGCCAAATCAAATATGCGGATCACAAATGAGAATTTCATACCGGATCGGTCGAGGCCCGGGTTAACAACGACCGCCACAGGTATCATTAGCCGACAGGGTACCGGTGGAAATTGGGCTACTGTTGGCCGAAGAAGGAGAAGGAGAGGAGGAAGACGTCTACGGAGACGGCAGGGAAAGGAGCAGTGTAGGAGAGTGGAGGTTCGGGTTGGTACTTTAAATGTTGGTACTATGATGGGTAAAGGGAGAGACATACCTGATATGATGGAGAGGAGAAAGGTGGATATGCTGTGTGTTCAGGAGACCAAGTGGAAAGGGAGTAAGGCCAGGAACATTGGAGGTGGATTCAAACTGTTCTATCATGGTGTGGATGGTAAGAGAAATAGGGGTGATTCTGAAGGAAGAGTACAGTAAGAGTGTAGTGGAGGTGAAGAGAGTTTCTGATAGGGTGATGAACATGAAGCTGGAAGTTGAAGGGATGATAATAAATGTCATCAGTGCCTATGCGCCACAAGTTGGCTGTGAGATGGAAGAGAAGGAAAGATTCTGGAGTGAATTAGATGAAGTGGTAGATGGTGTACCTAGGAAAGAACGATTGGTGATTGGGGCAGACTTTAATGGGCATGTTGGTGAAGGGAACAGAGGTGATGAGGAGGTGATGGGTAGGTATGGCCTTAAGGAGAGGAATGTGGAAGGGCAGATGGTGGTAGATTTTGCTAAAAGGATGGAAATGGCAGTTGTGCACACTTATTTTAAGAAGAAGGAGGATCATAGGGTGACGTATAAGAGTGGAGGAAGGTGCACACAGGTGGACTATGTTCTATGCAGGAGATGCAACCTGAAGGAGATTGGAGACTGTAAGGTGTTCATGGATGTGGTGAGGGAAGACATGCAGGTAGTTGGTGTGAAAGAGGCAGATGTAGAGGACAGGGTGGTATGGAGACTGATGATCCGCTGTGGCGACCCTTAATGGGAGCAGCCGAAAGAAGAAGAAGAAGATAATACAACTATAATAAGTTTGTGCCAAAATCTGTTTTACAATTTACAGCTGGTGAATAGTTGTGTCTCCCATTTCAGGACCTTTGGGGATTAATAATGTGAGGGTAATAATGATGAAGGTCTAGGGGTCATTGTGAAGGAGGGCAGCATGACTTAATAAAGAATAAATACAGCTTGTTAGCTTTCTAAACTGCACTTCACTGGCTGTTGCTTTGCCTTGAAGCTGGTGATCTGCTTCATGCCTACCCAAACCGACATTGTATCATTGTGCTGAAGCCTACCCTCCAGCTTCCTTCTGTAGGTTACTTTTTCTGCCTCAACATTTCTTTTTGCAGACTCCTAAACTTTTCCTTAATTTTTTAATTAAAAATATTTTTATTTATATAATATTTTTTTGTCTGCAATCAAAACAAAAAGTTCAGATGTTTGGAGTCACATGCTCCTTAACAGTAGCTGCTGGTGAGATTTAAACAATGACCAGAAAAATGGGCAGAATTTCCATTGGCAGATAAATTGGACTGAAGAAATACAACAGCCAATAGTTTGCCAACACTTCTTCATAGTAACATGTCCCCGGATCTGTTTTACAAACAGTGTGACTCCTCCACCTTCTGTTGGTAAAAGATCTACATAAGGCCAATAGAGACAAATTCAGGGTTATTATTGGGAGACCCAAAGTTTAAAATAGTCCTACATACAAAAGGTAAGTTTTGTCTAAGTTTTCTTCCTAGTTCTGCACAATCTGTATTCTTGTGAAAAGTCAGCAAACATCTGTACTCTTGAGTACAGTCAGCAAAGATAAGTAAACCACTTTTGAACTGTGTTAGAGTGACAAAAAGACAAACTTCACATAATCACACACCAGAGTAATGTGTCATATGCGTTATTGTCATATTGTCAAAAGCATAAACACGCTAAAGTTTCCCCACTGCAAACTTCATGTGAAATGAAGAAACCCGCAAGTTCTCCCTCTAGTGATCAAGCAGGCAAAAACAATCAATCTTATTGTACCAAACTAATAGACCACAGATTAACTAAAATGACAAACAAATTACAATATTTACATTACAGATTTTATAAACAGTTGTAAACAACATTTGTAAAATAGTTGTATTGCTTTACAGAATTATCAATTTAAATACATATTTCAATCTGTCACACACTTCCCTACAAAATAAATCTTGTCTCGACATTAACTTTCTCTTTCAACACAAGAGTCTTTTACTCAGAAAAAAAAATGTTGTAGTGCAAGGGTTCTTTTAACGGTTCAACGTTTTAACAGTCTATGGATTGTCCCAAACTCACCTGTTCACTTTCTGGAGCAAATAAAAAGTTTATCAGAAAGAACAGTCCCTCAGTGTTTTAAAGTGCAAAACTTTGTACAGGTAAGAAACAACAGTCCATATTTTCTTTGATTTTCAAGAGTTCAACAGCCTCTCAAGACTAGTCTATGAGGCAAAAAGTCCATTGCTTTCTTAAAATTTCAATGTACCCAAGACTTTTAGAGGCAATATTTCTTAGACAAAACAGTCCATACTTTTTAAACTTCCACCAGTTCCAGGTGGCAGACTATAACACTCTATAATCCCAATGGCAAAAAAGTTTAACAGTTCAAAGTTTCCATTTAGTGGACTCCATACACAAAAGGCAATCGGTAACTGGTATTGCTGAACAGGTGGCAACCATGTCGACAGTCCATGAGCAGACACATACGGTAAGTTCTGTTGTGGTGTCTGCAAGATCCCATTTAGTTGCCTGTCATTATAAGTCGGTGTTCCAAGTTCATCATAGATAAGTACTTTTGGTGGGTATCTTTGCCTTCTGAATGGCTGGTGGGTTTCCTCTCTTTGACCCACTTCGTCACTTTCAGGGGATGACATGGGAGCAGGAGCTTTTTCGTCAGCAGGTAAGTAAACTCTTGATCTGCACTTTCGGCTCACCAGACTCTGTGGTTGAGGTACTTGAAGTGGTACATAATGGAAATTGAATTCATCTTCACTCTCATCATCAGATTCCACATGACTGATTTGAGGCTTATCCAATGTACATTTGGGTCTGATCTTTGAAGGCGGAGCATTTTCAAGGGGTAGGTGATCACAAGGCATTAATACGTTTCGATGGAGGACTTTGGATTGCTCCTTTTCCTTTTCTGGCCTCACTTCATAAACTGGGAGCTCACCACCCATCTGTCTCACAACTACATTAATATTATCTTTCCAGAAATTACAAAGTTTTCTGGGGCCCCCCTCATGGTGTTAGGTTCTTTACAAGAACACGATCACCTGGCAGCAGTGTGGTATTCCTTACCTTACTGTCAAAGATCTTTTTGCTCCTGTCAGCTAATTTTTGAGCACACGCTCTAGCGATTTTATATGCCTCTTCCATTCCGCATTTCCATTTTTCTCCACATATTCTTTCTGATAACAGGTAGGCACTTCTGAATTCAAGATAAAACAACATATCGACCGGCAGTCTTGGAGACCTTCCATTTAACAGGTAGAAAGGAGAAAACCCTCTAACTTCTGAGCGGGTACAATTATAAGCATACAGTAGCTTATTTAAGAAGTCTTTCCAGTTACATTTTTAACTTTCTGTGAGCATTCTTAGCATTTGTAACAGCATCCTATTAAAACGTTCGGCTTGGCCATTGCCTTGCGGATGATATTGGGTCGTTCTGGAGCCTATGACGCCACGGTATTTTTGGAGCTGTTCGAATAATTGATTCTCAAACTCTCCACCTCGAGCATGATGGATGTGTGAAGGGAAGCCAAATTTCAAGGCAAAAACATTAAGGATACAATCTGCAGCTGTTTTACCTGATTTTGAGGTAGTGGCGTATGCTTGGGCGAATCAGGTGAAATTATCTATTACCACAAGAATATACTCAAAGCCTCATTTGCAGCGGTCTTAGTGGAGAAAGTCAATTGAGATCCATTCAAAGGGTTTAATCGTAACAATGTTTGTCAATGGGGCTCTTGTCTCATGATAGGGCTTTTTCTGCTTCAGCATCTGCATGTTTTTGTGACATAATGCTCAATGTCTGCCTGTATATACGTATGGCCAAAAGAAATGTTCATGGATGAGTGAAAGAGTGCAATCTGTACCTTGATGGCCCATTTCATCATGAAGCTAGTCCAACCGACTTTCCACTCTTCATCCTCTTAATCGCTGCTCTCACTTCCTCTTTACTAATCCTATCCACTTCCTGCTTCACCATCTCCACACCATCCAACCTTCTCTCTCTCTCTCTCTCTCTCTCTCTCTCTCTCTCTCTCTCTCTCTCTCGCTCTCTCATTTTCCTCGTTCATCAGCTGCTCAAGTTACTCCCTCCATCTTCTCAACAAACCCTCCTTATAAGTCAACACAACCTCTAATACAGCTCCTCATATGCCTTTTCCTTGGCTTTTGCCACATCCACATTCACCTGCTTCCGCATCTTCTTGTACTCCTGCCTCCTTTTCATATCACTCTGTCGATCCCAATTCTGTTTTGACCAACCACTTTCTCTTTATGCTTTCCTGCACTTCCTCATTCCACCACCATGTCTCTTTGTCCTCCTATTTCCAGATGTCACACCAAGTATCTTTCTAGCATTCTGCCTTATCACTTCTGCAGTAGTTGCCCAATCATCCAGCACCTCTTCACCACCACCATCTAAAGGATGCATACTTTTATGTATTTATCCTTCCTTCTCACAAGAAGTTCCTAAAGGGCCAAAGATTACCAGTATTGGGTTCTTATATTTGGTCTTGACCTCTCACCCCGCACCTTCACGAAATGTGTTGATGCGGCTCTGGTTCCCCTGAGACTTCAGGGCATCCGCATGCTCAACTATATCAACGACTGGTTGATATTAGAAGTTAGCGTTCCAGCATCGAGATGTCATTCTTGCTCACATGATGGCTCTGGGGTTTTGGTGTTCTTGTGTTCTTGATGTTGCTGCACAGGTACCTGCAATCCTGAACAAGAACTTCGGACTGTTGTTCTCCATGCCGGAGTGAATGACACCAGGCTGAAGCAAATTAAGATCTTAAAGAGGAATTTCGGGATCCTGGTCGAGACGGTATGCAGTGCATCACCCACAATGAGGATCATAGTGTCAGGACATTTTCCCACTTACCAGCAAAGAATTGAGAAGTTTAGTAGACGTTTTGCAGACTGGTCGGGGGGTGGTGTAGCTACCATTTATAGTGCCCTTCTTAATTTTAGTCAGAGATTAGGATTCAGGTTTATATCATTTTACATGCTACTTCTTAAAGTTGTATTTTCAGACATACATAGAAAACTATCTCTCGCTCTGGCCACTGTGTGCAGACCCCCAGGGCCCTACGTTGATTTTCTTCAAGAGTTTGCTCGTTTTCTTTCAGACCTCTTGTTTAATTTTGATAAAGTGTTGCTTGTAGGAGATTTTAATATTCATATAGATGATGCAAATTATGCCCTAGGACTTTTTTTAAATGATCATTTGATTATTTGTGGACTTATTAAACTCTTTTGGGGTTAAACAAAACATTACCAGACCAGCTCATCGTTTTAATCACACACTAGACTTAATAATTTCCCACAGACCAGACATCACTGATATAGATATTTTACCTCAGCGTGATGACATCACAGACCATTACCTTATATTGTACACATTACCGGTAGAGCATATTAGCCGTGTTTCACCACGTTATTGGCTTGGCAGGACTATTGTTCCGACCAATAAAGACAGATCTTAATGTATCTCAATTTCTCACTAAACCCCTAAATGCTAACAATCTTGATGATATGGCTAACAACAAAGACACGATCCTCACTAAGACATTAGACGGGCAATGACGCCCATTCAGTTAAAAAGGTTAGATAAAAAACACCTGCACCATGGTATAATAGTCATACTCGTGCCCTCAAGAGAACAGCCCGTAATCTGGAAAGAAAATTAAGAAAAACAAAATTTGAGGTATTTAGAATATACATATGCATATGAAGACAGTATGCTCAGCTACAGACAGGCGCTAAATGCTGCTAGAGCTGAGCACCTGGGCAAACAGTACAGTAGCTAAATTAACAACAAATGAGGTATCCAAAAAATGTTATGAGTGGCCGCTCCGTCCAAGGTCTATGGGATGGGCCCCATCTACTGTGGCACATCAATTGCCTACAGATGCTGGCCGTGCTGCTAGCTTTGTAGCATTTTCTCCCAGACCTCAAAGATCACCACGTGCTGATCTGTTCGGACAACATCTCGGTGGTCTCGTACATCAAGGTCTGCACCAGATCCTCCTGTGGGCCCAGTGGGAAGTTCCTCCGTGACAGCACCTTGCTTTCCCGGGCCAGTTAAACGAAGCAGCAGACACCCTGTCGAGACAGGGGTTGAGACCTGGGGAATGGCGGCTCCATCCTCAAGTGGTGGAGCAGATTTAGGATAAATTTGGCAAATTCAGTGTTCGTCTGCACCTGGTGGCCCCAAGGTGGCCGGGCAAACCATAGTTTGTGTTTGTGGACCCGGTAGCCCTCCTCGAGCAGGGATCTCTTTTCTCAGGCTGGAAGCGTCATAATTTACCATGCCCAGAGTTGTGGAGGCTGTGGCCCCTGAGGGGGCACAGCTCCAAGGTTCTGGTCTCTCCACCGAGGTGGTAGAGACCATTCTCCACAATAAGGTCATATGCCGCAAGACGGCACCTGTTCTATATGTGGTGTGATCACCACCATTTGGGTCCAGTCCACTGCCTGGTTTATTCAGTGCTGGAATTCCTCCAAGGACGGTTCACCAAAGGTTTGGCTCCGTCCACCCTAAAAATGTACATGTCCGCCATTTTGGCGTATCATGCCCCTGTGGTGGGGCAATCTCTGGTCAGAGACCCTCTTTTCACACGTTTTCTCTGCCGCACTGAAAGGCTGAGTCCTCTGTCTAAACCTCCCTTCGAGCTTCTGTCCAAGGCATCTTGGAGGCACCTTACTATTACGACTTCGTTCTTATTGGTCATTTGCTCTCTGAAGAGAGTCAGAGATTTGCACGCCCTCTCTGTGGCCCCCTCCTTTCTGAAGTTTACTCCAGGTATTGCCAGTGCCTTTTTGTACCCTAGAACGGGTTACATCCCCAAGGTGCCCTTGATAGTCCCACGACCCGTGAGGTTACAGGCATTCTACCCTCCTCCGTTTCAGGCCCCAGACCAGGAGAAGCTGAACCGGCTGTGCACCACTGGACAGCTATGTCCACGGGACGGTTTCCTGGAGAATTACTGATATGATAACATCCTCTTATGAGTCCTCTGGTCTACCCGCACCATTCAGGGCTCACTCGGAGAGTGGCAGCCTCAAAGGCTTGGTCCTCTGGAGTGCATCTCCAAGACATCTGCAACGCTGCAGGCTGCTCCACCCTGCTCCACCTTGACCTCAGTGCAACTCCTAGCCCCTCTGTCCTTTCGACCTAGCTGTGCTGATACACACTGGTCAGAAACTGGTCAGTCTGGCATGATTGGACACTCGTTCCCAAATCTTTGAGGCGCAGGTCGAGTTACTGAAAGCGAACATCTCTAGGTTACGTATGTAATCCTAGTTCCTTGAAGGAACAAGGTGCTGCATCTCTATGCCACACTGCTGGCGCCCTTGTAGCGCTTTCTTCTCTTTGACAGAAGCTGGCCCCATCTTCACTGCATGTACATTTAAGCAAGAATCTTGTGATGACAATGATAAGACATTATAGCCATAATAAATCATAGTACTTGGATACTTAAGTACATTTGAAAGTAAATACTTTTGTACTTTTAAATTTAAAGAGAGCACTTTTACTTTTACTGGAGTAACATTTTACCTAGTGTATCTCAACTCAAGTAAGCAGCCTCTTTCTGCTGAGGAGACTAAGGTCTTTTGGAGTGCAGAGAGAGCTACTAAAGACATTTTTATACTCTGTGGTGGCCTCAGCCATATTCTATGGTGTGGTCTGCTGGTGCAGCAGCATCTCTACTGCAGACAGGAAGAGGCTGGACAAGCTGATCAGGAAGGCCAGCTCAGTCCTGGGGATTCCCCTGGACACTGTACAGTAGGTGGGAGAAAACTAGGATGGTAGCAAAACTATCATCATTGCTGGAGAAGAACTCTCACTCAAAGCTGCTCCCAGTGAACAAGTCACCATAATACCACTGTTATTACTGTTTAACTGCAATAATAACAAAAACAAAGTATTTTAAACAACACGTTCAATAACAGAAATTTAAAAAAAAATGTGCAATATTACCTGTGTGCAATATGTCTGTTAGTGTAACTAATTACTAGTGTTCTCTTTTTCTTATTTGTATTTATACATTGTGTTGTGTATATACTGTATACTATAGTATGTCTCTAATCTTTTATATATTTGCATTTATTTTTCTTTGCTGATGTAACAGAGAAATTATCAGACGAATAAAGTTATATCTTATCTTATCTTATCTTATCTTATCTTATCTTATCTTATCTTATCTTTTGATCTTATCTTATTGTAAGGATGGTCAGATCTGTTCATGATCCCAGACCCAGAGAAATACCATGCAACAAAACAATAAACCTTCTAATCTGAAGAGAGGATCTCTTTGATCTGATGAAAGAAAGCCATTTGTTCAGCTGCCCAGTCACCCATCCTTGAGCCCCCTCTTTCCCTCCTGGGGAGATGGCTGTGTCATGGTAAGGTGACTTAGAAGTTCCCGGAATTCAAGCTTCTTTACTTGCATAATGCAGTAATTACATTTTGGGAATGTGTACATTTCACCTTCACATGTTTAGTATTAAAAAAAAAAAAAGGATTATTGTAACAAAGTGCAATCGATTTGAGTAATCTTTTACAGCCGCGCTAGAAGGACTAACACACAGCATACCTTCACCCACACCAGTGGATTCTGTCATTGGGTCACTGGGTGGGCACCCTACATTATCTTATCTTATCTTATCTTATCTTATCTTATCTTATCTTATTTTATCTTATCTTATCTTATCTTATCTTATCTTATCTTATCTTATCTTATCTTATCTTATCTTATCTTATTTTTGTGCTTCGTCCACCACTGCTCCCACAATGTTACTTCCCTTATCAGATGTAATTTGTTGCACAGTATTTAGTATAGCAATGAAACAGCATAGGGCATTAATGAAAGAGTTCATTTTCATGTTGGTGAGCATCTCAATGCACAGAATAAGAACAGAAGCAGGTTCGAAAAAGACCATACCTTTTCTAAATTTCGTGGGTCTTCTGGGTTTTTTATGGATTCTATAGATAACACGCTCTGTTGTAAAAAAGCAACAACCCTGTTGATTTCTAAAATTCAGAAATAGTTGAATCTTATTTCATTAATGGTAATGTCCTTTCCTTGATGTTTAACCTTCTTATCATACAGATGGGGTGAATCTTTTAAATTTGACGATGTATTTAAGCGTCTGGATTGGTTGAATAATGAAGACTACCTCTGACCTTGAGTGAAGAGGACACAATTTATAGTGAGATGACACATCAACTCTGGCATATGATATTGCACATACTGTATGACACATATGCAGAGGTGGCAAAAATACACATCCTTCACTTAGGTAGGAGTACAGATATTAATGTTTTAAAATACTCTGATAAAAGTTAAAGTACTAACTATTCTATTTTACTCAAGTTAAAGTTAAGAAGGTTGGGCTCTGACATGTACTTTAGTAAAAAATAGCCATTACTACTACCTGTTTTTGTGTCACGCTGGTAACTGGACCTCACGTCACATTAATAAAAGGGCTGTCAATCGATTATAATATTTAATTGCAATTAAGTGAATGATTGTCATAAAACGTGCCAAATCGAACATGCGGATCATGAATACGGATGATCCGCTGTGGAGACCCTAATGGGAGAAGCCAAAAGAAAGTTATTGTCATGAGATAACTCATGATTAATCACACCTTAATCGCACACTTTAATGTTCTAAATGCTATAATGCTATAATGTCTGTATTTACTTAAAAATGTTTTACTTATTTACATTTCATTTCATTTATATATAATTTATTTATTTATTTATAATTTTTTTATATTTACTTTCTCTTTCTGTTAAAATAAACCTACTAAAAAGTCACTGGCACAATAAAAACATCGCAAATATAGTTGCCTCACAAAAAATGGCATTTATTACAGAGAAATCTACAAGTTGGTCATTTTGTCATTCTGAAGCATAACAACTAGGGAAAGAGCGGAGACTTGGTAGAGGAGGTTGCAACAGGTTGTGACTGACTTGTTGGAGGTGAAAAATTTAAGTGACTTAATCAGTGTTTGAAGAACCGGTTCAACAATTTGTTCTGCTAATGAAGGTCAAATAGTGAATCACTGCTCTTTTTTCCCAGATTTCGCATGTGTATTACTTTCGTAGTAAGTTTCATGACCAAAGCAGTCTGAACTCTAGCTGAAATTTCATTTTGTTTCATCATAGAGTGCATTCACTGATGCAACCTGGGTTTAACCTGCTCAGTTATTGTGCGGGCCTGACTTTGCCTAGTGGCCACATCAGGAATCACATGTTGCATAACAAGAGAAAATTTTATATTTTTTTGAAGGATATCTACATTTTTTAAACTGTACAAAACTATACAAAAATATGTGACAATAATGAACATTTTAGCATTAGCACATCATAGTACAATCACTGCATGCATGTGCATCCATACACACATATATACTTTTATATATCATTTTATTTTTTTCTAAAACTGTGAAACTGTTATTGTCTCATTCTAATCTGTTTTGTTTATGTGTTTATGTATAAACAGAATGTGTAACGCTGACTCCTGACAGTCAATAGTGAGCAGCCACAGGAAATCTGTGCAGATCAGTGTGTGTGTTTCAGGAGTTGACGCTATGGGTTGCTGCTAAGAGTGATGCGAAGGCAGAGTCTTGTTTTTGCATGAGATCCTGTGGCCTATCAAATTCGGCAACCTGAGAAAAAGCAAAAGATGAATGAGAGAAAACATGAGGCAGAGTTAATACAAACAAAGAAAAAAAGAGAGAGAAGACAAAACAATAATAATAAATATTGTTTTCTCTGGATGGATACTCAATGATTTAACTTTGTTAAACTTTGTGTTTGTTAATAAGAGTTGAAAAAAGAGAAACAAGCAAGTGAGAAAGAAAAAAGGTGGATTGAATGAGACAGTAAAAAGAGAAAGATCAAAGATTGCATTATACATAAATATATACTGTCTGTACATTGCAATACAATAACAATAAAAAAATATATGTTTATAAATGTGTAAAAAGTAATTTTCCTTGAAGGATTAAGGTTAATTCTCACAACACCTTGTCTCTAATGGTGTGGTAGCATTGTCCACAGAATTATAAAAACAAAAAGCAATCAGTACTCTTGATGAAAATAGTGCAGTGAGATCTTGATCCAAAGTATTTTTTTTATTTTATGTTTTGTGCTCGAATAGATTTTTTTAACTTGACCAATTTTGCTTGGCCCAGTTTTAAGTGACAAGTAAAAAGCTTCTGCCAAACACACTTTCACCCAATATAAATCAAGCAGGTTCTGTAAAATCATAAATAGTAATTGCTATCTAATACATAGAATTAAATCATTAAAACATTTCTCTGTTTGAACACAAAGGACAGTCTGTTCCAAACTCAGGAATACAATTGTTAACAGGGATGGCATCATGCAGAACTCTAGTGTAAATTCTCTGCCCTTCTGATTAATTGTGGCTTACATAAGGATCTCCATTTGGATCTAACATCTGTAATTAGCCTGAGCACACCACACTCGCTTGTATAACCTTTTGTTTATATCCACTTTGTTGACATGCCACAAGCTTTGTACAAACTTTTACCTGTCACTGAAGAGAAATATTAACACAGATAATACAGCTTCCAAGCAAGGCCTTGTGCAATTATCTAGTTTGGGCGAGAAGACCACACTATTAAATTCCCTCTTAGTTTTTGGAGTAGATGTCCCTCTGCAGTTATCCGACAAATAGTGAGGTTTGATGGTGGATTTTATTTTCCTCTGTGATTGTCTTTTATTTCTGTAGTATTTTGTCAAATTCAGGAAATGTAAAAAGTATTTTTGTACTACTGCCTAAAATCCTGTCCAGTTTGTCCTATGGATTAGTGGATGGTTAAAGCGAAGAGATTATAATAATGACTGGTGCCCGCAGATATTTGTTAACATCCCCATTGACACACCTCTTCATCAATTATGCATTTTCCAGTGATTTGCACTGAATCAGAAGCCAAGAGAGAGAAGAGAGAGAGAGAGAGAGAGAGAGAGAGAGAGAGAGAGAGAGAGAGAGAGAGAGAGAGAGAGAGAGAATCACTAGAACCACTATCAAATAATCTTCTGCCAGCTTTATTCAGGGCTGGTGTCAATGGATGACCTCCACTGCTCCAGCTGGGAATCTTGCAACAAATTTCTTGATGATCTGCTTCACATTCTGTTCTTCAGCTATGTACTACCAGTGACAGATGTTCTTCAGCTGCTAAGTGGAGGTGAGGGGGAGACCAATTTCAGCAAAGGGAGTGATTTCAGCAAAGTGCTTTTCAGGCTTCCTGCTTATGTGCTGAAGAGTTACCTCCTTCATGCTGAAATACTCCAGCCTGACTTCTACCGATAACATGGAAGCAGTTGTGGAGCCCAATCCTTCTCCAGCCATACACATGCAGTCCCTGCATGCTCAAAAAAACTACAGAAAGACACCTATATCTACTGTGTCATGAGAGTGTCATTTAAGGCCTCTTTCAATTCCTGTGTTTTGGCAGCACTGTAAAACAACAGTGTTCTACACTGTTTTTTCTTATACTGTTACTTCTGCAATTTTTTTACTGTGCTGACAGTGATGTATGGAGTGGTGCTTCAGTGTTAATCAATTCTGTGTGTGTGTGTGTGTGTGTGTGTGTGTGTGTGTGTGTGTGTGTGTGTGTGTGTGTGTGTGTGTGTGTATGTGTGTGTGTTTGAGTGTGTGTTTAGATCACCTTGCCCTTGTCCATGACAAGGATACGGTCACACTCAAGCACAGTGTTGATACGGTGCGCTATAGTGAGCATGGTGCAGTCCTGGAAGGCTTCTCTGATGGTGTGCTGAATCAGACTTTCTGTCTCCGAATCTATAGACGCTGTTGCCTCGTCCAGCAGAATGATCTGTATGTACACACACCTTAAATGTCATTACTCTTTTACATTTTAGGATAATTAAAGAGTGTGTGTGTTTGTGTGTGTGTGTGTGTGTGTGTGTGTGTGTGTGTGTGTGTGTGTGTGTGTGTGTGTGTGTGTGTGTGTGTGTGTGTGTGTGCGCGTGTGTGTTTTCTTACTTTTGTTTTGCGAAGCAGTGCTCTGGCCATGCACATGAGCTGTCTCTCTCCTACAGAGAAATTCTCACCGTTCTCCACAACTGCTGAGTCGAGCTTCTGTGGTAAATAAGAAATCTATAGAAAACACACAGAGATGTTTGGGTTATTTGCTTGGCTGTTCATTATTAAGTTACTGCTACTAATGGCAGGACTGAAGTTTTATATCTGTACCTACTGCTTTTTTCATGTTGGTTTTCTCCAGAGCCACCCAGATCTCATCATCAGTGTACTTATTAAATGGGTCGAGGTTATACCTGCATAAAATTCAACACACATTTACGCTTTTTACTAGAATTACAAGAACTCTGTGATTCATTCATTACTCATAACCTCATATTTTGGTTTAAGTTTTTTTGCATGTTATTTAATAAAAACAGCTAATATTCAGCTTATTTAGAAATACACACACAATTAGAAGCAACACACAACTACTGTGCACTAACTGTCTTTCACTGATTTCATGTCAAAATATATATACTTTAAGCAAACAATCCAAAATAATTTATGTTATCTAAGAAGCGGTATCTGAAATAGAATTTTAGACCTCTTTTCATTCCTATTAGTACTAGCCATGTCACTTCTCAATTGCATAAAATTCTACAACACTTTTCAACTAGTGGCCGTTAGTTTTGTTGTATTGTGGCATTAATAGTTCTTTATAGATATTCAGAGATAAAAGCTGAGAGGTTACCTCACAGTGCCAATGAAGAGGACCGGGTCCTGTGGGATGATGGATAGCTGATTACGAAGATCCCGCAGGCCCAAAGTGCACACGTCCATGTTGTCAATCAGAATAGTGCCCTCTGTTGGCTCCGCCAAGCGAAACAAAGCGACGCCCAGTGATGATTTACCTGTAAAATAACAAGAAATACTTTAATTATTAACACACTATTGTTGCTGTATTTCTACATTGACAGTGCGAATAAAGCATTATTATGTTTAGTTTAAATCAGAATGATCTTGTTATTAATTGCAAAAATATTTTGAATATTTTGTGTATTTCTTTGTATAGATATGATTCATGTTAAAACACATTGCGTTTTTTCCCCTTATACTGCCAGCATATTATATTATATTATATTATATTATATTATATTATATTATATTATATTATATTATATTATATTATATACTGTATATAAAAAGTCCTGTCGGTGACCTACAGTGCCTGTGAAGGATTGGGAAACAGCTAGTATTTTATGGTTTTTGAGACATGCAACAAACTAGTTAAAGGGCAAAAACTCACAAGAATTGGGGCGGCACACAAAAAAAAAATAGCATAATTTTAATATATTTATTTATTTATTGTTTATTTTCTGCTCATTTGAAGATGAATACATTGAATAAAAATTAAAACATTTTATTGTGACTTTTTATCTCAAAAATCTGACTTTGTTTCTTAGAATTATGTGATACAAACTTGCAATTTCTCACTTTTTTTTCAGAATTGCAAGATATGAACTCGCAATTAAGTTCTGATTTTTTTTCTCGCAATTGCGAGACATATTGTGTCTGTATGTCTGTATGTTCGTGCTAAGTAGATACAGACATACAGACACTGTCTATGTAACTACTATATGTAGCACTAACATACTTCAACATACTTCAACTGTTCAACAGTATGCAGAACATTATAAAAGTAATAAATGATGTGGGAAACTCTTGATTTACATTTTATTTGAAGTCTTTGAGAAGAAGCTCATGGGCTCATAATTTATTACATATCAATCAGTGTTTGACTCGTTGATATAATTCTATTAATAGATTGGTGTGCTAAAAGTAACAGAGTCTTTTTACATAAACTTTTCACACAAACTAAGCAATTAGTCATAATTAGTAATTATATCATTAATAAATAATAGTACTTCGATACTTAAGTATTCATTCATTCATTAATTTATTTGCTCCCGCTTATCCGTAATTTGGGTAGCGGGGGCAGCAGTCTAAGCAGGCCCCCGCCTTCGACTGCTGCCCAATCCTCACAGCACCGTCCCTTACGGTCCCTCCTGCAGGTGGTGAGCCCACGGGAAGGCGGCCCCATATACTTAAGTATATTTAAAGCCAAATACTTTTGTACTTTTACTCATGTAAAAGTTTAAAGGAAGTACTTTTACTGGAGTGATATTGTACCTACTTTTTCTCCACCTTTAATAAAATATATACTTTGTGTACTTCATCCACAACTGTATATTTGTTTAGTTAAAGTAAATCTTTATAGTGTTAAATTGTCTAGATTGTTGCATAAAAGCAAAAGAAATGTGTATGTCTCTCTCAAAATAAAAAAGACGGTGTTTTTTGACAGACACGGTAACATTAGATTAAGTTGAATCTAATCTAATCTAATCTAACAATACATTTTTATTATTATTAATAAATATTAATTAAAGCACATTACAAAGTGCTATGACTTGCATCTTACCTGAGCCGGTTCGCCCCACTATGCCAAGCTTCTCTTGTGGATTGATTGTGAGGTTGAGCTGATCGAGCACGATCGGCGTGTTCTCTCTGTACCTCATGCTGTAATTTTGAAAGGTGATAGCGCCCTCCTGTGGCCAGCCTGATGGAATGTTGACGTCTTCCACTTTGTGTGGGGCTTCAGACACACAGCCCTGTGAAGCAGATGGTATTTTAGCTGTGGTATCCTGGTAGTACCACATTTCAGTCTGCATCTTCAACTGTCCTGATGGCCTTATAGCCTCAAAATGTAAAAAATTAGGTACATTTATATATACATTAGAGGTTAAACCTCTTTTTTAATGTAAGGCAATGTAATATTTAAATTTATAAATTTAATACTGATTGTATGACCAGTGTTTTATTAAACATCTCACCGTGATGTACTCCTGCAGTCTCTCCACTGAGGTAAACTTTGCCTCCATTTCTGTAGAGAGCCTCACAACATACTGTAGCATGCCTGTCAACTGCAGGGATAAAAGCTCCATAAGCAACACTAATGCATATAACGAACACAAATACGAATACCATCATTGTAGTGTGTGTGTGTGTGTGTGTGTGTGTGTGTGTGTGTGTGTGTGTGTGTGTGTGTGTGTGTGTGTGTGTGTGTGTGTGTGTGTGTTACCTGTATTGTATATGACAGTGTCAGACCCTTAAGTGAAGAACTGATGACCTCATTAGGGCTGAGCACCACAAACAATGCCACAATCAGAGTAATGGTGGCAGACAGGCTATTAAGCCAGAAGGAGAGCCAACGTGTCCCACAGTTAAACAACAGGAAGTGATTGGAGTTATCATCACTCAACATTTGAAACCTGTCAGTTGGACAGACACATCGCACACAGTGGATATGAGATAAATATGAGTTAATACTACATACTTTGTACAGTAATATGTAGCTTTATTGAGTTGTGATAGTATCTTACTTTTCTGTGTACTGTGCTCTTTTGTCATAAGCATGGATGGTGCTGAGGCCCTGGATGATGGAGGTTGTGAGAGAGATGCAGGGAGAGCGACTCACGTTCTCCCTACGCTTCATTTCCCGAATACTCCTCTGGAAGATGCTAAACCAGAAAACACATCATAAAGTAAGCACATAACACACCACACCACATCACTCCCTGCTGTCAATACTCTACTTACTTTTAAATACAGTCAAGTAAGGGATTATGAAATACATTTTTTATAGGATATTTTCTCATTTTGAACATAACTAACAGCAAGTTGCGGATTATCTTAAAATTTGTGGGAATCCGCAGCAGGACCGAATGTTCAGGAACGTTAGGAATAACATTTTAAACTATGTTTTCACTAACAAATGTAATAAAAAAATTTACAAACACTATTGTATCAAAGTGGCATAATGTATAGATAAATTCTTGGTGCCTCCAAAATTTGCGGATTTTCTGAACTCGCAGTGGGTCTTAAAACTTAAGCCTGCGAGTTCCAGGGGACCAATGTACATGCCTTTTTTTGTGGTTCAAAAATCACATTCATTGATCATAAGATGACAGTGTTTATCTTAAACAACTTTAAAGATAACTCCTGAGCAACTACTTTTATGTTCTGTCTGAGGTGGAGATAAAGATTTTAACAAACAAATTACAACAATGAATAATAGAATAGCTTTAGTTCTTGTAAACTATCTTTGATATATCACATTTTACAGTCCCCCTGTACATTGCCTACACCACCACAAGAATGCTACTCTAAATCATCTGCACTGTTGGTGGATGAGTGATGAGTGGTAAAACTTACTAGAGTATAACAGCAAAAATGGCTCCCAGTGCAACCACGGCAATGAGAAAGTAGGGAAAGATGATGCACATGGTCAAAATAGTGCAGATGACCATGAAGCAAAACTGCAGGAAGTTCTCCATGATGAATGGCAGAACAGCATCGATCTCATCCTGATCTTTACTGAAGCGATTCACTATTCGGCCAGTAGGAGTCTTGTCAAAGAAGCACATGGGACTGGCCAGGATCTAAAGGGCGAAGTTATGACGTTTATCTCTGTATTGTACTATACTATATGCTTTTCAGTTTTGTGTAACATGTGTTTCAAGTTGGTAAATTGGACATTTAACAACTAGTGTCACAAAACATTCAAAGAAACCTTGCATATGTACAATCATAATCCCAGCACTGACTTCCAGGTGTAATGCCCATGCTGATGGTGTGTGTTGGAAAGTCTTACCCTTTTGAACATACTGTCGTGTAGTTTAGAGGAGGCATGGAGCGTCACTTTAGTAAATGTGTAACTCTTCAGGGCACTCAGCACCACCATGGCCACCACGTTCAAACCATATATCATCTGATAGAAGTACAGGTTGGGATTATCTGATATGTTACGGGTGTTCAAGTTCGGGTCTGATGTATTCAAGGTCTGTAAGAAGAAGAGAGGTATTTTATTACTGACTATCTAAAGTGTACAATGTCTATTTAAATCCAATACCAGTTTACTAGTCCGGATTTTAATAATGAATGTCATCTCTATACAGGCAAACAGTGGAAATATTAATATTGCTGTAAGTAGGAAACTACCTGTGTGAGAGTTGTAGTTAACTGAATGGAACGCTGTTTTCTAAGAATTAGTCTGTTCACACTGTCTGAGTGTGCTACTTTTTGTGGTTCACATGTTAAGAGATAAAAGGCCTAAGAGTAGAAATATACCCCTGAAAAAGGTGGAGTATATGAAAAGTAATATGCTTTTTCCATTTGTCCATGTCTAATGTCTTCATTCTTTATCTCTGGTAACACAGTATACTATCACCAGTGTTGTGCAGTAACGCGTTACTGTAACGCAGTTACTTTTGACAGTAACCAATACTGTAACGCGTTACAGTTTTAAATAAAGTAACTCCGTTACCGTTACCATATGGTGCGTAGGATTGGTGGATGAACCACTGTAAACACAAAGAAGACACACTGTGGGTGTGTTTCAATTTATTCAGGTCTGTGCGGCAGCAATGGCGAGTCAAGGTGAGAGCAAGACGAGTTTCTCAAAGTGGAAATATGCTCATTATTTCACTTTAGTTGAGCATAAAGACAAATGTAAGCTGTGTCTTTCTGGTTCGAAGGTCGTATCTACTGCGATAAACAGCAACTCCAATCTGTCGAAGCTCCTCCACAAACTCCATGCCTCGACAAAGCTAGAAGCTAGAAGCTAACCCGGTGTTCTGTTGTACATTGCTGATAGTTTTCATACTTAAGCTGTGAAATTAACATTTTTAAGAGCTCAACACAACAGCAGAAGCCACTTTAGTTTTTGATTGTGAATATATTATTCAGCTTCTTTTGTTATTTATTTCAGAAATCCTTGTGATATATTCAGTTTGTGCAGGTCTGACTTAGTAAAAAATAGTGTTTAAAAATTACTTTGTGTTTAAGTCAGTTTTGTGTTTGTATAGAACATAATGCATAAAAGGGCATTAATGGGAACATTGAAGAAGGTTCTTTAAAAAAGTAACTAAAAAGTTACTTTTAACAGTAACGGATTACTTTTTGGTGTAAGTAATCAACAAAGTTACTTTTTGAATCAAGTAACAAGTAACTGTAACTAGTTAAAAAATTTTAGTAACTAGCACAACACTAACTATCACTGTGTGTGTGTGTGTGTGTGTGTGTGTGTGTGTGTGTGTGTGTGTGTGTGTGTGTGTGTGTGTGTGTGTGTGTGTGTGTGTGTGTGTGTGCGCGTGTGCATGCATGTGTTTACCCCAGAGCCTTGATTAAGCCAGTAACTGAGCCACCAGTTGCTGAAGGCAGTTGTTCCCACCAACAGAATAAAGAATATCATGACAAAAAACAAAATAATATAACCTAAAGTGTGTGAGAGATAAAGAGACAAGATAGAGATTAAAGAAGAATGGGAAAAACAAAGTGTGTGAATAAGTGTGTGTGTGTGTGTGTGTGTGTGTGTGTGTGTGTGTGTGTGTGTGTGTGTGTGTGTGTGTGTGTGTGTGTGTGTGTGTGTGTGTGTGTGTGTGTGTGCTACCTCCAGCAGCGAGACAGTATTGGCGGTAAGTTCTGAAAGTAACTGATCCTTTCTGCGATGCTTCAGTGGTGACGAGCTGGTCTTTACCCTCTAAAGTTCAGAAAAATATTTAAAGTGTTTAAATGAGAAGATCTGTACATTTATCTTCATGTTTAAGAAACAAGTACACTGAATTAAAATATGCCTTTATATTATATATGACAAAAAATTTACAGCACCTTTTGCTGAGTCTGACTCTGGTTTAATTCTTTCATCAGACATGTCAAAGGCTGGACAAGACAACAAACATGAACTTAAAAAATAATTACCACTTTTCTACATTGTGTTCATTGACAGGTTCATTTATATTATATTATAATAAAATATAAGTATCAACCCAATGTATCCTGCACTGTATGACCTCTGACCTGCGTTTATGATTCCACTGCTAGTGGAACGTTCTCTCTCTTGTTTGATGTGCTTACTGAAATCATAGGGGATCACTGGGGGTTCCTCATTTTTCTCCTACAAGAAAATAATTCAAATCCTGTTTTGAATTATGTCTACAGAAAGAGACCAGCCAAAGTGAAAAAGAACTCTCTTACGTTGCTCTGTTCCGATTGGTAGTTGTTAATGAGATGTGCATATCGGCCCTTTGTTTTCATCAGGGCTTTGTGTGTTCCAGCTTCCTTAATCGACCCATTCTCCAAAAGCAAGACTTCATCACAGAACTCCAAATACTACAGGACAAGAGAAAGTAAGGCTATTAGCAGTTTTTGCATTTAAGCATCCATCAGTGACTTGCCTCCACAATAGTGAGAATATAATACAAACCCGATTTCAAAAAAGTTGGAACACTGTACAAATTGTGAATAAAAAAGGAATGCAATAATTTACAAATCTCATAAACTTATATTTTATTTACAATTGAATATAGGTACCATATCAAATGTTGAAAGTTAAGACATTTTGGAATGGCATGCCAAATATTGGCTCATTTTGGATTTCAGGAGAGCTACACATTCCAAAAAAGTTGGGACAGGTAGCAATAAGATGCTGGAAATGTTCAATTTACATATAAGGAATTTTTGGGAAAACTGGGATGCCATGTCATCCGGACTAAAGAGTATAAGGACAAACCAAGTTGTTATCAGAGCTCAGTTCAGAAGCCTGCATCGCTGATGGTATGGGGTTGCATAAGTGCGTGTGGCATGGGCAGCTTACACATCTGGAAAGGCACCATCAATGCTGAAAGGTATATCCAAAATATAGAACAACATATGCTCCCATCCAGATGTCATCTCTTTCAGGTAAGACCTTGCATTCTCCAACATGACAATGCCAGACCACATACTGCATCAATTACAACATCATGGCTGTGTAGAAGAAGGATTCAGGTGCTGAAATGGCCAGCCTGCAGTCCAGATCTTTCACCCATAGAAAACATTTGCCGCATCATAAAGAGGAAGATGCGACAAAAAAGAAATAAGACAGTTGAGCAAATAGAAGCCTGTATTAGACAAGAATGGGACAACATTCCTATTCATAAACTTGAGCAACTTGTCTCCTCTCCTTGAGCAACTTGTCTCCTGGACATTTGCAGACTGTTATAAAAAAAGAGGGTATACCACACAGTGGTAAACATGACCTTGTCCCAACTTTTTTGAGATGTGTTGATGCCATGAACTTTAAAATCAACTAATGTTTCCCTTAAAATCATACTGATTTTTTCAGTTTAAACATTTGATATGTCATCTATGTTGTATTCTGAATAAAATACTGAAATTTAAAACTTCCACATCATTGCATTCTGTTTTTATTCACAATTTGTTCAGTGTCCCAACTTTTTTGGAATCAGGTTTGTAAATGGACATTTGGTGCCACCCGAATGAGGATGAATTTCCTTTGAAATATGGGATTTAAATTGACATTTTCCACTGAAGGTGTCTTCCATATACTATCTCAAGGAGTGGAGTTTCCTTTTTACTGTCACCACAGGCTTGCTCCTTTGGAATAAACTTATGTCTCATTTATAATTTTTTTTTAATTTATATCCATAATCTATTTATTTCTGTTAGCTTAATATTATAAATACATGAGAAATTACATTTGAAATAAAACACAAATCAGTGGTATTCGTTTCTTATTATGTCTCTCTCTATCTATAGCTTTGCTACACTCTGATTTACTCTGATTGGTTGAAGTCAGAAACCTGCATCTCTTCTTAGGTGCAAGTGCATCAATGTCTGGGTTTAGGCTCTGAGCTGAGGAAATCCTTAGGTTTTAGTGAAGATGTTCATCAGTGCGACTCCTGAGTGGTGTTTTGTTCATCTTCATCAAAGGGAACAGTTGCTCACACAGATATATGCTGGTGAACATAGAGAGCATTTGAGCAGCTTGGGCAGTGGTGCAGTGTGTCGGGGAGGAAACATGGAAACTGTGCAGCACCCACAGAGTCGTACTTTAACTCAAGCGTGACACTACACTGGAGTTCAATCGGCTCCATTTAGAGGTTGGTTGGTGCGCTTTCCAAGTCAACCATAAACGGATTACTAAACAGTTCATATCTGCATTTCTGGGCTTCAAAGTCGGTAAATCTCCGGGTAAAGTCAGCGCTGAGTACGCAGAGTTTTTCAGCGGTCTCGACTGACATGCCAACGCACTAACAAAGCATTCTGGGATTTGTAGTATTAGCGGTGTATGCGCTATATGCTGGCGGGCCAGCGCTAATACACATTTGATATGATCTAACGGGCCAAATATAATTACAGTTTTACACCCCCCCCCCCCCCCCCCCCCCCCCCCGATCTAGACGGTTGGGAAAAAAACATAGACAAAAAATGACCTAAATACCTGAAGCTGATGTGTGACCAGGATCACAGTCTTGCCCTTCAGCTCTTTTTTGATGCATTCCTCAAAGATATGCTTGCCCACGTGGGCATCGACTGCTGACAGAGTATTGTCCAATAGTAAGATATCTCGGTTGGAGTAGACCGCTCTTGCTAGGCTGACCCTCTGCTTCTGACCACCTGATAAGTTCAGACCACGGTCTCCGATCTACACACACACAAACACACACACACACATAAAAAATATTCATTGTTATATATTTACCACCTGAAAGACAGAGAGACATAATAATGTTTTTGAAAACAAACCTCTGTCTGGTCACCATAGGGGAGACTAGCAAGATCAGGCTTTAGACAACAGGCGTGGATCACACGGTCATACCTACAACACAAACACACAAAGATTGTGTAAATATACAAAAATAAGTTTCTTAAAACCTGGAGCCTTTCATAAGGAAGTATTAATTGCACCTCTTTTACACCTCAAGGACACTTCAAGGACAACCTTCTAACACTGTGCACGAGAACCAATTTTTATTTTAGCACTTTACACACACTGACAATCTGAAACACATTTAACACTGAAATTATATACTGCAAAGTTAAGCTTTATATTATTTTGTAATTTGCTATACTGAAATGCCTCACATGACCACACACTTGCACTTGCAAAAGGTAAAAATTGTATAATCATTCAATTGTATAATCAATCAATTTTTTTTTTACAGGCTGGATACATTATAGCAGTTATAAACTGCTTCATCGACAGTAAATCAGATAAAAACAACATTCAAAATATATATTTTATTACATATATACGAGAAAACAATGCATAAACCCCTGAGGACTTTCCCTTTCTTTAAAAAAGGTTCTATCTGAACACGGAATCTAAAAAAAAATATTAAATGTTCAATAAAAAGCATTTACAGATTTTTCTTTGTTAAATCTTTTTATTATTATTTTTTTAAGTCTATTTACAGTACATCTTGGGTGACATAAATAATAATTTTCTAAAGTAACGATAATGATTTCAAATAAGTGCATGAATAAATAAACAGAATTCTAGCAGATCTTATGTTATGAAAGATTGAATAACACCTGTGGTCAATCAGATTAAAAAATTCAGCAGCACTGTGGTATAACGTCTTGTAACACACATCTAAGCATATTATTATGGTTATTTAATATTCCTAATGATATTGTGAATGGTTTGTGTGTTACCTCACTTGGTCGAAAGATTCTCCCATTAAAATATTATCTTGTACAGTTCCATGAAAGATCCAGGCTTGTTGGGAAACGTAGGCTAATGTTCCATTTACAGAGATCGATCCACTCTGAAGATGCATCTAAAAGGAAAACAAAGAAATGGTCTTTACTTTACAGAAAATGAACCCACATCATGGTATATTATTTATTCCCACCTGAACCACATATTAAGTGTGATGAACAAAACCATGTCACTATACAGACAGATGATGGATGTCACTGTTCATATTAATTGTCAACAAAAACATACCTGCTCAAGTATGCTTGATATCAGTGATGTTTTTCCACTACCAACATTGCCACAAACTCCAAGCAAATTTCCCTAGAACAAAGAAGACACCTAATATTTATCTCATTTTAATTTTCTGCCAAATATATAAGCATTTAAAAAAAAAAAAAAAAAAAAAAAAAAAACAACAACAACTAACTAATTTCTCATAACCAGCTCGAGAAATAATTTAGAAACTGCATCCAGTGTGTTTTGGTCTTTAGAGGCCCTTATTATTCCCCATGTGGTGGATCGTGTTAATGCTGCAACCTGTGTCTAATTCCTTGGGTATAAGTTGTCCTATTGTCTCTTTGCTTAGTTTTAGAGTTGCTAAGACCAGCCCCTTCCTGTCTTAAGTAACACTGTTATTTTTACCTGTTGAATATATTTCTGCTGATATATATTACTACAAATAGACAAATTGTACAATGTGTTGTTTTTGTGTTGTCATTGACCTCTAATTGCTGTGTTAAAAAAATTAGAAAATGTAGAACTTTCAGGTTATTTTCAATTGTGTCAGACTGTACCACGGTATGATCATTTATTATCAAATAGTCATGATTTATTCCTGATTTTATTTATTACTAGACCATTTGTCACATATAAAACAGTTTTTTTTATTTTTTGTCTTAGTAAACATAAACCACTTATGAGTCACCCAGACACACACCTTGAAAAGAGTAAATGTGATGTTCTGTAGTGTTAATTTCGTGTCTTGTAGATTTGTATCACTCTTAACCCTGTTAGCTGCAATCAGTGGACTCTCAGATCTATCTGGAGCAGAGGAACTCCAGGATAATGAAGCTTTGTTCATCACTAAAGCAGCACTCAATTCCTTGTTCTGGATTAGGTAGGGTTTGGGATTCTTTATCATCAGGATCCTCTGAAAAGGAAAGAATAGAAAATAATTATAATTATATGTAATCATAATGATAACATAATTATAATATAATAAAATTTAGGAGCTTGCAACACATGTACAATCTTGAAGGTATTTACAGCTATGTAAAGTGGAGAACACATGTCTCATTAATATAAACCAGATCTACTATTTATAAAAATATTATTTATATGAGACTAATATATATTAGTTCCACATTAGTCATTCAGTTTATCACTATTTATTTCTCTATTTATTATTCTATTTTATTTAATTTCACTTGTTTGACAGTTATAATGTATACATTTCTGGCTAATTATTGTTTTATTTACTTATATTATTGTTATTATTATATTGTATTTCATAGTTAACAGCTGCCTTGTGTGTTTCCCTAAGGGTCAGGTAAACAATTATAACTTAATAAATAATCATTGAATTTAATTCTGTTCTGAATTAGACACTGAAAAGTGTTTTGGTGAATCAATGCTTCACTGAATAAATGATGATTTGTGTGAAAAAAATTTTTTTTACATATTCTGAAATGAAGTAATAAAAAAAATCAGAAATAAGGAGAGAAATTAAAACCTTTAATCGTTTCAGAGCCACTTTTGCTTCAGCCACTGCTTTTACAGAGGATGGTAGCAGACCCATTGTCATCCTAATCGAGTTAAACAGAGCAATGATGGTGAATGCCTATGAAAACACGAAATACAGTTTATACAATTGAAAAAATTACAGCATGATTTTTTCCTCAATTCCATTACTCACTGTAGAGGGCTGCAGAGGTAATTGGAGTGCTGTGTGAGCAATGAAGGTAAGAATTGTGGCTAGAAAGGGAACTAGAGCTGTTAAGGAGCAGTTCACACTCTGAATATATCCTACTTTCTCCAAAAGCAACTTCTCCTCCTTCCTGATATCTTAGATATAAATATATAAAAAGAAAAAGTGAGAATGTAGAGCAATATAGAAATTTGCACATAAAAAATGTAGAAAATAAAAAAAAAAAATGTTTAAGCTGTTAGGGTTATAATAGATTAAACCAAAAATAAATTATATCATAAATAATTTGGTTTTAAAGATACAACCTGTGTTATACTAAATTACTTATATGATTCAACATCAGCGTTTATACTATAACTGTTATAATCAAACCTTGTGTCAATTAAAATGGGTACCTGTGATTTTCTTTTTAAAAGATTCTTCCCATGCATGCATCTTAATAAGTTTAATGCAGGTCAGGACTTCGTTCATCGTGCGAACACGTTTGTCTGTCACAGTGATGGTCTTTTTTCGTAACACTCTAATCAGCTGGCTGATGTAAAACTGAAGAGAAGCACAAGAACATATTTGTAGCTCATTTATTTATTTATACATCAGATGACAGCAAGCCAGCAACTTCATTTTCAGGAAACATCAGCAGTCATTAAATTTGACCACCACAGTGTACACTTTCCTCACTTTAAATTGCTCTCATTTACAGAGCTATTAAGTAAGCACATGTGTGTCCCTGATTGTCATAGTGTGTCAAGTCTAGCCCAGTTTTTCCCATGCACTACAAGACTAGATATGGCAAGTAGCAGCAAACCATTTTTTTTTTTTCCTCCAAAAAAAGACTAACATAATCAGTGTAGTAGTTAATTAGATACCAACATCTTAGATCAGGATCGGAATAAAATCAGTGTAGCATGTGTAAAGTACAAAATTACCCTAGGACCCCAATTATAATCAAATACAGCTTAATTTATTTAATTTTTTTACTTTAGCTGTTATTTGTCAAAAGGAGATGTTTAATCGGAGTATGTTAAATATTTGTATTAGTGCATACATAAACTGGAGTAAAAAATAACCAATAACTTCTGACTCTGAGAAACGTCTTTCAGTTGTCATTTCAAACTTTTTGCTCTCTAAGTTTTTTATTTTATGTCTCAGAGTCACTACATTTAAATGACTTGTGCCATGAACACGTGTTTGCACTGAATGGGTGATTTGAAAGTACAATGATAAATTAGTGTTACCCAACTTTTTATAAATCCATAAGAAATCCTTTATTTCTTCCCAATTTATTTATTTAAGGCCTAAAATGACTGCACAATGTAAACTCGCCATACAATGTCAGCTTTTCCTATTTCTATATTCCTATCACTGTAACAATATTTCAATCTTTGAAAAGGGTTGTGTGTTAAAAGTCCACAAGAGTCTCACCTGGATACGTATAAAGATGAGGTAGGTAATGATTCCTATGAGTGCCATGTACCCCAATATGAAGCATGAATATATAATACACACAACCAGCAACATGGGAATGCACAGGAGAAACGTGCCAAAAAGCACTGCCTCGAAAATACGATAACTGTCGCTTGCTAACACGTTGATCATCTGTAGGGAAGAGAGAGAGAGAGAGAGAGAGAGAGAGAGAGAGAGAGAGAGAGAGAGAGAGAGAGGAAATCAAACATGCAAATATACAAAATAGCTGAGCACTGCAGTGTGTAAGAGGACCCAGTAAATTTTGGCCCTGAATCCATAGTAATGAAAGAAGATCAAAAGCCATTAGGACAACTGGGTCTAGTTTACATAGAGATTTACTAAATATAATGTCATGTTCTCGTTGAGATACAGTCTCACTTCCTTTTTTCCACATTTCTACCATGCTTGCACATGAACTCGAAGATTCACGGGTAGATTATACAATGCTAAAAACAGATTTTATACACTTTTTTAAAATGTTTAGGTTGAGTGAAGTCTGAATATCATCTCAGCTTCAGTTTGTCATTTATATATAATAAAACTACTACTACATGATAACACAGAATTGTAAAAAAAAAAAAACTTTGAGAAAGACTCAATTCGATCAAGTGTGAGAGCAGTTAACCAATCAGAGGCTACCTCTCCTACGGTGACATCACTGAGTGTTCGGAGCGTGATGATTTTCTGAAAGGTGAGCATGCTGAAGGCTCCTTTTACTCGAATGGCAGTGCGTAGGTTTACAGCCCAGAGAAGTGACCCAAAGATTATTTTACTGAACTCAGAGATGAACAGCGCTACACACAGGCCAACGCCATACACCAGCGTACCTTCAGACTGCTCCACATACATCAGGATCTCTTTTACCAGAATAGCCTGTAGAATAAAGAGAAAAACACTGCTTACAAGGAACATATAACATTCACTTTAACTTTGTAAAAACTAGCCCAGATCATTTCTTTATACATTTGTAAAGAAAATACACACTGAAAAAAACTCCTGAATGATTCTGTACATAAAAAAGAAATTGTCAGCAACTAAAATGAAATTTGTTATAAAATAATTTAAATAACCTGAGCTAATATGTAGAATTATACAATATGTACATGTATAGTTTTTAGATTGCAGTTCAGATGTATAGAACTAAAGCAAAAGAACATACCGGTCTAATAAACACAAATAACATAAACAGAATAGCAACGATGAAAGACACAATCAAACGAGTCCTCTGGAAACGCATCACTACTGAGGTGAGAGAAGCTTTCTCAATGCCAACACGTTCCACCTCATCTTCCCACATTTTTATAAACCTACACACACACACACACACACACACACACACACACACACACACACACATACAGTAATGCAAAAATTCGCTTGTAAATTAAAAATAAACCTATAGATGATGTGCTTGAACAGAAAGATGATCAACAACAGAAAGAAGTAATGAATAAAGTTACTAGAATTATTCTATAGTTAATAGAATAAAAGAAAAAATTAGCTCAGTGACTAAATAAACCTGCAGCTTTGTTATAAAGAATCTCATATCCTTATAATAATTGTGCTTTAATCATATATCTCTGTCTAAAATATCTGTGGCCTTCATATCCTACCTGTCTCCATTTTGGTGTGCTCTGTCATGAGGAGAAAGAATAAAGGAGCTGTTATCCTGATAATTCCTGAAGAACTTCCACATCATGGGCATCATCCATGAAAACGATGTGAAGGAGAAGAATCCAGCATCGTCTATTGGGTTTGAGCTGCACGAGCACAAGCTGTAATGTCAGCTATTAAATAAAGTACTGTATTGCACTTTTGTCTAGTTATGAAACTGGAAGCTCAGTGGTTAAGGCCCTGTGTTCCTGTTTTGAAGGTTATGGGTTTATGCCACTGTTGGGCCCATTAGCAAAGCTCCTAACCCTCTCTGATCCAGGGTGCTGTATTAGTGCTGACCCCAGCTCAAAGTCACTGTGCTGTAATTTATTTAATTCTTAAAGCACACAAAGGTCTGACATGAAACTGCAATATACAGTAAATAAAGGTTAATTATTTAAAATAATTCTTGAAGGGCAACCAAAAAAGTATTGTCCACAGCAACACTGGTCATTCATGGAGTTCTGTGAGCTCTGTATATAAGAGAGTGGGCAGAAATTTCCTACATGATACAGCATTCAGCAGTTCACAAAGGTTCTGCCTTCATCTGTCTCATTTCCACCAATCAACTGATTATACTGTATGTTTAACAATTTAATATAATTTAAATGACGTATAATCACAGGATAAATATAACAACACCTTGAGCTGAAGCGGACGGGGATCAAGGTCTTCATGCTGGCGTTGTATTTCTTCCCATTTCTATGTGGATACTGTTCTTTGTAGTCTGGATTTAAAGAGCCTTCAGAAAACGAGTTCCTGTTGCCAGCCGACTTAAGCTTAATCTCTCTCCTCGTTTTCTATTTAAAAAATGCAAAGAAATAAATGTAACTGAAGTCAAGTATGAACAAAAAGCAGACACAGCAGATTTTACTCACAAATGAAAACCCTTTAACGTTTTCTTTGTTATTTGGTTGATGTAGAAGGTCCTTTGTTTTCATTTTGCACTGTAGGGAAAGAAAATACCAGATCATGTGTTTGTGTTTTATTGTGTTTTTAACAGTAAATGATCCAAACAAATCATACAAATCAAACATACAACAAAGTGATCCCAATAAATCAAATAATAGACACATGTTAAGTATAATAATAATAATAATAATAATAATAATAATAATAATAATAATAATAATAATAATAATAATAATAATAATAAAAATAAAGTACCATAATTTTAGCAAAAAAACCAAACCAAGCATAATCTTTCAATATGTGAAAAGTGAAATCAGAAAATTTACCCGTTTTTTCTCAGGCAGGGGGAGAATTGATCTGTGCTGCAGTCTGAATGCTTTTATACTCCTATATTGGTGTTCTTAACTCAAGCATTGTTACGTCAGAAACATTACTGATTAAAATATATTTTAACCTGGATAGACGTTTATGTCCGTGAGACAAGCATACTGCCGTGTCCTGTTGTTTTTTTAAGTTAATACTTAACTTAAACTTCATGCTAATGTAAAGGACAAACTGCACACTCTAGATTTAAGAGCAAAAAGGACACACAGCAGCTGGGGACAGACTGTTTTGGCTTTTAATTTTAACCAAGTCATAGTAACTGAGTAAAATATTGTGTTCAATATTTCACACAATATAGAAATTATTAATGTTACATTAAGGAACTACACCAACTTAGATAGCACAGCCAGGTTTATTATATCACAAAACAGGAGCTGTGGATTTCCTAAACAGGTAAAAAAAAAAAGTTTCTTGATAATAACCAATTAAACTGTCTGTGAACCAAGCGTATCAAAAAGGGAAAAAGTAAGTTCTACTCAATTACATTTATAGGAGGGTATATATATATATATATATATATATATATATATATATATATATATGTATATATATATATATATATATATATATATATATATATATATATATATATATATATATATATATATATATGTTTTACCCTTTAACTATCCAGACATGACTGAGGTTTAAGTTTATGATACGTGTAGAGGATCTAAAGGAAGAACAGGACTGAGAATCACTGACAACTGAAATGCTCAGATGCATGAGTCTGGTTCAGGCTACACAATCAAAGGGGGAAGACTGCTGACTTGACAGTTGTCCAAAGACGATCATTGACACCCTGCACATTGAGAATAAGACACAAAGAGTCATCGCTAAAGAACACTGTAGTGCTGTTCACAGAATGCTGTATCCAAGCACATTAATGAAAAGTTAAATGGAAGAAAAAAATGTGGTAGAAAAAGTTGAATGATCGTTCACTTTATTTTGATGCTGCTATTGTTGAATTGCACAATTCTGTTTACATTTTTTTTTTTCTTTTAGCTATTTTGTGTTTTGTGTATTGTCCTGCACTGTCCTGTGTTGTCTTTTGCACTGTTTGCACCAGTTGCACACATGCACTTTATGTGGCGAGGATCTTTCCACTAGTTCTTGGCCCTGTGTTTCTGTGATTGTTGTTTTATGTAGCACCTGGGTTCTGGAGGAACGTTGTTTCATTTCACTGTGTACTGCATCAGCTATATATGGTTGAAATGACAATAAAAGGTTCTTGACTTGACTTGACTTGACTTGACTTGAAACGAAGCCCATTCAAAAAGAGAGATTCAAAAAGAGTGGACTGCAGCTGGAGTCAGTGCTTCAAGTGCCACGATGCACAGACATATCCATGGGCTACAACAACATTCCTCGTGTTACGCCACTTCTAAACCAGAGACAACGTCAGAGTTGTCTTACCTGGGAAAATGACAAAAAGGACTGGACTGTTGCTCAGTGGGCCAAAGTCATCTTTTTAGATAAAGGGAAAGAAAATAGTGCATTACATTTAGAAATCAATGTCAATATTATACGATATATTTACTTAGTTCGATAACAAATTTTGCAGTATCGCCCACCCCTACTGTCCGTGCAAATGCTTCCAACTACACTTCATACTTTTGACCACCAGATGGCAGTAGCGTCTTATTAAAGTTTTAAATAAAACGAAAATGTTAAATACTTCTGAATAAAAATTGTATTGCTTCATCAGGTTTCTTTTCGTGGGTCACTGGCATGTTAACTCAGTATGCACGCTGTGCTGTTTACACTGCTTCTGTTTACTTCTGTTTTCTACACCCGGAAGTGTGAAAAGAGTCGCTTCTGGGCTGTTTACTGTTTATATTCTAACTCCAGCAGCCTGAACAAACCTGTGGACGGCGTGACAGGTCTTCTGTGATTTTTAAAGGTTTGATTTAAATGCTGGATTTTTTAAAAACTTTATTTTTTAAATACATTTCATGTGCTGTTGAACTTGATTGAGTGATTTTGTTAAAAAGTGAAAGCAGTCTGTCCACTTTCACATTCTGAAAGAGCAGCGGTTCTCAATTTTCTATTTTTCCTGGTATGGAGACTCTTAAACTGTACAACAAACTTTACAGATATCAAATCATACAAATGTGTTAAATTGTGTGTTCATTATGTGTATCATAATATCGTGTCTGTTTATTGCAGCCATGAAAAAGTTTAGTCCTTAACTTTTAGGGAAAGTTGTTTATTTATAGGTCAGTTTGAGAACTTATCCACATTTGATTGTATTTTTGTATTTATTATTATTAGTTTTTTATTATTATTATTAGTAGTAGTATTAGTAAGTAGTAGGATTAGTAAGGAGGAAGTGAGAGCAGCGATTAAGAGGATGAAGAATGGAAAGTCGGTTGGACCAGATGACATACCGGTAGAAGCGTGGAGATGTTTAGGAGAGATGGCAGTGGAGTTTTTAACCAGATTGTTTAACAGGATTCTGGAAGGGGAGAGGATGCCTGAGGAATGGAGAAGAAGTGTGCTGGTACCGATCTTTAAGCATAAGGGAGATGTGCAGACCTGCAGTAACTACAGGGGAATTAAGTTGATCAGTCACACCATGAAGTTATGGGAAAGAGTAGTGGAAGCCAGGCTGAGAGAAGAGGTGACCATCTGTGAGCAACAGTATGGTCTCATGCCGAGGAAGAGCACCACAGATGCCTTATTTGCTTTGAGGATGTTGATGGAGAAGTATAGAGAAGGACAGAAGGAGCTGCATTGTGTATTTGTGGATTTAGAGAAAGCGTACGACAGGGTGCCGAGAGAGGAGTTGTGGTATTGTATGAGGAAGTCAGGTGTGTCAGAGAAGTATGTGAGGGTTGGTGCAGGACATGTATGAGGACAGTGTGACGGCAGTGAAGTGTGCAGTAGGTACGACAGACTGGTTCAGGGTGAAGGTTGGACTGCATCAAGGATCGGCCCTGAGCCCTTTCCTGTTTGCAGTGGTGATGGACAGGTTGACGGACGAGGTCAGACAGGAGTCTCCCTGGACTATGATGTTTGCAGATGATTTTGTGATTTGTGGTGAGAGTAGAGAGCAGGTTGAGAAGAGCCTGGAGAGGTGGAGATATGCGCTTGAGAGAAGGGGAATGAAAGTCAGTAGGAGTAAGACAGAGTACATGTGTGTGAATGAGAGGGAGGGCAGTGGAGTGATGCGGTTGCAGGGAGAAGAGGTGGAGAAGGTGGAGGAGTTCAGGTACCTGGGGTCAACAGTGCAAAGTAATGGAGAGTGTGTTAGAGAAGTGAAGAAAAGCGTGCAAGCAGGGTGGAGTGGGTGGAGAAGAGTGACAGGAGTGATTTGTGATAGTAGGGTATCTGCAAGAATGAAAAGGAAAGTTTATAGGACTGTGGTGAGACCTGCGATGTTGTATGGATTAGAGACAATGGCATTGAGTAAAAGACAGGAGGTGGAGCTGGAGGTAGCAGAGCTGAAGATGTTAAGGTTTTCGTTGGGAGTGACGAGGATGGACAAGATTAGAAATGAGTTTATTAGAGGGACAGCACATGTAGGATGTTTTGGTGACAAGGTGAGGGAGGCGAGATTGAGATGGTTTGGACATGTGCAGAGAAGGGACATGAATTATATTGGTGGAAAAATGCTGAAGATGGAGCCACCAGGTAGGAGGAAAAGAGGAAGGCCAAGGAGGACGTTCATGGATGTGGTGAGGGAAGACATGCAGGTAGTTGGTGTGAAAGAGGCAGATGTAGAGGACAGGGTGGTATGGAGACGGATGATCCGCTGTGGCGACCCCCAATGGGAGCAGCTGAAAGAAGAAGAAGAAGATTATTAGTAGTAGTAGTATAGTATATACTAGTATAATAGTATATATATATATATATATATATATATATATATATATATATATATATATATATATATATATATATATATATATATATATATAGTATATTATTATTATTATTATTATTAGTATTATTATTAATATTAGTTAGATTGTATTTTTTATTATTAGTCTTTTAGGATCAAAATGGACCTTCAGGAATACTTCAGAAGGATCAGGTTCAGCGGGGTGTACGAGAAACCCGATCTGGCACACTCCGTACCGTCCATGAGCTGCATGTGATGAACGTTCCATTCGAGAACCTCAGCATCCACTGTGGAGAACGGAACACCATGGACCTGCAGATCATTTATGAGAAGATTGTGAAAAATCATCGTGGAGGATGGTGCTGTGAAAACAACCTGCTCTTCTCCTGGGTGCTGAGAGAGATGGGCTACAAATACACCACGCTGGGCTCTAAAGTCTTCAACACACTCAAAAATGACTTCTACCCCGTGGATTCACATCTTATTAACCTGGTGGAGATCGAAGGCAGACCATATATCACTGATGTGAGTTTTGGAGTGTCATGCCAAATCTGGTATCCATTAGAAATGATCTCAGGGAAAGATCAACAGCAGCCAGGTGGAGTTTTCCGACTACAGAGTGACGGTGAGAAGTGGATCCTGGAAAAGACTGGAAGGAAGCAGTTGGTCCAGAATGAAGCCTTCACCAACTCCAGCCTCGTCGACAAGCGCATGACGAAGACAATCTACTCTTTTGTGTTAACGCCACGTGGTGTTGACTATTTTCTTGATACAAGTGAGTACCTGCAGACCAGCCCTGAATCTCTGTTTACCCAGAAATCCATTTGTTCCCTTCAGACCCCTACTGGATTCAGAGCTCTGGTTGGTTGGACCTACAGTGAAGTCACATTTAACCCTGAGGAAGATGCAGACATCATCGAGATGAAAGATGTAGCTGACAGTGAGATAGAGACTATACTCAAGGAAAAGTTTAATATAGTGTTAGTTAATAAACTGACACCAATAAACAATAAAGCGGATTATAAACTATAGGGCATTAAATCACATTTATCTAAGCCCCTTCCAACCCCTAATGGGCATTATGATTATAATTATGATTAAGATTCTTCAAACCTTGATTGTTTTTAGAATTTGTACAGTGCTGTGAACAAGTTTCAGGTTTAAAAAGTGTTTTTATTTCTCAGTTAATAAAATGGAAAGTAAATGAACAAAATTTAAATCCAAAACACCCTGCCTGCAAAACGCCATCAATTTAGTACACTTGCACACGGTTTTTAAATGAATCCCAGACAGACTTAATGACGTTGAAATCAGGGTCCTAAACCTAAATTTGGGGTCAACCAGGTTGCTTCCCTGATGGTGTTGCATGATGGATAAATATTTGACTGTATTTCTCAGCATTGGCAACACCATTATTTCTGACAAAATCTCAAAATTAATTTGCAGAAATCCAGCCCCAAATTTGCAGAAAACCTCCTCCATGCTTTACTGTTGCCTTCAGCTGTTCATTCTTGTTCAATTTCAGATGTTTACTCACCTGTCCAGAGCAGCGGTGGATGAAGTACACAAACCATGTAGTTCAGTTCAAGTAGAGACACAGTAGATACAATTTTACTCTAGTAAAAGTACAAAAGTATTTGTCTTCAAATGTACTTAAGTATCCAAAGTACTATGATTTATTATGGCTTTAATGTTCCTATTTTCATTTTTGTCACAAGACTCTTCCTTAATGAACTCAGTTTATGTGAAAAGACTTAAATGTTACTTTTAGCATTACAGAGTAAAAAGATTTCTGCATATGCTTAAAGCACAATCTTTTGGAAGCTGAACCTTTAATAAATAACGATCTCAGTTAATAATTAGCACTCTACTCCAGCTGTTTTAGCATTACACGCTACATGCAAAACTATTTAAAATAGAATTTATATTCCAACAAAAAGTGTTAACAGTGAGTGATTGTGATTTCGCACACTATATCTGAGTGCTCTACCCTGATTGGTGGCTTGCTGTGTGCTTGGTCAGTTAATTCTTGGCCGAAACCGATACCGAAAAAGAGGAAAGCAAGGCCGAAAACTGAAAGAAATTATGCCAATTATTATTACCATTGCATTTATGGCTATGACTGTGTACTAACCTTACTAAAATCAAGGCATTTCAATTGCATAAATTAATATAAAAGTTTCAAAGAATAAATCAATTACAAATTATAAAAAAAAAATGTATTCATAGCACATTGCAACAATGCACAGGATAAAATAAATTAAAATTCAAACTTAAATGTTTAACTTAAATGTACTCGTGTACATTAAATAATAATGTACAGGCCCTCTGGCCTGCTGAAAGGTTGTAAAATTAAATGTTCTTTCATTAAAACAAAGTGCATTTAGAACAAGTGCAACTGCTTAAAGATACAACAATATTTTCACTGTAGCCCTACAACATAATAGTGTTTAAAACAAAGACTGCCATAGCAGTATATAGGTGGGTCTGATCTCCAACAATGATGAGACGACTTACCTACAGGAGGTTAAAAACCTGGAGAGATGGTGCCAGGAGAACAACCTTCTCCTGAACGTCAGCAAGACTAAGGAGTTAATCGTGGACTTCAGCACAAAGCGGGAGCGGGCATACCAACCTATAAACATCAGCGGGACCCCAGTGGAGAGAGTGGACAGTTTCTGGTACCTTGGTGTTAACATCACACAGGATCTGTCTTGGTCCTGTCACACCAACACCCTGGTGAAGAAGGCCCGGCAGCGTCTGTACCATCTGAGACGCTTAAGGGACTTTAAACTACCCTCTCAGGTGCTTAAGACTTTCTACACTTGCACCATTGAGAGCGTCCTGACGGGCAGCATCACTTCCTGGTTCGGGAACAGCACCATGCAGGACAGACGAGCCCTCCAGAGGGTGGTGCGTTCAGCTGAACGTACCATCCACACTGAGCTCCCTAACCTGCAGGACATCTATAGCACGCGGTGCAGGACCAGAGCCAGGAAGATTATGAAGGACCTCAGCCATCCCAACAATGGACTCTTCTCTCTGTTGCGTTCAGGAAAACGCTTCCGCTCCCTGAAAGCGAACACAGAGAGAATGAGGAGGAGCTTCTTCCCGCAGGCCATCCGGTGTTTAAACCAGGAAACACCCAGGATTTAGAACTGGCCCACTCTCTCCACCATCATCATCACACTTCTCTGTACATATATTCACCTTCGCACCACGTCACTTTAAAAACATATCTCACCGTTCGCACCACGACACTTTAAACTCTGGACTTGCACAGCACAGTGCACTTTTTATTTTATTCATACCACATGGACCATATTGCACCATATTGCACATGGACACTTTACGGACCTTTACACCACACCATACCGCACACGGACACTTTATGGACATAGATTGCCTATTGTTTACATATTGTTTAAATTTTTATTTTTATTTTGTTTACATTTTTCACTACACATTGTTACTGTTTATATGTATATCTCCTCATACATTATCCTTTTATATATATATATATATATATATATATATATATATATATATATATATATATATATATATATATATATATATATATATATATATTTTTATACCTATATTTTTTTACTTTATTTTATTTATTTATTTTATTTTATTTTAATAGTTTTTCTCATACCTTATAGTTATTTATCTGCCTCCTTTTCTTTCCCCCATCCTATTCCCTCATGCCGGACCATCGTACAAAACATTTCACTACATGTCGTACCCTGTATGTATGTGTATGTGATGAATAAAATTTGATTTGATTTGATTTGATTTTGATAGCCCATATGTTAACTGTAGAAATTTAACAACAACAAATGCACCAAGAATTGCAGATGTGCAAAGTGGATAATAAATATTTAAACACTAGACAAGCCCATTCTACTTCTTGAGGTAAAGTGGCAGGTTTTTCTTGATGAAGAGTAGCTTCTCTGCTTTATCACAGTGAAGTCTGTTCCTCTTCTCATCGAGAACATGGGCTGCTGCACTGAACAGTCTCTCGCTGTCAGTGCTTGTGCACGGAGCAGACAAGTACTTGCATGCCAACTTTGCCAGGTCAGGAAAGCGCCTTGACACCATCACTGGGAAACTTCCTTGCCTTTTCAAAAACGTCCGCCGCAGACGGAGTGCGCATGCTCAGAGGGGTTTTGCTTTTCTGTGCCGCGTTCCTCTCCTATTCAGCATAGCGATCGGGATATTTGGATTTTAGGTGATAAATTAAACCCGACGTGGAAAAAGTCTTTGCAGACGCACCCCCTCTTTATATTTCGGCATTATATGTTTTGCACATCGCTATCCGTGGGTCTTTCTCGGATTTACTGAAATACGCCCACACCGCAGACATGTTGCTTCAGACAAGCACGTGCAGACCGCGGTTTCTGTTTGCGTCATCACAACAAACTGTTTCGGCCGTTTTTTTTTTTTTTTGTGATCAAAGTCTTTCGGCCGAAAACCTAACTTTTGGGCCATTTTCGGCCGAAAATTTTCGGTGGCCGAATATTCAGTGCATCCCTAGTATTTATCCACTCGTAAATAAAGAGAAACAACTGTCCACCACTAATCCAGAGCACCTTGTTGATGCAAAATAATTAATAATGTCTTCTTGTTGTTGCTGTGCTCAGTCTGGTGTATGACCTGTGATATGACGCTCTCATCCACATCCTCACCTTAGTGGCAAAGTTTGGCTTTTCCTTACCCAGTTTTAATTCTCCTACACAGCTGTTTCTGTTTCATTTAATGATTGTGTCTCACCCTACATTTGAAACTGATGATCATTATCACCTGTTTGGTAGAATTTATTAATCATACACCTGATCCTACTAAATCCCTGAGTTTTTGCAAGTGTACAAAGTGTGCAAGTGTAAGAATTGAAAGTCAGTGGTTAATCACAGCAAATATTGATTTGATTTAGATTTTTCTTCTTTATTTATTTTCTATTTTGTTCATTGAATTTAAGAAAAAATTTTAAAAAATTAAAAATATTTTAATAAAAATTTTTTTAATAATTGTGATGTGTACTACGTAATGAAGGTCCTGTCAGATGCAGACAGGTTTGGTGTGTGTTTATACAGTCATGTAAAAACCAAAATAACCTCATTTTGAATTCTATGGTTTTATGTATCAGGAAGTAAACAAAATCATCTGGTCCTTAGATTTGGGTAAATACAACCTCAGGTGAACATCACATGACATTTTATACAATGTCACTGTTTATACAAAAATACAAAAATATAGCCAAAATGGAGAATCCGTGAGTGTAAATGAAACCACCTTTAGCAGCAATAACTTGAAGTAATCGAGTTCTTTCAAAATATGTACCTAGAAGTACAGGCAAACCTTTGGTAAGACCAAATATTGGTTTAAATTGGATTTATTTTCTGTTCCATTTATGCTCCATTTTGTTAATTGATAAAAATAAACTATTAACACTTTTTTGAAAGCATTTTTGTTTTACAGGATTGTTTTACAGAAAGTGCCTAAAACATTTGCACAGTACTGTGTGTGTGTGTGTGTGTGTGTGTGTGTGTGTGTGTGTGTGTGTGTGTGTGTGTGTGTGTGTGTGTAATTGTAAAGGCCTACCTGGCAACAGATATTAAGTAAATATGAAATATTATAACCAATTAAATCTGACTTGTTTTTTAGCTGGTTACAGACTAAAGGTCTTTCAACTCTATACAATTGAATATTCAACTCACTTTTACTAAAAATTCAACTTAATTTTACTGAAACAATGTTACTAAACCAACTGTCTATGTGCTTTATACAGATATAGAGTTGTAAATTACCATAGGTAGTTCACAAAGTTTTATTAACATTCGATTGTATCTAAACCATCAGCTTCAATCTACAACCCCAATTCCAAAAGTTGGGACACTGTGTAAAATGTACATCTCATAAATCCATCTTCTATTCACAAGAAAACATATCAAATGTCCAAAACTGAGAATTTGTACAATTTTAATGAAAAAATAAAGTATTTTTAAATTTGATTGCTGGGACAGGGCAATAATTGTATTTACATATGCTACACATTTATCTGCACTTGTCTATTTGCACAATTGCTACTATTTGCACTTCTGGTAGATGCCAAACTGCATGTCATTGCTGTGTACCTGTACTATGCAATGACAGTAAAGTTGTTTCTATCTATGTTTACCACTGTGTAGCATCACTTCTTCTGGGAACTGAGGAGACCAGTTGCTGATGTTTTGGGAAACATTTCTGTTTATATATATTATACACTGTTCAGTTAAACTTCAGCTGTGTACACATCCTTTTTTTGCACAAGTCTTACTTATATAATAAATAAAACTGTTTATGTGATGAAAAACCCGAATTTTAAATAGCTGAAATGAATGGGGGTGGTAGGTTTCTCACTTCACTATTCTATTGTCGTGTTGTTTAGTTTGAGATTTGCATTTGATTACAAAAGAGTTGTGTAATGTCTTTGTCAAGCACTGGCAGAACAATGTACTTTGCATTGGTTTCTAACAGGATTTCGGGTTCGTGTCAGAGTTTTGCCTTGCAGTATTAGCTTTGTCCACCAGATGTCCCAATTTCTTCCATTTTATTTCAATAGTACTTTGGAAATAATTTTTTAAGAAGATTTTTGCTTTAGAAATGTTTTGACTTGTCGATTATTGCTTTTTATTTTTCTTTCGGCTGCTACCATTAGAGGTCGCCACAGTGGATCATCCGTCTTCATACCCCTCTGTCCTCTACATCTGCCTCTTTCAAACCAACTACCTGCATGTCTTCCCTCACCACATCCATAAACCTCCTCCTTGGTCTTCCTCTTTTCCTCCTTCCTGATGGCTCCATCCTCAGCATTCCTCCACCGATACCCCATGGCCCCCCCTTTGCACATGTTCAAACCATCGCAATCTAGCTTTTATTGTATCAATATCTACAATATTTAACGAAAATTGTTTTAAATTAGGTGACTTTTATTTGACCTAAAGGCGCAGACTAAACACAAACATATGCCTGTGGGCCGCAATCCACCTGATGACATAACAAAGCGTTCCAGTTAAGCATTCTCTTTCAGCAGAAGACAATACTAAAGAAATTAAATTAATCCACTTTTTAGTTATTAATACTTACTAATTATTAATAAAAAGAACTCTATACAGGCAAACAGAGGGGTTTTACGTTAAGCCTTTTTTTTTCATATAAAGTAATTGTTAATATATTAATTAATAATTTTAAATGAACAAAATTAGTACACATCTCATAAATATTAATACTAAAACTAAACTATTATATACACGCAGGTGAGCCCACAGCGCTCTCTCTCTCTCTCTCTCTCTCTCTCTCTCTCTCTCTCTCTCTCTCTCTTGCTATATATATATATATATATATATATATATATATATATATATATATATATATATATATATATATATATATATGTGTGTGTGTGTGTGTGTGTGTGTGTTATCCTTTAACATGGTTAATGCTTTAAAATATTGCTTATCATGTAACGCATGTATGAATTGAAAAATTGCAATATTTTAAATTATTTTTTATTAACTATTGCAGATATTGATACAATAAAAATATATGTCAAATAGCTCATGCCTAATAGAAAATTACATGTATTAATTAGTGCATCTAGATAGATAGATAGATAGATAGATAGATAGATAGATAGATAGATAGATAGATAGATAGATAGATAGAGAGAGAGAGAGAGAGAGAGAGAGAGAGAGAGAGAGAGAGAGAGAGAGAGAGCGAGAGATGCATTATATGAGTGGTAGTGAATAGACGTTTATGTCTGTGAGGAAAGCATACTGCCATGTCCTGTTTTTTTTTTATTATTATTATTGGTTTTATCTTTAATTGCAATAACTGGAGGAATTTAGTGACTTGCTTCAATTATTTTTTTACAAAACACCACCTATTGCTTTCATTTCTGGTTTCACACACGTTCGAATAAACCTTTAGGTAAAAGAATGCATATTACAGCTGCAGTAATAATGGAAAAAGATTAATATAAAATAAAAGGAAAGAATAATATAAATGATGTGTGCTACATGATGTGTGTTTTGACCAAGATCTTGTCATTTAAAGTAAAATAAAAAATTCTACAAAATAAACCAATCTTTATTATTCTGATGTTTTTTTGAATATCAAGAGTTCAACAGTTTGCGCAAGGTACAATACTTAACATCTCTGTTACCTAGTTTGACTGAAGCTCTGTTGAACATTAAAAGTTAACACTATTTATCACGTCAGCGTGCTGTCACTTAATGCTTTTTAATTTTTTTCAAGGATACACCCAAGAGGTCAATATACACACACACACACACACACTTCCTGATTCTACAGAACAGCACAGAACAGAACACCGCAATTTCGGACGTGTGTGTGTGTGTGTGTGTGTGTGTGTGTGTGTGGGTGTGTGTGTGTGTGTGTGTGTGTGTGTGTGTGTGTGTGTGTGTGTGTGTGTGTGTGTGATACAAGTATATTACATCCTGCTATCATTTTAAATATATGGATGTAACTAAACACTTGATTCACTCATACCAGCACCACACACTATACAATACTATGTATCAATAATGTATTAGTAGTATTGCTCATGCATTTCTGCTTCAGGGACTATAGTGCACTCATGATAGCAGGTATTTTACATTTAGTGTCTTCAAGAGCTCCTGAAGGTGAATGTAATTGAGATTATACAGACTGATATGCAAGTATACTTTCTTTTAGATAGCAGAATCTCTGTATGCATTGTTGTACATACACATCTAAAGAAAAAAGAAAATAATGATTTTATATGTAACTTATATAAAGACCTTTCCTCAGGGGTGTCCAATCATTTCCACAAAGGGTGTGGGTGGGTGTGGGTGCAGGTTTTCATTCCATCCAATGTAACTCGGTTTCAGGGTGTTATCGAGCTTTTCATAGCCTAAGCCATCTTTGTGGAGAGCAACAATTCTAAATAGCAAATCCACAGAGAGTCTTCGCACTGAGGGGCCCTGTTGAACATCCAGATTTTCAGTCTGAGAGAATTGTATTCAAAGCACATAATATAAACTGTTATGTTTTTATTCCCCACTAGAGAGAATTCATCATGTGTTGCTGATTGTAGATCAAAGTTTATTTCCTCGAGTTGCTAGTCATTATTCAGATCCTTCTCTTTTCACTGTGTTTATTATTATTATTATACTTAACTTAAACTTCATGCTCATGTAAAGGACAAAGTACCCAATCTAAATTTAGGAGCAAAAAGGACACGGCACACAGCAGCTAGGGAATTATTGTTTTGGCTTTACATTTTGACCAGGTCATAGTAACTGAGTGAAATATTGTGTTCAATATTTCACTCAATATAGAAATTATTGGTGTTACACAAAGGAATTACACCAACTTAGATAGCACAGCCATTAACTACCCAGACCTGACTGAGGTTTAAGTTTATGATACGTGTAGAGGATCTACAGAAAGAACAGGACTGAGAATCACTGACAACTGAAATGCTCAGATGCATGAGTCTGGTTCAGGCTACACAATCATGGAGGAAGACTGCTGACTTCACAGTTGTCCAAAGACGATCATTGACACCCTGCACATGAAGAATAAGACACAAAGGGTCATCGCTAATCACTAATCCAAGCACATTAATGGAAAGTTAAATGGAAGAAAAGAATGTGGTAGAAAAAGTTTAAACGAAGCACATTCAAAAAGAGTGGACTGCAGCTGGAGTCAGTGCTTCCAGAGCCACGATGCACAGACGTATCCATGGGCTACAACCACATTCCTTGTGTCAAGCCACTTCTGAACCAGAGACAACATCAGAGTTGTCTTACCTGGGAAAAGGACAAAAAGGACTGAACTGTTGCTCAGTGGGCCAAAGTCATCTTTTTAGATGAAAGGAAAGAAAATGTTTCATTACATTTAGAATCAATATCAATCGATATCAATATAATCCGATATATTTACTTAGTATCGGATCGATACCAAATCTTGCAGTATCGCCCACCCCAACTGTCCGTGCAAAACGTCCAAATGCTTCCAATTACACTTCATACTTTTGACCACCAGATGGCAGTAGCGTCTTATTAAGGTTTTAAATAAAACACACATTTTAAATACTTTTGAATAAAAATGTAATTGCTTCATCAGGTTTCTTGCAGGTTTACTGGCATGTTAACTCAGTATGCACGCTGTGCTGTTTACACTGCTTCTGTTTACTTCCGTTTTCTACACCCGGAAGTGTGAAAAGAGTCGCTTCTGGGCTGTTTACTGTTTAATTTCTAACTCCAGCAGCTTGAACAGACCTGTGGACGGCGTGGAAGCTCTTCTGTGCTTTTTAAAGGTTTGATTTAAATGCTGGATTTTTAAAAACTTAATTATTTAAATAAATTTAATGTGCTGTTGAAATTGAGTGAGTGATTCTGATTGCATTGTTTATTTTTCCTGGTATGGAGACTCTTAAACTGTACAACAAATTTTACAGATATCATTCAATCATTCAAATGTGTTAAATTGTGTGTTCATTATGTGTAGCATAATATCGTGTCTGTTTATTGCAGCCATAAAAAGGTTTTAGGGAAAGTTGCTTATTTATAGGTCAGTTTGATTACTTTTTCTTTTTTACATTTTGAGCCAACAGTTTGTTTTTCATCCTTTTAGGATCAAAATGGACCTTCAGGAATACTTCAGAAGGATCGGGTTCAGCGGGGTGTACAAGAAACCCGATCTGGCCACACTCCGTACCGTCCATGAGCTGCATGTGATGAACGTTCCATTCGAGAACCTCAGCATCCACTGTGGAGAACGGAACACCATGGACCTGCAGATCATTTATGAGAAGATTATGAAAAATCATCGTGGAGGATGGTGCTCTGAAAACAACCTGCTCTTCTCCTGGGTGCTGAGAGAAATGGGCTACAAATACACCACACTGGGCTCTAAAGTCTTCAATACACTCAAAAATGACTTCAACCCCTTGGATTCACATCTTATTAACCTGGTGGAGATCGAAGGCACACCATATATTACTGATGTAAGTTTTGGAGTGTCGTGCCAAATCTGGTATCCATTAGAAATGATCTCAGGGAAAGATCAACAGCAGCCAGGTGGAGTTTTCCGACTACAGAATGACGGTGAGAAGTGGATCCTGGAAAAGACTGGAAGGAAGCAGTTGGTCCAGAATGAAGCCTTCACCAATTCCAGCTTCATCGACAAGCGCATGACGAAGACAATCTACTCTTTTGTGTTAACGCCACGTGGTGTTGACCATTTTCTTAATACAAGTGAGTACCTGCAGACCAGCCCTGAATCTCTGTTTACCCAGAAATCCATTTGTTCCCTCCAGACCCCTACTGGATTCAGAGCTCTGATTGGTTGGACCTACAGTGAAGTCACATTTAACCCTGAGGAAGATGCAGACATCATCGAGATGAAAGATGTAGTTGACAGTGAGATAGAGACTATACTCAAGGAAAAGTTTAATATAGTGTTAGTTAATAAACTGACACCAATAAACAATAAAGCAGCATATAAACTATAAGGCATTAAATCACATTTATCTAAGGCCTTCCCTTAAGATTCTCTAAACCTTGATTGTTTTTAGAATTTGTACAGTGCTGTGAACAAGTTTCAGGTTTAAAAATAGTGTTTCTATTTCTCAGTTAATATAATGGAAAGTAAATGAACAAAATTTAAATCCAAAACCCTCTGCCTGCAAAACGCCATCAATTTAGTACACTTGCACACAGTTTTTGAATGAATCCCAGACAGACTTAATGACGTTGAAATCAGGGTCCTAAACCTAAATTTGGGGGCAACCAGGTGCTTCCCTGATGGTGTTGCATGATTTATTTCTGACAAAATCTCGAAATCTATTTTCAAAAATCCAGGCCCAGATTTGCAGAAAACCTCCTCCATGCTTTACTGTTGCCTTCAGGTGTTCATTCTTGTTCATTTTCAGATGTTTACTCACCTGTCCAGAGCAGCGGTGGACGAAGTACACAAACCATGTAGTTCAGTTCAAGTAGAGACACAGTAGATACAATTTTACTCTAGTAAAAGTATAAACGTATTTGTCTTCAAATGTACTTAAGTATCCAAAGTACTATGATTTATTATGGCTTTAATGTTCCTATTTTCATTTTTGTCACAAGACTCTTCCTTAATGAACTCAGTTTATGTGAAAAGACTTAAATGTTACTTTTAGCATTACAGAGTAAAACATTTTCAGCATAAGCTTAAAGCACAATCTTTTGGAAGCTGAACTTTTGAAAATAACAATCTGTTAAAATTAGCTCTCTACTCCAGCTGTTTTAGCATTACACGCTACATGCAAAACTATTTATAGAATTATAGAAATAGAATTTATATTCCAACACTATATCTGAGTGCTCTACCCTGATTGGTGGCTTGCGGTGTGCGTGGTCAGTTACGTTTTTATCCACTCGTAAATAAAGAGAAACAACTGACTTTACAAAATTTAGTTGAGTAAAAAGTAAAATATTAAACTTGGAAATGTAGTGAAGTTAAAAGTAAAAGTCGCCACAAACAGAAATGCTTCAGTAAAGTACAGATATGTGAAAAAGCTAATTAAGTACAGTAAGGAATTACATTTACTTCCTTACTGTCCACCACTAATCCAGAGCACCTTGTTGATGCAAAATAATTAATAATGTCTTCTTGTTGTTGCTGTGCTCAGTCTGGTGTATGACCTGTGATATGACGCTATCTTCCACATCCTCACCTTAGTGGCAAAGTTTGGCTTTTCCTTACCCAGTTTTAATTCTCCTACACAGCTGTTTCTGTTTCATTTAATGATTGTGTCTCACCCTACATATGAAACTGATGATCATTATCACCTGTTTGGTAGAATTTATTAATCATACACCTGATCCTACTAAATCCCTGAGTTTTTGCAAGTGTACAAAGTGTGCAAGTGTAAGAATTGAAAGTAAGTGGTTAATCACAGCAAATATTAATTTGATTTTGATTTTTCTTCTTTTTTTATTTTCCATTTTGTTAATTAAATTTAAGAAAAAAATTATAAAATAAAAAATATTTGAATAAAAAAAAAAAAAAAAAATTAACACTTTTTTTTTCTTCCAAAACTGCCTGAACCTATTGTGCAATACTGCATGTCAATAAGGTGTGAGAAAAATCCCATTAATGTTAAAATGTATTCAAATGAACTGACTTTATTGTATTGTTAAATCTGTTTAGCAATGTGCTTGTAAATTCATATTCAGTGAAGAATTTTGCTATTTCTCTGTTTATATGTTTGATTTCTGTTCTCCAATAAATAATTGTCATAAGGATCTAATGGAGGTAGATGGACAGAAAAAAGGTCTATATTTATTTCTTAGTTTGTACGCTAATGCTGTAGGCCATTGTTAAATAGTGTAATCAGAATCTCTTTATTCAGCAGTACTTGTTGGGTACAGGAATTGCTTTTAGTGATTAGGAATTTAACAACATTCATTAGGGAACAGGGAGCCACATGACGAAGCTTTTGCAGGGACTTAAAGAGGGATTTGGAAGTCAATGTTCATGTACCTGTTAGCAGCATGCAGCATTTCTCAGTTTTTGAAAGAAGCTGATGTGTTGTTGGTACATTTAACATACCTTTATATTTTGTATATTTGTATGTAAGGCACACACCTACAGTAAAATCCAGCCCAGAAACTGTCTCACCTCTTTTTTTTGCTCAGACAGGAAGCAATATTTGTTGTCATATAATTTTTGGGATTTCAGTAGGCCAAGTAGAAGCCCAGATACCATAGTTCTAACAGTCTAAACAAACACATTGTTTGGGTTTGCTGTGAGTTCCCACCTTCTGCAATGATCTCAGGACTGCCCTTCAGATGTTGAATCTACCAGTCATTATTATAAACAACATTGTGTGAACAACGTATTCTGTTCATAAGTATTCGATTTAAAGTGGTGCAAATCATATAGAACTGAAAATGCTAAATTGTAATCAAGAGGGCCATGCTAATATCGTTTTGTTATTCCATTGTTGAATAAAAGTTGAAAACTGTTCAAGTTGTTTGTCAGACGATGGACCTGCAAGCATCAAATTTGGATACTAGGTTTTCTGAAGTCCACACTCAATCAGACCAATCCTTTAGCTTTTTCTGAACCCAAATATTGTTACTTTTCATTAAATGAAAGATTTATTCACCCATCTCTATAAGGCTCAACAAAAACTGTAATCCAAGTGTCTGTACTAGAGCTCTATGTCTAATTGTGATGTGTACTACGTAATGAAGGTCCTGTCAGATGCAGACAGGTTTGGTGTGTGTTTATACAGTCATGTGAAAACCAAAATAACCTCATTTTGAATTCTATGGTTTTATATATTAGAAAGTAAACAAAATCATCTGGTCCTTAGCACGTCTTAGATTTGGGTAAATACAACCTCAGGTGAACATCACATGACATTTAATACAATGTCACTGTTTATTTCTACAAAAATAAAGCCAAAATGGAGAATCCGTGAGTGTAAATTAAACCACCTTTAGCAGCAATAACTTGAAGTAATCAAGTTCTCTTAAAAAACTGTACCTAGAAGTACAGGCAAACCTTTGGTAAGACCAAATATTGGTTTAATTTGGATTTATTTTATTTTCCATTTACGCTCCATTTTGTTAATTGATAAAAATAAACTAATAACATTTCTATTTTTGAAAGCATTTTTGTTTTACAGGATTTATTTTACAAAGTGCCTAAAACATTTGCACAGTACTGTGTGTGTGTGTGTGTGTGTGTGTGTGTGTGTGTGTGTGTGTGTGTGTGTGTGTGTGTGTGTGTGTGTGTGTAATTGTAAAGGCCTACCTGGCAACAGATATGAAGTAAATGTGAAATATTATAACCCATTAAATCTGATTTGTTTTTTTTAGCTGGTTACAGACTAAAGGTCTTTCAATGTATATACAACTTAATTTTACTAAAAATTCAACTTAAGAAAAAATATAAAATGTCCAAAACTGATAATTTGTACAATTTTAATGAAAAAATAAAGTCTTTTTAAATTTGATTGCTGCAACAGGGCTCAAAAAGTTGGTACAGGGCAATAATTGTATTTACATATGCTACACATTTATCTGCACTTTTCTATTTGCACAATTGCTACTATTTGCACTTCTGGTAAATGCCAAACTGCATTTCATTGCTGTGTACCTGTACTATGCAATGACAGTAAAGTCTTACTTATATAATAGATAAAACTGTTTATGTGATGAAAAACCTGAATTTTAAATAGCTGAAATGAATGGGGGTGGTAGGTTTCTCACTTCACTACTCTATTGTGGTGTTGTTTAGTCTGAGATTTGCATTTGATTACAAAAGAGTTGTGCAATGTCTTTGTCAAGCACTGGCAGAACAATGTACTTTGCATTGGTTGCTAACAGGATTTCGGGGTTGTGTCAGAGTTTTGCCTTGCAGTATTAACTTTGTCCACCAGATGTCCCAATTTCTTCCATTTTATTTCAATAGTACTTTGGAAATTATTTTTTAAAAAGATTTTTGCTTTAGAAATGTTTTGACTTGTCGATTATTGCTTTTTTGTTGAGTTACCTAATACGTGTAATTTTTTTTAATTATGAGCTATTTTTTATTGTATCAATCTTCTTCTTTCGGCTTCTCCCATTAGGGGGCGCCACAGCGGATCATCCGTCTCCATACCCCTCTGTCCTCTACATCTGCCTCTTTCAAACCAACTGCCTGCATGTCTTCCCTCACCACATCCATAAACCTCATCCTTGGTCTTCCTCTTTTCCTCCTTTCTGGTGGCTCCATCCTCAGCATTCTTCTACCAATATAACCCATGTCCCTCCTCTGCACATGTCCAAACCATCTCAATCTCGCCTCCTTCACCTGTCACTAAAACGTCCTACATGCGCTGTCCCTCTAATAAACTTGTTTCTAATCTTGTTCATCCTCATCACTTCCAACTTATACTCATGTGAAGGACAAACTCCACACTCTAAATTTAAGATCAAAAAGGACACGGCACACAGCAGCTAGGGATAGATTGTTTTGGCTTTTAATTTTGACCAGGCCATAGTAACTATATGTAAATATAGAAATTATTGGTGTTACATTAAGGAATTACACCAACTTAAATAGCACAGCCAGGTTTATTATATCACAAAGCAGGAGCTGTGGATTTCCTAAACTGGTAAAAATAATAATAATAATTCTTGATAATAACCATTAAAACTGTCTGTGAACCAAGGGTATCATAAAAGGGAAAAAGGAAAAAATAAATTAAAGAGTTAGATAAATAAATAAATAAATAAAAGTAACTTCTATTCAATTACATTTATAGGAGGGTGAAAACCTTTTTATGTTTTACCCCTTAACTATTCAAACCTGACTGAGGTTTAAGTTTATGATACGTGTAGAGGATCTACAGGAGGAACAGGACTGAGAATCACTGACAACTGAAACGCTCAGATGCATAAGTCTGGTTCAGGCTATACAATCATGGGAGAAGACTGCTGTATTGACAGTTGTCCAAAGACAATCATTGACACCCTGCACCCCAGCCAACATTTTCATGTGGGCCCCATGTGGGTATTTGATAGGCTGTCACTTGGGCCCTGCATGGGCAACCCAAATAGGGCCCAGAGAAATTTGTCTATCGGCTCCACATGGGCCCCATATGTGTTAGCCCAGAGGGGCGACTGATGGGTCCATAGTGGGCTCTAAGTGGGGCCCATATACAGTAGGTGTTCTCTATATGGGCCCATTTGGGTCCCAAATAAGTGTTCAAAATGGGGCCAAATTGGGCTACAAAAAGAACCCTTATGGGGCCCACATGACTTAATCATGGGTCAACCCACAAATGGTCCCTTTATGGGGTTGTTATGGGACCACAGTGGGTGAGAATTGGGTCCCATTTATTAATTTCATGATTGAATTCTGTGGGTGAACTTAATGTGTACTTAATCTTACTATGAAAAATCCACTGTCAACCCATTTCAAACCTTAGTTACAATGTAAAACTGTGCCTGACCAAACAAATAACTAATATTAGTTGATTTTATGTGCTGCTCTATGTTTAAAATTACATGGTTGAGTATTTGAACTGTGAAAAATAAATTACTTCAACTCAGAATGTGTAAATCACATTTAATTTAAATTAATTCAAGTAAAAAAACAGGAAACAGGAATAACAGAATTTCTAAAGTAGAATAGGTCACTGGTGGGTCTATGCAGATTCCTTGGCCGCACACCTACAAAACAGTAAAGAAAGAGAAGACAGAAAAGGCAATTTAGTAAATTTTAAAATACTACTATTTACAGCAGCATCTAAAAAAACATGCATCAATATAATTTAAACATATCCTGGAATCTTATCAGTGAAATGTTCCCACCTCCACCTCGCACAGTAATAATTTATGCCATGGGGACCAGTCATGGAATCCAAAACTTATGAATTTAACAATTAAAATATCAACCTTGCATCTGCACTTGACTCCTAAACGAATATTTGGCTATTGCCAAAAGCCAGCGATTGAACAATGATTCTGATCAGCTGAAAGATGTAAGTCACACCTCGGATCACGGTGGCCCAGAAAGTTTAACGCACTGCAACTGAAGAAAACATATGCAAATAGAAAAAACACCAGCAAATCAAGAAAACATCTTCATCAGTAAAACACCACGTGCTGCAAATCCTCACAACGCAACTAAATACAGAAAAGTCCTGCAAATCCTCACAACACAACCAAACACAGAAACACGCTGCAAATCCTCACAACAGAACCAATTAATTTGCACTGCAAATAGCACAGACCACAAAATAAATGTTTCATGGGGACCCCAACAAGTGACGACCCCGGGACTGCTTGTTCAGTGTCTATTGATCAGTGGTGTTGATGATCTGAAAGGTGACTTTTTTGTTTATTTTAACATCCTGATCATGGTTCCTTGGCTTTGCCAGTTAACATAACGTTTTACAGTTAATTGTGTATTTCATCAGATTATTTAGGATAATAATAACCAAAAGGCCAAGGAATCATAAATAAACAATAATAAAATAAACAAACAACTACCCTTTCAGGTCATCGACAACACCACTGACGAATAGACATTAAACAATAAGCAGTCCCAGACGGGTTTGTCACTTGTTGTGGTCCCCTTAAAACATTTATTTTGTGATCTGTGCTATTTGGTTGTGTTGTGAGGATTTGCAGCATGTTTCTGGTGGGGGTTTGCAGCACATGTGTTGTCAAACTGATAACGTTGTTTTTTTTTTTATTTGCTGGTGTTTTTTTCTATTTGCATGTGTTTTCTTCAGTTGCAGCCTGTTGATCTCTCTCAGCCACCGCATAGGATACCTTGAGGGTAAGTAATTTATAAGATATTTTTTCATCTCAGGGTGGAATATTCCTTTAATTAAACAGAGGCAAAAACAGTGATCGGGATAAAATATTATTAATTGTGCAGCCCTAGCTATAGGTTATATGACTTAAACTTCCAGCTGTACTGCCCCTTTGGTCATGGTCACGCTGGGCTCTCAAAGCACGGTTGCCTTCTCTGTCTCTTGCATTTGTGAACCATTTACCAAACGCAGTCTCCAGCTCTTTTTTTTACTGACAGTTTTCAGCAAAGGTTCTGCTTCAGGCTACCTGTAAAGCAAAAAAATATATATAAAGTAGAGCATGCTACTGCATCAAACAGGGCACAATCCATTATTTGTATACATGCAAGTTACATGAGCATAAGACTATCAGAACTAAAAAAAATAAAAAAAAAAAAAAAAAAAAAAAAAAAAAAAAAAAAAAAAAAAGAGAAAAAATCACAAGCACCTTCTAATCCACCATTTGCCCAAACTGTTAACTGATCTGAGTAAATGATGTTAAAATTACACAATACCATGCAAAAAGTTAAATGCATTAATATGGTGAATTTCAGGCTTTGTTGTGATTAATGTTCAGAATAATTAGTGGTGGTCTTGAACACATTCGATTATTAAATTCATACTGGTTCACTTTGGACCGTGAATTTGAACTGACCACTGTAACATTAGTTTAAGTTTCTTATAACGATGTTTTGTCTTTAAAAGCCTTAGTGGAGCTAAACACAGCAAGTGTTCGAGTTTACTGCACAGACCGAAGCGTGTTTGACATAAAAAAAAAAAAATACCGTGAAAGCGATTTGGAAGAATTCGGAGTTGTCTGCTCTCGAATTTGTCGGTCTGCACTGCACGGCTTTAAGTCAAACACATCTGCGCATGCGTGAAGCTTCGGAGCTGGGGGAGGGGGGGGGGGATGTGTTGCGTCTGACTGACTTTCTGATGTCAAAATGACGGCGCAAAATGACGTTTATTATCTTACCGTAATCATAACGTATCATATTTTTTAGTAATGTTTGGAAATGATATAAATATAAACGTTTTTTCATCACCTCTACCTATTTCACCTAAATCACATTAAAATAATGTTAAGTATTGTCACAATCTCCTCAGAGTTTTTCTCTGTGTATTGTATATACACATGTTATAAAGCTAGTAAAGAGAAAGAGACTCCACAGTGCTTTTACTGTTTCACCCTCCTGTTTTCATGAGGACACTATATGGAGAAAACACGGGTGAAAATGGTTTAAAAAGTCGTTATTTCCACATTTTAGTAGACAATTTCCTAGTTATCTGCTAATCGTTAAGAATGTTCAGTTTTCCCCAGGTGTTTATCTCTGAGGTAAACCAGTTCACTCTCCACACTGACCTTCTTTATATCGTGCCTGTAACATTAATTAACACAAATCTTTTAGAAGTATACATTAAATAAAAACACCAGTAAAATGTGATTAATTTAAAACAAAAGCTAATTTCTTACCGTGACAGAGATGTCAGGTTCTCCAGGTCAGGTCAGGTATCCAGGTCAGGTCAGGTATCCAGGTCAGGTCAGGTGGTCAGGTCAGGTATCCAGGTCAGGTCAGGTATCCAGGTCAGGTCAGTTCAGGTCAGGTATCCAGGTCAGGTCAGGTATCCAGGTCAGGTATCCAGGTAAGGTCAGGTCAGGTATCCAGGTCAGGTCAGGTATCCAGGTCAGGTCAGGTCAGGTCAGGTCAGGTATCCAGGTCAGGTCAGGTGATCAGTGGTAGTGAGTCATGACCGTTTCTTCAGAATCCAGGAGCCAATGGGAGGCGCTGTGAGCTGCACAACCGATTATTTATTTATTTATTTTATAAAAAAGGTCACATTTTAACTTTTATTGTTAATATATAAAAACAATTTTCGATTATATAAAACACATATCAATTGAATTTATTATCATTTGAATAATATAGCTTATTTTAACCCAAATGTGGCCCATACAGGACCCTCGAATAAACAAAATGGGCAACCTAACTGGGGCCCACAACCCTGACTAAGCTGGGGCCCACATTCAGCTCATTAAATTGCCCACTCTATAACCCAGATAAAACCCATGTGGGGCCCACATGGACATGTTGGCTGGGACATAGAGGGTAAGACGTAAAGGGTCATCGCTAAAGAACACTGCAATGCTGTTCACAGAATGCTGTATCCAAGCACATTAATAGAAAGTTGAATGGAAGAAAAAAAATGTGGTAGAAAAAGTTGAAACGAAGCCCATTCAAAAAGTGAGATTAAAAAAGAGTGGACTGCAGCTGGAGTCAGTGCTTCAAGAGCCACGATGCACAGACGTATCCATGGGCTACAACAACGTTCCTTGTGTTTAGCCACTTTTGAACCAGAGACAACATCAGAGTTGTCTTACCTGGGAAAAGGACAAAAAGGACTGGACTGTTGCTCAGTGGGCCAAAGTCATTTTTTGAGATGAAAGGAAAGAAAATGTTGCATAACATTTAGAAATCAATATCAATCGATATCAATATAATCCGATATATGTACTTGGTATCGGATAGATACCAAATTTTGCAGTTTCGCCCGTGCAAAACGTGCAAATGCTTCCAATTACACGTCATACTTTTGACCACCAGATGGGAGTAGCGTCTTATTAAAGATTTAAATAAAACAAACATTTTAAATACTTTTGAATAAAAATGTTATTGCTTTATCAGGTTTCTTGCAGGTTTACTGGCATGTTAACTCAGTATGCACGCTGTGCTGTTTACACTGCTTCTGTTTACTTTCGTTTTCTACACCCAACTTTTTGTTTTATTCTTTTTAGGATCAAAATGGACCTTCAGGAATACTTCAGAAGGATCGGGTTCAGCGGGGTGTACGAGAAACCCGATCTGGCCACACTCCGTACCGTCCATGAGCTGCATGTGATGAACGTTCCATTCGAGAACCTCAGCGTCCACTGTGGAGAACGGAACACCATGGACCTGCAGATAATTTATGAGAAGATTGTGAAAAATTATCGTGGAGGATGGTGCTGTGAAAACAACCTGCTCTTCTCCTGGGTGTTAAGAGAGATGGGCTACAAATACACCACGCTGGGCTCTAAAATCTTTAACACACTCATAAATGACTTCAACCCCTTGGATTAACATCTTATTAACCTGGTGGAGCTTGAAGGCAAACCATATATCACTGATGTGAGTTTTGGAGTGTCGTGCCAAATCTGGTATCCATTAGAAATGATCTCAGGGAAAGATCAACAGCAGCCAAGTGGAGTTTTCCGACTTCAAAATGACGGTGAGAAGTGGATCCTGGAAAAGACTGGAAGGAAGCAGTTGATCCAAAATGAAACCTACACTAATTCCAACCTCGTCGACAAGCGCATGACAAAGACAATCTTCTCTTTTGTGTTAACGCCACGTGGTGTTGACCATTTTCTTAATAAAAGTGAGTACCTGCAGACCAGCCCTGAATCTCTGTTCACCCAGAAATCCATTTGTTCCGTCCAGACCCCTACTGGATTCAGAGCTCTGATTGGTTGGACCTACAGTGAAGTCACATTTAAGCCTGAGGAAGATGCAGACATCATCGAGATAAAAGAAGTAGATGACAGTGAGATAGAGACTATACTCAAGGAAAAGTTTAATATAGTGTTAGTTAATAAACTGACAACAATAAACAATAAAACGGAATATAAACTATAGAGCATTAAATTACATTTATCTAAGCCCCTTCCAACCCCTAATGGGCATTATGAATATAATTATAATTATGATTAAGATTTTCCAAACTTTGATTGCTTTTACAATTTTTACAGTACTGTGAACAAGTTTCAGGCTTTTGAAAATATGCTGTTAAGTTAAATTGCTTTAAAATAGTGTTTTTATTTCTCAGTTAATAAAATGGAAAGTAAATTAACAAAAATTAAAATCCAAAAAGCCTGCAAAACACCATCAATTCAGTACGCTTGCACACAGTTTTTGAATGAATCCCAGACAGACTTACTTACACTGAAATCAGGGTCCTGCTGCAAAAAAAAATTGGGGCCAACCAGGCCTTCCCTGATGGTGTTGCATGATGGATAAATATTTGACTGTATTTCTCAGCATTAGCGACACCATTATTTCTGACAAAATCTCGAAATCCATTTGCAGAAATCCAGCCCCAAATTTGCAGGAAACCTTCATTTAATGATTGTGTCTCACCCTACATATGAAACTGATGATCATTATCACTTTTTTGGTAGAATTTATTAATTAAACACCTGACTGATCCTTCTAAATCCCTGAGTTTTTGCAAGTGTACAAAGTGTGCAAGTGTAAGAATTGAAAGTCAGTGGGTTATCACAGCAAATATTGATTTGATTTAGATTTTTATTCTTTATTTATTTTCCATTTTGTTAATTAAATTTAAGAAAAAATTATAAAAAAAAATAATTATATATATATATATATATATATATATATATATATATATATATATATATATATATATATATATATATATATAATTTTTTTTTTTTTTTTTTTTAACAAAAAAAATAATAATTTCAATAAGGTGTGAAAAAAATCTGATTAATGTTAAAATGTATTCAAATGAACTGACTTTATTGTATTGTTTTATTTACAGGTAAATCTATTTAGCAATGTGCTTGTAAATTCATATTCAGTGAAGAATTTTTCAATTTCGCTGTTTATATGTTTGTTTTCTTTTCTCCAATAAATAATTGTCACAAGGATCTAATGGAGGTAGATGGACAGAAAAAAAGGTCCATATTTATTTCTGCATTTGTACTCTAAAGCTGTAGGTCAGGGTTAAATAGTGTAATCAGAATCTCATTATTCAGCAGTACTTTTTGGGTACAGGAATTGCTTTTAGTGATTAGGAATTTGACAAAATTCATTAGGGAACAGGGAGCCACATGACGAAGCTTTTGCAGGAAACGTCGCAGCACTATCACACAGCGATATCCACAACATACAGGACAGAAGATTAATCACAAAAATATCAAGACACATATAATAGCACGAGAGGTAGTACTATTAGTTGTCTATGCATTTCTGTGCAATTCAGTGTGTACCAGAATATCAAAACCACAATTCTGTCTTGGACTCAGTTTTTGAAAGGAGCTGATGTGTTGTTGGTACATTTAACATACCTTTATATTTTGTATATTTGTATGTAAGGCACACACCTACAGTAAAAACCAGCCCACCCCAGAAACTGTCTCAGACAGGAAGCAATAGGCCAAATAGAAGCCCATATACCATAGTTCTAACAGTCCAATCAAACACATTGTTTGGGTTTGATGTGAGTTTTTACCTCCTGCAATGATCTCAGGACTGCCCTTCAGATGTTGAATATACCAGTTATTATTATGAACAACATTGTGTGAACAGTGTATTCTGTTATACAATGTTACTGTTTATTTCTACAAAAATAAAGCCAAAATGGAGAATCCGTGAGTGTAAATTAAACCACCTTTAGCAGCAATAACTTGAAGTAATCGAGTTCTTTCCTAGAAGTTCGTACCTAGAAGTACATGCAAACCTTTCGTAAGACCAAATATTGGTTTAATTTTGATTTATTTTCTGTTCCATTTATGTTCCATTTTGTTAATTGATAAAAATAAACTATTAACACTTCTATTTTTGAAAGCATTTTTGTTTTACAGGATTTCTTTTATTTAATTCTGTAATTGTAAAGGCCTACCTGGCAACAAATATGAAGTAAATATGAAATATTATAACCCATTAGATCTGACTTGTTTTTTTAGCTGGTTACAGACTAAAGGTCTTTCATTGTATATACAACAAAATTTTACTAAAAATTCAACTTAATTTTACTAAAACAAATGTGCTTTTTTCAGATATAGAGTAAATTACCATAGGTAGTTCACAAAGTTTTATCAGCATCCGATTGTATCTAAACCATCAGCTTCAATCTACAATCCCAATTCCAAAAGTTGGGACACTGTGTAAAATGTACATCAAAACAGTGCAAATCTCATAAATCCATCTTCTATATTCTATCTTCTAAACATATCAAATGTCCAAAACTGAGAATTTGTACCATTTTAATGAAAAAATAAAGTCTTTTTAAATTTGATTGAGGGATGGTGCTGTGAGGATTGGGCAGCAGTCGAAGGCGGGGGCCTGCTTAGACTGCTGCCCCCGCGACCCGAATTACGGATAAGCGGGAGAAAATGAATGAATGAATGAATGAAATTTGATTGCTGCAACAGGGCTCAAAAAAGTTGGGACAGGGCAATATTTGTATTTACATATGCTACACATTTATCTGCACTTGTCTATTTGCACAATTGCTACTATTTGCACTTCTGGTAGATGCCAAACTGCATGTCATTGCTGTGTACCTGTACGATGCAATGACAGTAAATCATCTTTGTTTACCACTGTGTAGCATCACTTTTTCTGGGAACTAAGGAGACCAGTTGCTGATGTTTTGGGAGAGATTTCTGTTTATACATATATTATACCCTGTTCAGTTAAACTTCAGCTGTGTACACATTCAATTTTTTGTTTGCACAAGTCTTACTTATATAATAGATTAAACTGTTTATGTGATGAAAAACCTGAACTAGGGTGGTGTTGTTTAGTCTGAGATTTGCATTTGATTACAAAAGAGTTGTGTAATGTCTTTGTCAAGCACTGGCAGAACAAAGTACTTTGCATTGGTTGCTAACAGGATTTCGGGGTCGAGTCAGTGTTTTGCCTTGCAGTATTAACTTTGTCCACCAGATGTCCAATTTCTTCCATTTTATTTCAATAGTGCAGTACTTTGGAAATTTTTTTAATTGTATCAATCTTCTTCTTCTTTCGGCTGCTCCCATTAGGTAGCTGCCGTCTCCATACCCCTCTGTCCTCTACATCTGCCTCTTTCAAACCAAATACCTGCATGTCTTCCCTCACCACATTCATAAACCTCATTCTTGGTCTTCCTCTTTTCCTCCTTCCTGATGGCTCTATCTTCAGCATTCTTCCACTGATTCTTACCCCATGGCCCCCCCTTTGCACATGTTCAAACCATCGCAATCTAGCTTTTATTGTATCGTGTTACTTTTAAAAATAAAGTAACTCTTTTGCCTTTACCGTATGGTGCGTTACCCGTTACTTTTTTAAATAAATTGATTTTGGCTATAGTGTATACTACAGTCTAACCTGTTTACAGCAGAGACACATTGTAGGATTGGTGGATGAACCACTGTATGTCTGTGCGGCAGTAATGGCGAGGCGAGGCGAGAGCAAGACGAGTTTCTCAAAGTGGAAATATGCTCATTGTTTCACTTTAGTTGAGTATAAATACAAAAACTTTTTAGTCAAATGTAAGCTGTGTCTTTCTGGTTTGAAGGTCGTATCTACTGCGATAAACAGCAACTCCAATCTGTCGAAGCTCCTCCATAAACTCCATCCCTCAACGAAGCTAGAAGATAACCCGAATTTATGTTGTACATTGTTGATAGTTTTCATACTTAAGCTGTGAAAAAAACATTTTTGAGAGCTCAACACAACAGCTTTTATGATGCCGAAGCCACTTTAGTTTTTGATTGTGAATATATTATTCAGCTTGTTTTGTTATTTATTTCAGAAATCCTTGTGATATATTCAGTTTCTGCTGGTCTGACTTAAATAAAATAGTGTTTAAATATTACTTTGTGTTTAAGTCAGTTTTGTGTTTGTATAAACCATAACGCATAAAAGGGCATTAATGGGAACATTTAAGAAGGTTCTTTAAAAAAGTAAAAAGTTACTTTTAACAGTAACGCATTACTTTTTGATGTAAGTAATCAACAAAGTAACTGAGTTACTTTTTAAATGAAGTAACGAGTAGCTGTAACTAGTTACTATTTTTTAGTGACTAGCACAACACTGATCAGAACATTATATAAAAAGTTTCTTTTTTTTTTTTTTTTTTGATAGAATTTCTCAATTCATTATTATATCATTTTATAGAAAAAAAATATTATTTTAAAACCAACCTTAATTTATTACTTTATAAACAACAGCAACCTGAAACTTTATTTGTATTGTTTATCACTTATCTTCTTCTTCTTCTTTCGGCTGCTTCCATTAGGGGTCGCCACAGCGGATTATCTGTCGCCATACCACCCTGTCCTCTACATCTGCCTCTTTTACACCAACTACCTGCATGTCTTCCCTCACCACATCCATGAACCTCCTCCTTGGCCTTCCTCTTTCCTCCTACCTGGTGGCTCCATCCTCAGCATTCTTCTACCAATATAATTCATGTCCCTCCTCTGCACATGTCCAAACCATCTCAATCTCGCCTCCCTCACCTTGTCACCAAAACATCCTACATGTGCTGTCCCTCTAATAAACTCATTTCTAATCTTATCCATCCTCGTCACTCCCAACGAAAACCTCAACATCTTCAGCTCTGCTACCTCCAGCTCCACCTCCTGTCTTTTACTCAATGCCACTGTCTCTAATCCATACAACATCGCAGGTCTCACCACAGACCTATAAACTCTTCCTTTCATTTTTGCAGATACCCTACTATCACAAATCACACCTGTCACTCTTCTCCATCCACTCCACCCTGCCTGCACTCTTTTCTTCACTTCTCTAACACACTCTCCATTACTTTGCACTGTTGACCCTAGGTACCTGAATTCCTCCACCTTCTCCAGTTCTTCTCCCTGCAACCGCACAACTCCACTGCCCTCCCTCTCATTCACACAAATGTATTCTGTCTTACTCCTACTAAGTTTCATTCCCCTTCTCTCCAGCGCATATCTCCACCTCTCCAGGCTCTTCTCAACCTGCTCTCTACTCTCACAACAAATCACAATATCATCCGCAAACATCATAGTCCAGGGAGAGTCCTGTCTGACCTCGTCCATCAACCTGTCCATCACCACTGCAAACAGGAAAGGGCTAAGGGCCGATCCTTGATGCAGTCCAACCTTCACCCTGAACCAGTCTGTCGTTCCTACTGCACTCTTCACTGCCGTCACACTGTCCTCATACATGTCCTGCACCACCCTCACATACTTCTCTGACACACCTGACTTCCTCATACAATACCACAACTCTTCTCTTGGCACCCTGTCGTACACCTTCTCTAAATCCACAAATATACAATGCAATTCCTTCTGTCCTTCTCTATACTTCTCCATCAACATTCTTAAAGCAAATAAGGCATCTGTGGTGCTCTTCCTCGGCATGAAACCATACTGTTGCTCACAGATGGTCACCTCTTCTCTCAGCCTGGCTTCCCTACTCTTTCCCATAACTTCATGGTGTGACTGATCAACTTAATTCCCCTGTAGTTACTGCAAGACTGCACATCTCCTTTATGCTTAAAGATCGGTACCAGCAAACTTCTTCTCCATTCCTCAGGCATCTTCTCACCTTCCAAAATCCTGTTAAACAATCTGGTCAAAAACTCCACTGCCATCTCTCCTAAACATCTCCACGCTTCTACCGGTATGTCATCTGGTCCAACCGACTTTCCACTCTTCATCCTCTTAATCGCTGCTCTCACTTCCTCCTTACTAATCCTATCCACTTCCTGCTTCACCAACTCCACATCATCCAACCTTCTCTCTCTCTGATTTTCCTCATTCATCAGCTGCTCAAAATACTCCCTCCACCTTCTCAACACACTCTCCTCACTAGTCAACACATTTCCCTCTCCATCCTTCACTGCTCTAACTTGCAGTACATCCTTCCCAGCTCGGTCCCTCTGCCTGGCCAATTGGTACAAATCCTTTTCTCCTTCCTTAGTGTCCAACCTCTCATACAGCTCCTCATATGCCTTTTCCTTGGCTTTCGCCACATCCCTCTTAACCTGCTGCTGCATCTCCTTGTACTCCTGCCTACTTTTCTCATCACTCTGTCTATCCCACTTCTGTTTTGCCAACCTCTTTCTCCTTATGCTCTCCTGCACTTCCTCATTCCACCACGTCTCCTTGTCTTGCTTTCTATTTCCAGATGTTACACCAAGTACTTTTCTAGCTGCCTCCCTCATCACTCCTGCAGTAGTTGCCCAATCATCCAACACCTCCTTAACACCACTGAGCCTTTGTCTGACCTCTTTCCTGAACCTCACACTACACTCTTCCTCCTTCAGTTTCCACCATCTTATTCTTCTTTCAGTCCTCACTCTTCTCCTCTTCTTCTTCGCCTCCAAAACCATCCTACAGACCACCATCCGATGCTGTCTAGTTACACTGTCCCTTGCCAACACTTTACAGTCTCCAATCTCCTTTAGGTTGCATCTCCTGCATAGCACATAGTCCACCTGTGTGCACCTTCCTCCACTCTTATACGTCACCCTATGATCCTCCTTCTTCTTAAAATAAGTGTTCACCACTGCCATTTCCATCCTTTTAGCAAAATCCACCACCATTTCCCCCACTTCCACATTCCTCTCCTTAAAACCATACCTACCCATCACCTCCTCATCACCTCTGTTCCCTTCACCTACATGCCCATTAAAGTCTGCCCCAATCACCAATCGTTCTTTCCTAGGTACACCATCTACCACTTCATCTAATTCACTCCAGAATTATTCCTTCTCCTCTCACAGCCAACTTGTGGAGCATAGGCACTGATGACATTTATCATCATCCCTTCAACTTCCACCTTCACGATCATCACCCATCAGAAACTCTCTTCACCTCCACTACACTCTTACTGTACTCTTCCTTCAGAATCACCCCTACACCATTTCTCTTTCCATCCACACCATGATAAAACAGTTTAAATCCACCTCCAATGTTCCTGGCCTTACTCCCTTTCCACTTGGTCTCCTGAACACACAGCATATCTACCTTTCTCCTCTCCATCATATCAGCTATCTCTCTCCCTTTACCCGTCATAGTTCCAACATTTAAAGTACCAACCCGAACCTCCACTCTCCTACACTGCTCCTTTACCTGCCGTCTCTGTAGACGTCTTCCTCCTCTCCTTCTCCTCCTTCGGCCAACAGTAGCCCAATTTCCACCAGTACCCTGTCAGCTAACGATACCTGTGGCGGTCGTTGTTAACCCGGGCCTCGACCAATCCGGTATGAAATTCTCATTTGTGATCCGCATATTTGATTTGGCACATGTTTTACGCTGGATCCCCTTCCTAACGCAACCCTCCCCATTTACCCGGGCTTGGGACCGGCACTAAGAGTGCACTGGCTTGTGCATCCATAATGGCTGGGTTGTATTGTTTATCACTTATATCCCAATTTATTTTTTTTAGCTATTGTTCTGTCCATCAATCCATCTGTCTAAAACATAAAGATTAATGCATTAGACAGATGGATTGATGGACAGAACAATAGTTAAAAAATTTGATTGGGATATAAGTGTTTCCCTTGCCAAAAATCCTTAAAAATGTATCCATGTCTAAACTATATCTTATTTTTATTGCAATCTAGAAGTTACTACAAGGGTTAATTTTTTCCCCATATTGTTATCACGACTGTATTTAAACATTAACTGCAATCCAGTGGTCTAAGGGTTAAGTCGGTCTGATCACATTCATTCCTCCAACTTCAGACAGATTCAACCACCTTCTTGACATAGTAGAGAAGTTTCAGTGAAGGTATGGTTAAAATGCTGGATTTGTTATTTTGATAAATTTCACATACTAACATATTTTACATATTTTAACATACTAACTATTTTACCCAAGTTCAAATAAAAGCAGTATCTTAACTCTAAAATAAATTATACTGACATCATACAACCATTCAGTTATTAGGCAGTTTATTTATGGTGTATAATGTTGTTTAGGGAAGTTATCGCAGCTTGAGAGCTTTTTTTTATATCATTCCAGGCCACATTTGGTTCCGTTTGATTGTTGTTGTTCAGCAGCATCTTGTTTTTAAATTATATATTTTTGCATTAAACTTCTTCAATTTAAGTTATCAGTCAAACAGACTAATTTTTTATACTTCTGATTTAATCCAACTATGTCTAACTGGAAACTGTTTTTTCAGCCAGTCAGGTTTTTTTTTACAGACGAGTAGCAATTCCTCATGTCTGTACACATTTTGAGGCAGAAAACTGTTTCTGTCATTCTTTCTAGGATCAAAATGGACCTTCAGGAATACTTCAGAAGGATCAGGTTCAGCGGGGTGTACAAGAAACCCGATCTGGCCACACTCCGTACCGTCCATGAGCTGCATGTGATGAGCGTTCCATTTGAGAACCTCAGCATCCACTGTGGAGAACGGAACACCATGGACCTGCAGATCATTTATGAGAAGATTGTGAAAAATCATCGTGGAGGATGGTGCTGTGAAAACAACCTGCTCTTCTCCTGGGTGCTGAGAGAGATGGGCTACAAATACACCACTCTGGGCTCTAAAATTTTTAAAACATTCAAAAATGACTTCGGCCTCTTGGATTATCATCTTATTAACCTGGTGGAGATTGAAGGCAGACCATATATCACTGATGTGAGTTTTGGATTGTCATACCAAATATGGCAACCGTTAGAAATGATCTCAGGGAAAGATCAGCAGCAGCCAGGTGGAGTTTTTCGACTACAGAATGACGGTGAGAAGTGGATCCTGGAGATGACTGGAAGGAAACCGATGGTCCAGAATGAAGCCTTCACCAATTCCAGCCTCATCGACCGGCGCTTGACAAAGACAATCTACTCTTTTGTGTTAACACCACGTGGTGTTGACCATTTTCTTAATACAAGCGAATACCTGCAGACCAGCCCTGAATCTCTGCTCACCCAGAAATCCATTTGTTCCCTCCAGACCCCTACTGGATTTAGAGCTCTGGTTGGTTGGACCTACAGTGAAGTCACATTTAACCCTGAGGAAGATGCAGACATCATCGAGATGAAAGAAGTTGCTGACAGTGAGATAGAGACTATACTCAAGGAAAAGTTTTATATATTGTTAGTTAATAAACTGACACCAATTAACAATAAAGTGACATATAATCTATAGGGCATTAAATTACATTTATCTAAGGCCTTCCAACCCCAAATGGTCATTATGATTATGATTATAATTATGATTATGATTGATTCTCCAAACCTTGATTGCTTTTAAGAATTTCTACAGTACTGTGAACAAGTTTCAGGCTTTTGAAGTAATGCTGTAAAGTAAAAATGCTTTTAAATAGTGTTTTTAAAAAGGCCTTCCAACCACAAATAAGCATTATGATTATAATTATGATTATTATATAATTAATTATTAATACTTGATTGCTTTTATAATTTGTATGTCAGGTATATGTGTGTACAATCTCAAGTAGACCATTTTAAACATCATAATAAAAACATTAAAATATACTGAATTAGTTTTTACATTTTTATATTTTATATAACATCTGTTTAGCAATGTGCTTGTCAATGTATATTCAATGAATGATTTTGTTATTTCTGTGTTTATTTGCTTGATTTCTGTTGAGCCACTGAGTAGTCACAAGGACCTAATGCAGGTAGATGGACAGGAAAAATGTTCCATATTCATTTTCGCATTTCTGCCCCAAAGCAACATGTGGTTAAAAAAAACATAAAGAAAGAAAGAAAGAAAGAAAGAAAGAAAGAAAGAAAGAAAGAAAGAAAGAAAGAAAGAAAGAAAGAAAGAAAGAAAACAATTATGTATTATGTATTAATTAAGCCTCCTTAAGCGTTAAGACATTGACAACCCTAACCCTAACCCAAATTTGGCATACCGCTTATTATTAAAAGGTATTATATACAGGCAAGCAGACTATGAGGCTACAATTACAAAATGGCACTCAAAGTTTCACTTTAAGCATTTTCCTACCTTATCAAATAATCACTAAATGTGGACTAAAATTATATTAAAAGAACAAATTCAGTACACACCTCAATAATAAAACGTAGCTATTATATACAGGCATGTGAGCCCAGACCAAATGCAATATACCTACAAATATTGCTTCTCATGCATGTGATGTGTGTACAAATTGTAAGATGGCCTAGTTTTAAATGATTTTCATTAAATATTGAAAGAAAATTACCCGTATTCGGTTGCGCATCTACCTAGTAAGTCTGTATAAGCTCCGCCCACTTCTGGTCTGAAACTGCTGGCCTGGTTAACAGGTTGCACAAGGCAGGAACTTTGAATTGAATACTTTGAATTGTATATCAATCCATCACATGGGCAATTTTGGACTTTACAGAATCAACTGTCTTTATACAGATAACGTCATAATTCCTGATTCAAACACTGGCACTGAAATTGTCACAACAGTGACCACACATAGGAAATAGGAGTAACTCAATCATTGTTTATTGAAACACAAAGCATATATACGAGTCCGGGAGAGTTACGAACCGTAATGCGGGTATAGTTCGTAATGCGTGGATAATATGTAAAGCAGGTATAATCCGTAACGCGGAGATAATCCGTAAAGCGGGTCGGATCCGTAACACAGGGATAGTCCGTAAAGTGGGTAGGATCCGTAAATCGGGTAGGATTCGTAACATGCTAGGATAATCCTGGTGGTGGTGAGTCCTGTAGATCACTGTGGCAATAATGTAGATCCGACAGCGAGTCGGGTCGGAATGGGAGCTTATGAAGGGAAACCAGTAGCGAGTGACAGGTGACGCGAATAAGCCCCGTGAGCAGCTGAGAGAGAGCCGCAGAGGGGATGTGGCAGGTCGATCCTTGACATAAATGCAGCCATGTTACTATAAAAAAAGAAAGGATATAAAAATAGCATTAATATGTACATGTACAGTCTGTATTTCATGTTATGAGAGCAGGATTTTAGGAAAGAGTTTCTGCCCGTGTCTTATCAATAAATAAACTTGTTTTATACTGTAGTTAGTTCATTTTAATTTAATTTTGACTGTAAAAAAACATTAGCTTGAATCTAAAAGTTAACTACAAGAGTTCATTCTTTTTCCACATTGTTATCACGATTGTATTTAAACATTAACTGCAATCCAGTGGTCCAAGGGTTAAGTCTGTCTTGTCTGTTCACATTCATTCTTCCAACTTCAGACCAATTAACCAACCTAACCATCTCCCTAACATAGTAGACAAGTTTCAGTTAAGGTATGGTTTTAATGCTGGATTTGTTATTTGGATGAATTTCACATTCTATTTTACCCAAGTTCAAGTAAGAGTAGTATTTTCACTTTCGCATTCTGATAGAACAGTGCTCTCAAGACTTAAGCAGCTATAACTGTAGCTTTTAACTCTAAAATTAATTCTATTGATATCATCATACTATTCAGCTATTAAGGAGTTTATTTAAATAACTTGTGTATAATAATATTTGGGTTCTGTTCATATATATATATATATATATATATATATATATATATATATATATATATATATATATATATATATATATATATATATATATAATTTGGGTTCTGTTCATATATATATATATATATATATATATATATATATATATATATATATATATATATATATGAACAGAACCCAAATATTATTATACACAAGTTATTTAAATAAACTCCTTGATAGCTGAATAGTATGATGATATCAATAGAATTAATTTTAGAGTGCATATTGATACAATAAAAATCTATGTAAAATAGCTCGTTCCTAATAGAAAATGACATGTATTACGTAGCGCATCTACTTATATAGTCTGTAAAAGCTCCACTCTTAAAGGTCAGTAAGACAGACAGACAGACAGACAGACAGAGAGAGAGAGAGAGAGTGAGAGAGAGAGAAAGAGAGAGAGAGAGAGAGAGAGAGAGAGAGAGAGAGAGAGAGAGAGAGAGAGAGAGAAATACATTATATGAGTGGTAGTGGCCCCAGCACCTAATCCAGTTCTCCTATAACTAATTTTTACAAAATTTGAAAAAAACATTCTAGAGTCAACATCATGTGTGGTACCAGGAGGGATTAAATGTGCAAATGATAGCAAACTTTGGGTATTTAACTAATACTAGCTGGGATGGCACATCCTTATTTAAATTGCAAACAGCCTGAGCCTGAGGAGGTTGTATATAAACCATTAGCTGCAATCCAAAAGTTACTACAAGGGTTAATTCTTTTTCCACATTGTTATCACGACTGTTTTTAAACATTAACTGCAATTCAGTGGTCCAAGGGTTAAGTCTGTCTGGTCACATTCATTCTTCCAACTCCAGGCAGATTTACCAACTCGACCACCTTCTTGACATAGTAGACAAGTTTCAGTGAAGGTATGGTTTAAATGCTGGATTTGTTATTTTAATGAATTTCAAAGTTCAAATCAAAGCAGTATCTTAACTCTAAAATAAATTATACTGACATCATCCAACCATTCAGTTATTAGGCAGTTTATTTAAGGTGTATAATGATGTTTAGGGAAGTTATCGCAGCTTTTTATTTTATATCATTCCAGGCCACGTTTGGTTCCATTTGATTGTTGTTCCGCAGCATCTTGTTTTTAAATTATACATTTTTGCATTAAACGTCTTCAATTTAAGTTATCAATCAAACAGACCCATTTTTCATACTTCTGATTTAAACCAACTATGTCTAACTGAAAAATTTTTTCAGCCAGTAAGTTTTTTTTTTACAGACGAGTAGCAATTCCTCGTGTCAGTACACATTTTGAGGCAGAAAACTGTTGCTGTCATTCTTTCTAGGATCAAAATGGACCTTCAGGAATACTTCAGAAGGATCAGGTTCAGCGGGGTGTACAAGAAACCCGATCTGGCCACACTCCGTACCGTCCATGAGCTGCATGTGATGAACGTTCCATTCGAGAACCTCAGCGTCCACTGTGGAGAATGGAACACCATGGACCTGCAGATCATTTATGAGAAGATTGTGAAAAATCATCGTGGAGGATGGTGCTGTGAAAACAACCTGCTCTTCTCCTGGGTGCTGAGAGAGATGGGCTACAAAAACACCACACTGGGCTCTAAAGTCTTCAATACACTAAAAAATGACTTTGGCCTCTTGGATTCACATCTTATTAACCTGGTGGAGATCGAAGGCAAACCATATATCACTGATGTGAGTTTTGGATTGTAATTCCAAATATGGCAACCGTTAGAAATGATCTCAGGGAAAGATCAACAGCAGCCAGGTGGAGTTTTCCGACTACAGAATGACGGTGAGAAGTGGATCCTGGAATTGACCGGAAGGAAGCAGTTGGTCCAGAATGAAGCCTTCACCAATTCCAGCCTCATCGACCGGCGCTTGACAAAGACAATCTTCTCATTTGTGTTAACACCACGTGGTGTTGACCATTTTCTTAATACAAGTGAGTACCTGCAGACCAGCCCTGAATCTCTGTTTACCCAGAAATCCATTTGTTCCCTCCAGACCCCTACTGGATTTAGAGCTCTGGTTGGTTGGACCTACAGAGAAGTCACATTCAACCCTGAGGAAGATGCAGACATCATCGAGATGAAAGATGTAGCTGACAGTGAGATAGAGACCATACTTAAGGAAAAGTTTAATATAGTGTTAGTTAATAAACTGACACCAATAAACAATAAAACGGAATATAAACTATAGGGCATTAAATCACATTTATCTAAGCCCCTTCCAACCCCAAATGGGCATTATGAATATAATTATAATTATGATTATGATTATGATTCTCCAAACCTTGAATCCTTTTATAATTTGTATGTCAGTAATATGTGTGTACAATCTTAACTAGACCATTTTCAAAATCATTTTAAAAACGTATTAGAATTCACTGAATTGCGTGTTGCATTTTCATATTTACATCTGTTTAGCAATTTGCTTGTAAATTCATATTCAGTGAAGGATTTTGCTATTTTTCTGTTTATGTTTGATTTTTGTTGATCCATGGAGTAAATGTCACAAGGATCTAATGAAGGTTCAGTAAAACCCTGTTGTACGAGCAACTAATAGTACGAGCAAACCAAGATACAAGCGAACTTGCTCTCAAAATTTTACACTATTTCACGAGCAAATTTCTAAGGCACGAGCAAACACACGCTGCCAGTTCCCCGTTTTCGACCGAGGGTAGCATCAGTCGCTTAGTTGATGACGTACCGCTCAGTCACTCTCGTTGTTCAGTGCAGCAAAATACCTTTTTAAGTATTATATTTTTATTTCACTAGAAATCTTAAAAAAAAGTCTCCCAAAAAAAATAGTGATGGTGCTATGAAAACGAAAGTAAATAGAATTACCATTTAAACCAAGAAGTTTACGAGCATGGTGCACGTCTCACACTCGCAATCAACCACTACCACATGAGTAAGTGTAAAATTATGTTTACATTTTCGGTAATACTGCGGTGTGTTTGTTTGTTAAAATAGGCTTCAAATACTTTTTAGGTGCAGTAATAAGCAATCGAATTAGGTCTCGGAACGGATTAAATCACTTTTACATTCATACTTATGGGAAACATTAGTTTGAGTGTACGAGCAAATAGACCTAAAAGCAATTTTCATGAACGAATTATACTCGTCCAACTGGGTTTTACTGTAGATAGACAGGAAAGATTTTCATATTAATTTCTGCATTTTTGCCCCACAGCAACATGTGGTTTAAAAAAAACATAAATAAATCATTTTTATTGGGTACAGATATTCACTTTGCATTAGGAGATTCTCAACACAGAGTCACATGACAAAGATTATGTAATGATTATGAGCTAAGACTGGCCAGCAGTATCACACAGTATTATATACAAGGTACAGGACAGAAGAGAGGAATGTGGTATTGTAAGTTGTCTATAGAGTTCTATGAGATTCACTGTATACCACAATCTGATGAGTCAAGTGAAGAATTGTAGTTAAGGATGGATATAGCACCAGGAATACATTGTTCATTGTTCATGTTCATGTTAGTTTCTCTTAAATTCTGAACATCTATTACGTGTGGGTTTGTAAATTAGTTGCATCACAAATCCAAAGTGGTGTAGTTTAGTGAGGGATTTGCTTTTGATAACAAAAGAGTTGTGCAATGTCTCTGTCAAGCACTAGCATTGTGTAGCATTATTTCAAAGCTGAACATTTCTTTTTTTTTTTTACTTTGCATTGGTTGCTGAAAAGAGTTTGGGGTCCTATTATTGTTTTCCTTGCCGTACTCAATTTGTCCACCAATTTCTTCAATTTCAATAGTACTTAGGAAATGATTTAGATTTTTAAAGATTTCTGCTTTCAATTATTTTGACTTATGGATTATAGCTTTTTAGTTGAGTTATCTAATATGCATAATTTTCTTTTATCAATTATGAGCTATTTTACATAGATTTTTATTTGATCGATATCTAAAATTTGTAACAACAATTGTTTTAAATTAGGTCACTTACATTTGACCTAATGGCGCAGACCAAAAACAAATGTATGCACATGGGCTGTCAAACTCCACAATTAACCTGATGACATATAACAAAGCTATTTACACCCAATCCTTTAACTTACATTTTAAGCATTGTAGTCTCAAAGAAAACAATTATGAAGAAAATGCATTAAGCCACCTTAAGCTTTACGACATTGATACTAAAAGACCAAATTCGGCATATTGCTTATTATTAAAAGGTACTATATACAGGCAAGCAGACTATAAGGCCACAATAACAAAACAGCATTTAAAGTTTTACTTTAAGCATTTTTCTACCTTATAAAATAATCGCTTAATGTGGACTAAAATGATATAAAAAGAACAAATTCAGTACACACCTCAATAATAAAACGTAGCTATTAAATACAGGCATATGAGCCCAGACCAAATGCAATATACTTTAAAATATTGCTTATCATGCATGTTATGTGTGTACAAATTGTAGGATGGCCTAGTTTTAAATGATTTTCATTAAATATTGAAAGAAAATAACTGTATTCGGTTGCGCATCTACCTAGTAAGTCTGTATAAGCTCCGCCCACTTCTGGTCTGAAATTGCTGGCCTGGTTAACAGGTTGCACAGGGCAGGAAAATACTTTGAATTAATATCAATCCATCACATAGGCAATTTTAGACTTTACAGAATCAACTGTCTTTATACAGATAAAGTCATAAATTCTGATTCAAACACTGGCACTGATCAATGCAGCCATGTTACTATAAACAAAGAAAGGATATAAAAATATCATAATAATATACTTGTACAGTCTGTATTTCATGTTATAAGCAGGATTTTAAGAAAGCGTTTCTGCCCTTTTCTCATCAATAAATAAAGTTGTGTTTTACTGTAGGTAGTTAATTTTATCAAATTTTGACTGTATAAAAACCATTAGCTTCAATCTAAAAGTTAACTACAAGAGTTTATTCTACATTTTTATCACAATTGTATTTAAACATTAACTGCAATCCAGTGGTCCAAGGGTTAAGTCTTGTCTGTTCACATTCATTCTTCCAACTTCAGACAGATTGACCAACTCAACCACCTCCCTGACATAGTAGACAAGTTTCAGTGAAGGTATGGTTTTAATGCTGGATTTGTTATTTGAGAAGATTAAGAAAATCTGCCAGACCTTCACTTCCTCCCCAACAATGACTACACAACACAGCCGACAATCCACTACGTCCCTGTCAAGATTCTCAACCCTAACAGTAGATGAAATATTGCAAGTGATCTAATCTTGCAATCTCACCACCTGTCCTCTGGATCCAATCCCTTCAACTATGCTTTAGACCATCACACAAGATCTCCTGCCCTTCATCTCCACAATCATCAATGTGTCATTAACATCTGGCTATGTACCAACTACCTTTAAGCAAAAAGAGTCATTCCCATCTTGAAGAAACCTGCTCTGGATCCATCAGACATCAACAACAACAGACCGGTATCACTTCTCTTCTTTCTTTCTAAATCTCTGGAACGCACTGTTTTTAACCAACTGTCTGTCTATCTCTCACAGAACAACCTCCATGATCCGAACCAGTCTGGGCACATTCCACAGAGATGGCCCTTTTGGCTGTTTCTGAGAAACCGCATGCTGCTAGGTCAGCCAAACTGTCATCTGTACTTATCTTCCTAGACCTTTCTGCAGCATTTGACACAGTCAACCACAAGACACTTTTGTCAACCCTCAAGAGCCTCGGTATCTGCGGAACAGCATGGGAATGGATTGCTTCCTACCTGGAAGGTCGCTTATACCAGGTAGCATGGAGGGGATCCACATCTGCCCCATGCAGACACACCACTGGTGTCCCACAAGGCTCAGAACTTGGTCCCCTCCTTTTCTCCCTCTATACCCACTCTATTGGTGAAGTCATATCCTCACATGGGTTTTCTTATCACGGCTATGCAGATGACACTCAACTAATCTTTTCTTTCCTTCCATCAGATACCACAGCTTCTGCTCGGATATCAGCATGCTTGACAGACATATCTTCATGGATGAGTGCTCACCAACTAAAACTCAACCCCAGCAAAACAGAACTGCTGGTCATCCCAGGTAATTCATCTCCAGGTCAAGATCTCAAAATAACACTTCATGACTCTCTGCTCTCCCCTTCAGCCACTGCTCGTAACCTTGGGGTAACTATGGACAATGAACTGTCCTTTTTCCCACATGTCGCTAATGTTGCTCGTTCTTGTCGATTTCTTCTCTTAACATCCGAAGTATTCTACTATTTCTGTCCATACAGGCTGCCCAGGAGCTTGATCAGTCTCTTCTCATTTCAAGACTTGACAACTGCAACTCTCTGCTGGCAGGTCTTCCCCTGAATGCTATTCGTACACTGCAAATGATCCAAAACGTAGCTGCACGACTTGTGTTCAATCTGCCCAAGTTCTCCCACACCACCCCACTGCTGCGCTCCCTTTACTGGCTTCCAGTAGCTGCACGTATCAGATTCAAAACACTGATGCTTGCCTACAAGGCAAAAAATGGACCAGCACCATCTTACCTCAGAGACCTCATCACATCTTGCACTGCACCACGCTGTCTGAGATCCTCCAGCACTGCTCGACTGGTACCACCTCCTCTCAGAATGAGAGGTAAGTACACTTCAAGGCTCTTCTCTGTTTTGGTGGTGGAATGAACTTCCCCTAGATGTCCGTACAGCAGAGTCCCTGACTATCTTCAAGCGACGACTGAAGACCTACCTCTTTCTGAAACACTTAAATTAGCACTTTCCAAGTTTGCTTTGTAGAATTCAAGAGTTATATTTATATTAAGTTTGTAATCTTGCGTATCAGTGTAGATTTATTAATTACTAGAGACTAAAAGCACTTTTGTACGTCGCTCTGGATAAGGGCGTCTGCTAAATGCCACAAATGTTAATGTAAATGTATTTGGATGAATTTCATTTTCTATTTTACCCAAGTTCAAGTAAAAGCAGTAAAAGCATATTTCTGATCTAACCAGCAGCCAACTGGATTTTTCAAGCTAAATTTTTACAGATAGGTAGCACTTCATCAAGTCTGTACAAAAATTAAGCCAGTGCTTTCTTTTTCATACATTTTAGGATCACAATGGACCTTTAGCAATACTTCAGAAGGATCAGGTTCAGCGGGGTGTATGAGAAAACCATCTGGCCACACTCCATCCCGTCCGTGAGCTGCATGTGATGAGCGTTCCTTTTGAGAACCTCAGCGTCCACTGTGGAGAAAGGAACACCATGGATATATATGGAAAAATTAACTAGTGTTAGACCTCATTTGGGTAATACAGGTGTGTAAGTAAGTGTGTGTGTTTGTGTTTTACAGTAAATATTTACTTTTGTAAAGATATGTTCTACCTAACTGTTCTACTTATTTCAGTATACTTTAACAAATGTCTGCATTCCTTTCATTATTCATTGAACCTCTCCCCCTCGAAATGTGGAAATGCTTGACGCTGAACACTAAAGCATCCATAGCTAACATTAGCTAACACTATGGATTCTTTAATGTTTTCATGCATATTTCTGGTACTGAATGAGTCACCACAGTGACACTGCACTAAATCTAGTTTCTTTTTTATACCCCTGGCATTGTTGTGCATGTTTTTAAGTTTATTCATATTTTTTTTTTAAATGCACTCAAAGTATGAGGCAGAGACTAAACAAACTTGTGCCACTTATTATGTTCCTGAGGGAAATCAGATTAAAAAAGTGCACTGTCCTGTTATAGTGTAGATAATTCACAGTTTTCACAACTGTCATTAAACATTACCTAAAATCAGTAAGTTTAATGGGTAACTGTCTCTTTCTCAAAAACTGTTCTTATTCCTTATTCTGACTTCAGAGGGATCCTTCAACTTTAACGATCTCCCGTGTGGCAAAAAAAAAAATCCCAGTGGTTGTTTGTGAGGGTTTTTTAAAGGTATGTTGGATTTGTTATTTATCTATATTTAGCTTTAGTAAAATGGAGTAAATGTTTGTTTATTTCCAAATCCTGAGAACTGCTAAAGTGTTGTACTTCGGAGCAGTTTAGCCAGGTTTTTCATAGCTGTGTACAGTATAATTGTTTAAAGGCAGCAGTTTGTTTTTTATCATTTGCAGGATCAAAATGAATCTTCAGGAATACTTCAGAAGGATCGGGTTCAGCGGGGTGTACAAGAAACCCGATCTGGCCACACTCCGTACCGTCCACAAGCTGCATGTGATGAGCATTAGCTTTGAAAACCTCAGCATTCACTGTGGAGAACAGAACACCATGGACCTGCAGATCGTTTATGAGAAGATTGTAAAAAATCATCGTGGAGGATGGTGCTGTGAAAACAACCTGCTCTTCTCCTGGGTGCTGAGAGAGATGGGCTACAAATACACCACGCTGGGCTGTAAAGTCTTCAACACACTTAAAAATGACTTCAACCCTTTCAATTCACACCTTATTAACATGGTGGAGATCGAAGGCAAACCGTATATTGCTGATGTGAGTTTTGGAGTGTCATGCCAAATCTGGCATCCACTAGAAATGATCGGTGGTAAAGATCAAGAGCAACCGGCAGGGACTTTCCGCCTGTTAAACAACAGTGAGACTTGGACGCTGGAGAAGACAGGAAGAAAGCCCCTGGTCCAGAATAGAGCCTTTGCAAATTCCGGCCTTGTTGACAAGCGTGTCACAAAGACTATGTACTCTTTTATGTTAATCCCACGTGGTGTTGACCATTTTCTAAATACATGTGAGTACCTGCAGACCAGCCCTGAATCTCTGTTCACCCAGAAATCTATTTGTTCCATCCAGACCACCAATGGATTCAGAGCTCTAATTGGTTGGACCTACAGTGAAGTCACATTTAACCCTGAGGAAGATGCAGACATCATCGAAATGAGAGAAGTTGCTGACAGTGAGATAGAGACCATACTCAAGGAAAAGTTTCATATAGTTTTAGTTAATAAACTGACACCAATAAACAACAAAGCTGCATTTAAAATGTAGGACATGGTGTATATACAATGGGCACATTTTTGTATAGTGTTAATAATCAAGTGGCTCCAGATGTCACATAATCCTCATAGCATTGTCTTTTTAAGGTTTTAATATAAATGGTTGTAGAAACCATTTAAAAATTTTACTCAACTGCTGTGGTGTAATGGTGTGTAATATTGTTCTATGATGTGTAACACAAATTAATACAAAAAGGTCTAAACAAAATTAATATTTTGAGGCCACAACATATATTGTGCCCATAAATTACGTGTTTTGTATGTCTTGAAGAATCATTCGAAAATTCAATAAACTATAATTTTTTAATTATCTATGTTAAGGGTAATGCTTCCAAATTCTACTGTTTTCTCTGTCACACTTATTTTAAAATACAAGAGTTGTCACAAGTTAATAACTTCATGTAGATAAATGAATCTCCAGAAGCTTTTGGACTAAATATATCAATTCATGACTACACCTTAATGAAAATGTATCATGTTAGCAACTGTGTAAACATTCATTCTATTTAATATTACTTCGGATTTCTTTGAAAAAATCTCTGTTGTTTAAATAAATTATAAACTAATCACACTGATGCTTCAAACAAATAAACCTCAAATAATTTTGAAAAGATTATTGTGCATTTGTGCCTTTTTTTCCTACAAAATGACACAATCTAGAGTAGGAATCTCTCTTAGATATTAGACCAATTGCATGTCTGCAAAGAAAATAACCACTTGGTTAATATGTTTTTTGTTTCCAACTTTGGATTGTGAATTGAATTTGTCTACAAAGGATAATACATGACAAAACCCTAGTCAGTGCCATTATCACCAACTAACCATGACTCAGCCTAATTCCTCTTTTTGAAGAAAACAGGAAAAAAGTCACACACTAGTTACATTTCTCGACTATGGACTGTGATTATTATTTGGTCTACATTGCTCTGTTTCTGGTCATCTGACTCATCTGCTTTTTTTACATTATCATTTCAATTTGGATTTGCAATTCCAGGCTATTTGCTCTATAAATTTAAATAAAATCCTACATTTACATCAAAATTTTGCATGGCCCCATAATAAAAACCTGTCTCATGACTTGACAGAGCTTAAAAGTTTTGACGGAGCAGTCTGCGCTTTTATCCTTTGCAGAAACATAATGGACCTTCAGGAATACTTCAGAAGGATTGGGTTCAGCGGAGTGTACGAGAAACCCGATCTGGCCACTCTTCATACCGTCCATGAGCTGCATGTTATGAGCGTTCCCTTTGAGAACCTCAGTATCCACTGTGGAGGATATAAAATACCATGAACTTGCAGATCACTTATGAGAAGATTGTCAGAAACTGTCGTGGAGGATGGTGCTGTGAAAGCAACCTGCTCTTCTCCTGGGTGCTGAGAGAGATGGGATACAAATACACCATGCTGGGCTGTAAGGTCTATAACCTGGTCAAAAATGACCTCAGCCACTCAGATTCACACCTCATTAGCCTTGTGGATATTGAGGGCAAGCATTATATCACTGATGTGAGTTTTGTAGTGGCGGACCAAATCTGGCACCCCTTAGAAATGGTCGCAAATAAAGATCAAGAGCAACCAGCAGGGATTTTTCGCTTATTGAATGATGGTGAGAGATGGACACTGGAGAAGACTGGAAGAAAGCCACTGGTCCGGAATGAAGCCTTTGCTAATTCCAGACTCGCTGACAAGCAACTGACGAAACCAATATACTCCTTTGTCTTAACACCACGGGAAATTGATCATTTTCTTAATATAAGCGAATACTTGCAGAACCAGCCCTGAGTCTATGTTCACACAGAAATCCATTTGTTCCATCCAGACCCCCACTGGATACAGAGCTCTGATTGGGTGGACCTACATTGAAGTGACATTTAACAAGGAGGAAGAGACCGATTTCATAATGCCCAAGAATGTAGTTGACAGTGAGTTAGATTCAATACTTAAGGAAAAGTTTAATATTGTTTTAGTTAACAAACTGACACCAGTAAACAACAAAGTTTCAAATAACCTGTAGGTTATGCTAATGATTTAGAAGTACCACACTGTATTTGTGAATTACAAGCATGTAATATTAAATGTCTGTCAATAAATTTCCTTTCTTGACTTTAATATAAAAAATTGTTCTGTTGAATTTAAGAACATTTTAACTTAGCATCTACTTTCAGTACTTAAATTTGTCTCTGCCACGTTTCACACAAATAAGGCTTTAAAACAATAGAAACTGTATACATTGTGTCGAGCTATTTGTTGTATAGAGCCTTTTTTTCTTTTTCTTTTAAAAAAGGATGTTGTCACAGCATTACAAAAACATATCAATTACATATATACATTTTACACTTAGGTATTTATTCCAATGAGCAAGCCAGATGTGACAGTAACAAGGGAAAAAAAATGAGACAAGGAAGAATACTTGAAAAAAAAACGATTCTCAAGAAGGTGAGAATGGATGATGCAATTATTGAAAACAAATTAAAATAATAGTGATGGATGCATTCCATAATTGTTGCATGTGTTTGTTTGGTGTGTATCTTTTGACTTTGCTAAATAAAGTCCTTTTTCTTTGACACCACAACCCTGGATACTGGACATAGTTTCTTTTGCTTGGTATTTTAACTTTATATTGAATTTGTTACTTTTTATATTAAATTGCCACGACAAACATACAAACAAACAAACAAATACATATTAGAAAAGGTTGCAATCTATATGAAATATTAATTCCATTCAACGCAAACGCAGAAATGTTTTAGCATACGCATGTGTTCATGCGCATAATGGCGCATTAGTGACCGCCTTGAACGCAAGAGCTGCGCTTTAAAATGTTACGCAATCACATCATGTCCAATGAGAGCAGAGCTTTCGCTTGCGCTGTCGCGAGGCCTGGACTGTGACGAACCGGCTGCACAGCGATGAACTCTCTGGAACAAGCGGAAGGTATTAAAGTTCAGCGTTTTTAATTGACACACGCAAATATAAATATGGATAGAACACCTTTTTCTATCTCTTGTCCAGTTTCGACTGTAATGTTTTTTTTACGAATGATAAACGCAGAGGCGTTAACCGCTGTTAGCCCGAGCTAATATCACAGCTAACGACAAGCTAATTTAACTTGATAAAAAAAATACAACAAAAACATTCCAGATGTTGTTGTCATGGAGACCGTGAGACGGTGTAGTGTTAGTGGTGTTGAGGGTTTTTGTGGTGTGTATTTATAGGTCAGGGGTTGATATGTGAAACAGGAGTTTTATTGTTAAAGCATGAAAGTATGGGGTAAAAAAGTGTGAAAGTGTGTGTGGTCGGTCGTGGACCCTAAAAGCAACTGGCCAGAGATTCATTAAATAAGCTGAGAGGTGTCATACTTAGTGTCAGACTGTTCTAGGATAAGAATTAGTAATATACTGTTGTGTGATCAATCAGAGTTACTGAGTTCTGAAGTGTTTTATTCCTTCTACACGACAGCAACCTACTTACAATTATGTTTTTAAAACTGATCGATATCTGTCATGTGTATAGTTACAATCAAAAATGTGGAGCATTAGGTTTTCACTTACGTTATAGCAACTATATACAGTTTGCTTACACTCACTTTTCTTTCTCAAATGTAAATAAGATGAAAAAAAGCACAGTATTTAAAGAAAAGCTTAAACTCCACCACATGGAAGCTTGAGCTCTGACACGCCTTCCAATATTGTGAAATAAACAATAAAGTGATCATCATCTTCTTTCGGCTTCCTTCTATTAGGGGTCGCCACAGCAGATCATCCATCTCCATACCCCCCTGTCCTCTACACCTGCCTCTTTCAACCCAACTACCTGCATGTCTTCCAAGTGATAACAAGAGAAAACATTTATAACAAGTGTGATTTAAGGCATCACTGCTGTTATAGAACACTTTGAAATCCCCTTCTGACTTATCTGAATCCAGAATTCATTCAAGGTATTCATTAATACAAGAATTTAGAATATATAGTAACAAAATGGTCAAAATGTGATTTAAATTGAATAAAATAATAATGTGGGACATTTTTTAGGTATTAGTGCACCATTTTTCATTTTATCCCTTTTCATTCCGGACATTTTCCAGTGCCAATATTTTCAATTTTATATTTTTTTGTAATGGTAACCAAGCTATTAGGGTTGCACAAGCCAGTGCACTCTTAGTGCCGGTCCCATGCCCGGATAAATAGGGAGGGTTGCGTTAGGAAGGGCATCCAGTGTAAAACGTGCCAAATCAAATATGTGCATCAAGAATCAGAATTTCATACCGGATCAGTCGAGGCCCGGGTTACCAACGACCACCACATGTATTGTTAGCCAACAGGGTACCGGTGGAAATTGGGCTACTGTTGGCCGAAAGAGGAGAAGGAGAGGAGGAAGACGTATACAGAGACGGCAGGGAAAGAAGTGGAGGAGAGTGGAGGTTAAAGTTGGTACTTTAAATGTTGGCACTATGACTGGTAGAGGGAGAGAGATAGCTGATATGATGAAGAGGAGAAAGGTAGATATGTTGTGTGTTCAGGAGACCAAGTGAAAAGGGAGTAAGGCCAGGAACATTGGAGGTGGGTTTAAACTGTTCTATCATGGTGTAGATGGAAAGAAAAATGGTGTCAGGGTGATTCTGAAGGAAGAGTACAGTAAGAGTGTAGTGGAGGTGAAGAGTTTCTGATAGGGTGATGGACGTGAAGCTGGAAGTTGAAGGGATGATGATAAATGTCATCAGTGCCTATGCTCCACAAGTAGGGTGTGAGATGGAGGAGAAAGAAAACTTCTGGAGTGAGAGATGAAGTGGTGGAGAGTGTAACTAGGAAAGAAAGATTAGTGATTGGGACAGACTTCAAGGGTGAAGAAGAAGAGTAGAAGATCGAAGACTGAAAAAAGAATAAGAGGGTGGAAACTGAAGGAGGAAGAGTGTAGTGTGAGGTTCAGGGAAGAGGTCAGACAGGGGTTCGGTGGTGGTGAAGAGGTGCTGAATGATTGGGCAACTACTCCAGAAGTAATAAGGGAGACAGCTAGAAAGGTACTTGGTGTGACATCTGGAAATAGAAAGGAAGACAAAGAGACGTGGTGGTGGAATAAGGAAATACAGGAGAGCATAAGGAGAAATAGGTTGGAGAAACAGAACTGGGATTGACAGAGTGATGAGAAAAGTAGTCAGGAGTACAAGGAGATGCGGCAGCAGGTAAAGAGGGATGTGGCGAAAGCCAAGGAAAAGGCATATGAGGAGCTGTATGAGAAGTTGGACACTAAGGAAGGAGAAAAGGATTTGTACCGATTGGCCAGGCAGAGGGATCGAGCTGGGAAGGATGTACTGCAAGTTAGAGCAGTAAAGGATGGAGATGGAAATGTGTTGACTAGTGAGGAGAGTGTGTTGAGAAGATGGAGGGAGTATTTTGAGAAGCTGATGAACGAGGAGAATGAGAAAGAGAGACGGTTGGATGGTGTGGAGATGGTGAAGCAGGAAGTGGATAGGATTAGTAAGGAGGAAGTGAAAGCAGCAATCAAGAGTGGAAAGTCGGTTGGACCAGATGACATACAGGTAGAAGCATGGAGATGTTTAGGAGATTAATAGTTTATAACTAGGTTGTTTAACGAGATTCTGGAAGGTGAGAGGATGCCTGAGGAATAGAGCAGGAGTGTGCTGGTGCCGGTTTTTAAGAATAAGGGAGATGTGCAGACCTGCAGTAACTACAGGGGAATTAAGTTGATCAGTCACAGCATGAAGTTATGGGAAAGAGTAGTGGAAGCCAGGCTGAGGGAAGAAGTGACCATCTGTGAGCAACAGTACACGGTTTCATGCCGAGGAAAAGCACCACAGACACATTATTTCCTTTGAGAATGTTGATGGAGAAGTATAGAGAAGGTCAGAAGGAGTTGCATTGTGTGTTTGTGGATTTAGAGAAAGCGTACGACAGGGTGCCCAGAGAGGAGTTGTGGTATTGTATAAGAAAGTCAGGTTTGTCAGAGAAGTATGTGAGGGTAATGCAGGACATGTATGAGGGCAGTGTGACAGGGGTGAAGTGTGCAGTAGGAATGACCGACTGGTTCAAGGTGGAGGTTGGATTGCATCGAGGATCGGCTCTAAGCCCTTTTCTGTTTGAAGTGGTGATGGACAGGTTGACGGATGAGGTCAGACAGGAGTCTCCTTGGACTATATTGTTTGCGGATGATATTGTGATTTGTGGTAAGAGTAGGGAGCAGGTGGAGACGAGCCTGGAGAGGTGGAGGTATGTGTTAGAGAGAAGGAGAATGAAAGTCAGTAGGAGTAAGACAGAGTACAAGTGTGTGAATGAGAGGGAGGACAGTGGAGTGGTGCAGTTGCAGGGAGAGAAGGTCGAGGAGTTCAGGTACCTGGGGTCAAAAGTGCAAAGTAATGGAGAGTGTGTTAGACAACTGAAGAAAAGCGTGCAGGCAGGGTGGAGTGGGTGGAGAAGAATGGAACGAGTGATTTGTGATAGAAGAGTATCTGAAATAGTGAAAGGAAAAGTTTATAGCACTGTGGTGAGACCTGCGATGTTGTATGGTTTTAGAGACAGTGGCAGAGTAGTATGGAGACAAATGATCCACTGTGACGAGCCCTAATTGGAGAAGCCGAAAGAAGAAGAAGAAGATTTTTTTGGGTTAAATAGAAAAAAACAGCCAAATATTTAAACTTGCTCCAAAGCTATGTGGGTGCACAAATTGTATAATTGTACATTTGTTTGTGTAATGGAGGTATAATAGTTAATTTGTATAATAATGAATATTTGCTTAATAATATTTGGATAATGCCCCTATTATGCCTTTTGGGTTGTAATAAGGATGAAAACTCCTGTAGAAACTGAAAGATTTGAATAAATAATGAATAAAATAGTATTATCAGGTTATTATCAGGTTTATGTTTGTTCAGGTGTATATTTTGATCCCTAATTTTATATTTCTCCTTTTAGATCTGAAGGCTTTTGAGAGGAGATTAACAGAGTATGTATCCTGTCTGCAGCCAGCTACAGGCCGGTGGCGAAGTAAGTCATACGATATTGTTTTTTTTGTTTTTACAGAATCAGTGTGAACTTTTTTTTCTCAATTTTGTTATAATGTGGAAGAGGAAAGTTTGTTTACTGGTTAGGGATCCACAAAGTTATTGAAAAAGTCTTTGTCAGGTAATTTTTAATTTTGCTTGTCCTCCTCATTGTGCATGGAGCGAACCAGAATTGTGCCCTTTTTTACTCAACTCCAGTTGCTTGGAAAAGATTAATTGGTCTAACCGTGAATTTGTTTGGATATTTCAGTCATACTGCTGTCACATCTTTTAACCCCATCTTTGTGAATCGTGTCAATCATTTTGAAGCCAACAGTATTAACAATTTGCTTTTAGACACAGGAATAACTTTATCTCACACACCGCTGTTTTATTTCCCAGTGATTCTGATTGTGGTGTCAGTTTGCACAGCGACTGGAGCTTGGAACTGGTTAATAGATCCAGACACACAAAAGGTGAGAACACTGTTAAAGGTAACGTTAATCAATTGTCTCATCCTTGCAAAGCTAAAGTAATTTCTCCCTCTTCCATAGGTTTCATTCTTTTCATCTTTATGGAATCATCCATTTTTCACCATAAGCTGCATCACTCTCATCGGCTTGTTCTTTGCTGGAATACACAAACGTGTCGTCGCACCATCGATGTATCCTTTTTCTATCAAAGTTGCTTTCCAATATTCAAAGCAGAATTTGGTCCCAGGAATGGGAAGTATTTTTACAATAACGCACAAAACTGGTCTGAGCTGACAGGAAGTCTATACCAGGAGTCACCACACTAACTCAAATAAGCAGCTTGTAGTACAGTTTGTGTTCTTGGCTGACCGGAGTGAAACCCAATGGCTGACATGAGTGAAACCCATTGTGGCCTTTTGTTGTTGTAGCATATCCACCTCAGTTATCAAGATTTGTTACATACCGTAGCATTGAGGTGTAAGTTTCAGGGAAGGAATTAGTAAGGTCAAGTGGAGCATTATTGGAACAGTTTTGGGGCTCAGCCTTAGAGGCAAAAGTTTGTGCTACATGTGCTTCAGATTATCACACACCAACATAAATGTAAGCATTATAATTTATTAATAAATTTATATAAAACTTTCTTAGGCCTGAAAACCTTTGCTGTAATATAAAGGCCCCGGTACTGAACATCTTTATTCAAAACTGGAATAATCCAAAGGTCTTCCTAAAGTCATAAAATAATCTAGAAGGCTACTTGTTTGATATACGCAATTGAATTTTCATTATCTCTTATTCAATCCTCCAAATATTGAAAATGAGTAATTCATGACTTTTCTTACTGTTATTTATTTAATGGCGAACATGGTATTGGAATACTGTTATATTGGAGTAATAATTTATAATCCTGAAATATGGTGTACAGGGGAGGTGGCATCTTAATGGTTAAGCCATTGTGCTTTGGATCCAAAGGTGATGAGTTCAAATTCCAGCCACACCAAGCTGCCCCTAAGTTAAGGCCCTTATCCCCATAGTCAAGTCAAGTTTATTTCTATAGCGCTTTTCACAACAGACATTGTTATAAAGCAGCTTTACAGAATTTATCAGTTAATGTGTGTATTTATCCCTGATGAGCAGCCTGTGGCAAGGAAAAACTCCCTTAGATGTTATAAGGAAGAAACCTTGAGAGGAACTAGACTCAAACAGGGAACCCATCCTCATTTGGGTGACATCAAGAGTGTTATTATAATTCTTTAAACAATACAGAACACTGGAGAGTGAGAACTAACATGAGCACCATAGCTGCTTAGCTGTATAAGTCACTTTGAATTAGGGATGCGGTACTAGGACCGATACTGGAAAAATACCGGTATATAGAATATTTAAAACGGTACTATATAATTTTTATGAATTCTGTATTTCATACTATGCTGTTCCAAAATTCACCTGTAGGCTGCAGTGCTTCCCAAATTGCCGCAAAACCGTTAAAAGGCTGAGAAGATATGCACATGCAATAATTGTGTTGCGGTTGCATTATATTTTTGTTGCCTCCAAAGTCAAAATGTAAACAAAATGTAAAATGTTCCTGGTAGGTTTATATTTATTTATTACAGTCAACCCCTAATAATTTGCAGTTAGGAACTCGCAGCTCGGAAAATTTGCAGATTCTCGTTTGGAACCTAGCTAACAACAAGTTGCAGATTTTTTTTAAATTCACGTGACTCCACAGCGGAACTGAATGTTAAGGAACGTTAGGAATAACATTTGAAACTACGTATTTGGTAATATACTGTACACTATTACGCTTATAAAGTGACATAATGTCTAGATGAATTCACTAAGGTACTATTGCTGTGGGAGTGTGTCCAAAATTCACAGATTTCGGGTTATGTTCTTTAAGTTTATTTATTTATTTTATTTAATTTTTTTTCCTCAAACATCAAAATGTAACCCATGAAGGTTTTGGTTACAGTTTGGGAAAAAGGTGTGAGGATATATATATATATATATATATATATATATATATATATATATATATATATATATATATATATATATATATATATATATATATATATATACATACACACACACACACACACACACACATGTATATATTTATTATTATTATTATTTTTTTTTTTTTTTGTAAAACTTTTAATTTACTTATCTTTTAAGGCTGGTTATTTGTCACTTATGATTTAGTGTCAATCCCGAGGTATTACCTTCTCGTATTGTACCAAAGCCAAAATAATGGTATCAGGCTGTCCCTACTCTGAACACGGGCAACTGCCAAATGCTGTGTATATAAACAGATGATGTTCTTTTAGGTGACACCATGTATCAGGATTATAACTTCTTCCCCTTTGTTCCTTTAATATGTTAATGTCAACCCTGGTTTTCTTATTAGAAATCTAAATGTACATCTGGATTTCTGTAAAGATGCTTTGTTATTTTATACCCTATTCAAATAGGGCTTTACAAATATAATAGGAAGTAGATTTACATGGCTGTTATATCAACAGCTTACTGAACCCGCTAGTCCACCACAGCTGTGAAAGAAAAACCCGGCAGCCTGGCCTCCGGACAATCTTTTAAACAAGTATTTCAGTCTAATGAGTTATTTCTTACAGCAGTTCCTTCCTTGACCCACACGCAGTATTGCTGCACGCTGCCGGACAGTGCTAGCAGAATACAACATGTCATGTGATGATGTGAGTGGAGCAATCTGGTGTTTTATCCTTTACAATTTTAAGAACTCTTGAATTTGAATGTGTATTTTCTGCTTATTTTTTTAGACGGGGAAACTTATCCTAAAGCCACGGCCTCACATCCAGTAGCTGATCTGAAGTTGAATTTTTTTTTTTTCCCCACTTGTTTTTTTTTCCCCCCTCTATCCAGTTTTGTTTGAAGAATATGACTGCTACTGTTTTAAAGTCCTACCTTATACACACACACGTTTTACTTTACACCATACATTAAGTGTCTGTATTTCTAACACTTCTTTTATTGTGTACCCTGTGGGAAGTGTTTGCTATTTTAAGCAAATGGATTAAAACAATGATTATTAAATACATAGATCTCTTAAATAGAGAACTTTATATCTGAAAGAGACTCATGATCAGCAGGTTTTGTATAACTACATCTCAACAGATAAGAGTCTTTTAAATTGTAGATATGATTCTCTGAATTTGATTTTATGCATGTATACATTATTTAAACCAGACGTGCTGCTTTGTTTACTATATTTGTAGATTTTGAAAGAATTTTTCCGATATCAATAATAAAACGGCTCCCTTTTTGTGATCATGTTGTACACAATGAGTCACAATGAGTTTTTTTAAAGGAGATTAAATGTTTCGTGTATATATAATAAACCTCAGAGAATTTCATATAAAAATACGAATGATACCTCAGTTCATATTTTTGGAACGAGAGAAAAAGTGCATTGTGACAATTTCTCATGATATTGATTGTCATATTGGCCAGTCTTACCTTTATATCTGGTGATACTGAAATATCACAGTTGCAATGGTTACAAATTTGCTTTATTCAGTCATGTATTGTGTAGATTGGATAATGGAATCAAAAATTAAGAACACATATTCACACAGTTTTTCTCTTCTTATTTTTGTGAATAAAGTTTTTAGTTTGTCAAGCTTGTAAAATAAGTTACAAAGTCCTTCCACTGTCTCTCTTTTTACTAATAAGGTTTTCTGCTATGAGATTGAGAGACTGAATAACCGAAGTGGGAGGGAAGGAAGTCACACAGCTCTCCTGAGAACTTCTTTAGCTGGTCAATATGGACATAACCTATAGAGAAAACACACTTCAGAACAGATCCTAAATTCTGGTGTCATTATTTAAATAAGTAATTGTCCTGCTGTTGATTACTTTCCAATAACAGCACATCTTATCCTGTTCAATTATTCACTTGCATGATCTTTATGAAATAATGAAAATACACAATCATAAATAAAAACAGGCCTGAGGGAAAAACATTCTTTGCACATGTGAATAATTAGTTTCCAGATAACGATTCTTTGATAGTTCCTAAACAGAAATTAATCATGTTTTAATACATAGTCTACCTATGAGCATCTTGTAGTTTGCTTTAATAGCCCTAAATACTGATGATAAGTAAAAATAAGTAAGGAGACATGAAAATTATAGAGGCATAATATATTATTTTTATTGCCTATAGACAATTCCAGCGAGGCTGCTGCTATATAGTCAGTTAGACTTTGGACCGGAACGAAATTCAGGCCTATATCTAGTTGGTAGTTAAAACCTTAATTTACGACTCCTGATGTAGAAAAATGGGTCCTTAATTATTAGTAAAGAAAAAAAAATAATATTCTAGTAAAAAACTAAATATACAGGGTATTTACTTGCAGTATATCAAGAAGCACATTTTGGGATTCCTTCAACCCATTGACAGAAAAGTGTTAATTAATTACCAGAAAGCATGTTGTTCACTGGATAGAGCTGTGCCTTACAACATACTGATTCTCCTGATAAAGAGGTGTTCATGCAGTTCTCCTGCCTGAGAAACACATTAACATCTAATTCAGTATACAGTATACTAGTGTTGGCCTTTACTGTCTGATCTTATCTTATCAGCCTTTCATACCTTTTCTTTCCGTTCTCTGACTCACTTCTTTTTGCATCAGGCTGAATATTGACAATCTGCTCAGAGTTTCTGTTCCCACATGCCGTCTTCTATAAATGAGATCTTTATTACCAATACTGATTAACAGAAATTATGCCATAAAAACCAATATACTCACAGACACTCCAAGCATCTCCTCCTTCTCCCATATGAACCTTCCAAGTCGGGCTTTCACCTCTAAACACAATCAGGCACAGTAATTTTAGTAACTATGATTTACAATTTTCAAGTTGTAGGGACTCTGAATTCTTCTTCTTTTTATTCACCTCATTTAAATCATGAGATACCAGATTTGCATTAACTTTGTTTTAATACAGCAAAGAATTGACTTAACTAGGATTTGGTGGTCAGTAACATAACTCACCTCGCTGTACAGAAACTGGAGGCAGTAGGTAATGACCAAGCGACACAGATTTGGTGCTCCACCGGAGCCTACAAGTGGAGAGGTAGGCACTGTGAAATACTGTCGCTCTGTCCATCGCATACTCCTCACTAACATGGATCCTAAAATGAAATGTGCAGACTGTAGGACTTCCTACTATGTACTAGCCCTACATGGGTACAAACAGTTTCTGATTTATTAGGTACATTCAGCTAATATAGATATTTTCTGCCGTTTTCACTTGTTCAACAGGGTTTCCTCAGTGTTCTATAGTTTCCTCCCAATGTAAAAAAACAAACAAACAAAAAAACCCACAGCCATTAATGTGTGCATGGTGCTGTGGTGGATTTAAATAAAATGAATGAATGAATGAATATTAGAGGTATATGTGAGCTTTTAAAGTGTGAACGTCATCAGGCTGCAGTTATTACTGATAAATCTATATACTAAGTTGCCTTTATGGAAAGCAAGTTACCCAACTATGAAGTTCATACTGAGGTAAAAACAAAATGGCGTTGGCTAATTAAAAAAACAAAAACAAAATAAAGTTCAAACATAAGTGTGTGTGTGTGTGTGTGTGTGTGTGTGTGTGTGTGTGTGTGTGTGTGTACGTGTACAGGTGAAGCACCTGTGTGTGTCGGGACACGAGGCGTCTTCACTGATGAGGTAATCAGCCTTTTCCCAGTCACAAATGGCGCCACCCTGAGACACTGAAAAACATCGATATTTAAAAAAATAAAAAAAAATACACGTTTTAAAGTAATTTATATGGAAATATAACTACTTTTATATAACAAATGGTGTTTTTTTTTTAAATACAAATGAACATGCTATCTGGCTAGAAAATACGAATATTATGTTTTTATGCTAACAGGCTAATCGCTACACTTACCCCAAAAGTTGACAATATCCCTCTTTACACTGTCGGAAAACCAAGCTGATTTATTTCTAAACATATTTCTTAACTAAAAATTGTTATCTAACAGCTGATCTATCTAAGAGTTGTTAAATAAATCACCGTTAACGAACTATTACAAATGCTAGATACATTTATACTGGTTGAGTATGCATCTATATATACTGTATACAGTCAGCTATAAGGGAAGCTGTTATAACAAATAGCCAATGACCATGATCAAAGTTAAAAACGGATGATTAATATTAAATATTAATAATAATTGTAACAATAATAATAATTATAAATAATACACTTGTGCTTATAAGAAATCATTCATGTGCTTAAAAAATTAAATCCATTCATAGGAATCATATCTAATAGAATGGTGTATCCATACAAATCAGCTGAAACACAACTGCTAGTTCTCTTTGTAGTTTCTTATGTGAGTGTTTACACATACAGTATGAGTTTTTATTTGCATACAGTGAATTACATTAATACATGACGTCCACTTTAATAGGAACACCTGCACACCTGCACACATGGACATAGCACATGTGGCAGCAGCAAAATCCATAAAAAAAACATTCAGATACATGTCAAAATCTTCAGTTCATGTTCACATCAGAAACATCAGAATGGAGAAAAAGTAGGGCCGTCTGCTGTTGTAATCTATCCAACTCAATGTTTGGTGTGTTGTGTATTTTGAGATGCGTTTCTGCTCTCCATGGTTATATGAGTCACTATATTTTCACTGTATCCTTCCTGAAGGCACAAAAGGATTTTTTTTATTTATTTTTTTTTTTAATTGTGAGCTGTTATTATTATTATAATTATTAGTGTAGTAGTAGTAGTATTTAGATTTTTATAAAGATTTGATAAATGTTTGTGTGGGAAACTACCAGGAGATCAGTAGTTACTGAAATACTCATACTTAACTTTAACTTTTTCCCCATTCTGATGTGTGATGTGAATTTTTGAACTCTTGACCTGCAATTTCATGGTTTTATGGATTTTACTGCTGCCACATGATTGGCTGAGTTTTTAACTGAATTGGTAAAGGTGATTGCAACTCATGTAGGGAACAGGTAAGTGTTAACAGGCAAGGACAATAATCTAATAAAAATCAGATCTCACACACTTGTGTGCCTTGAGTCAGAATGCTTAGCTAGGATAAGGATAATTTACAACTAATCATTCGTTGTTTAATAGGACATTACTCTCAAAAACTGAAGCTATAGTTATAAGTGATAGTGGAGCAAAATTACAGTGGTGGCTTTGTTGTAGTGTGCACTTGAAGCCTTTAGAGGGCGCTCTAACATAGGGCAGAATTGCAAAAAAAAAGTACAGAGACTACTGTTACCTGAGCATGGGTAATTCATAAACATATAAAATGCATATACATGTATTTCAAAAGAAATAAAACATACCCATTCTTCCAGCAATTCATTATTACTTTTTTGTCATTCCTATATGAAAGGTGCTATATACAGTACAGACCAAAAGTTTGGACACACCTTCTCATTCAAAGAGTTTTCTTTATTTTCATGACTATGAAAATTGTAGATTCACACTGAAGGCATCAAAACTATGAATTAACACATGTGGAATTATATATGAAATTATATACATAACAAAAAAGTGTGAAACAACTGAAAAATGTCATATTCTAGGTTCTTCAAAGTAGCCACCTTTTGCTTTGATTACTGCTTTGCACACTCTTGGCATTCTCTTGATGAGCTTCAAGAGGTAGTCACCTGAAATGGTCTTCCAACAGTCTTGAAGGAGTTCCCCGAGAGATGCTTGGCACTTGTTGGCCCTTTTGCCTTCACTCTGCGGTCCAGCTCACCCCTAAACCATCTCGATTGGGTTCAGGTCCGGTGACTGTGGAGGCCAGGTCATCTGGTGCAGCACCCCATCACTCTCCTTCTTGGTCAAATAGCCCTTGATGCCTTCAGTGTGACTCTACAATTTTCATAGATATTAAAATAAAGAAAACTCTTTGAATGAGAAGGTGTGTCCAAACTTTTGGTCTCTACTGTACATATACATTGTTTATTTATTTATTAACTGAATTGGCTCTGGATTAAAGACAATGTTAGAAATCTTTATCTAAAGTGCATTAAACGTAATAGACACATTTATTTCACATTAAATAATCGATTGTATAACTATTTACCCTCTTTACAATGGCACAACAGTTGCTTAATCATATGATTAAAATGAGACCACAAGTTCAATTTGTTTTCCGTGGAGTTTTCATCCACCAGAGACCTCTGCTCAACCAGGGAATTTGCACAACATACAGTACGGCTCTGCCCAACCAGAGGTTTTAGACTAACATGGGGCTTTGCTCAACCGGGGGCTCTATCAACCAGGGGTCTTGGCCTAATCAGAGCCTTTGCCCACCATCTAAGTTTGCCCACCCAGATATGGGGATCTGCTGAACGCTAACCTCTGCCCAAGAAGGGATTTCTGCCTCATGTAGGGCTTTGTTCAACCAGGAACTTCTGCCTAGTTTATTGCTAAGCCCAAACATTCTGCCAAACCAGGTGTTTTTTTCCTAATGTAGGACTTTTACCTGTTCCACCAGAGAACTTTGTCCAGCAATAAAATCTGCTTATCATGGGGCAGCAATAATGTGATTACTTGTTTTTAATGTGGAATTAACACTGTTTGCATCTGGCAACCCTCTCTCTATTTCAGCTATTTGTCACTTGTTTATGCTCACCTCTGAATTGATGTCTCTGAGTGGCTGGTGATTTATTTCATGTAATGATGTGTTAATAGCATAAAAACATCCAACTGTATTTCTGTTGATTTGGATAAATTCCTAAATTCTAAGATATTTTACAGCTCCATCATTTTTAATTGTGTTTTTAGATCTGATCTCTTTACGCTCAACGCTCATTTTTAGACACATGGTTGGCAATGTGGTGTTGTAATGAGTGTGAATTCACACCATCTGTGATGCACCCAGGCTGCTTTTCCCATTCACACTCTGGCATATGCTACAGAACGAGCATCAGTTATAAAACATTTAAGCCTTACAAAGGCTGACAAATTAAAATGTCTGTGCAAGGACACAATGAAAGAATGTATCCAGTGACATGAACAGTGGCACAGCATTAAGTTTTTGCATAGGACAGGGGTGTAAATTGGTGCTAGCAGATCTTATTATATTGTATATTCTTCAAACTGTGAAGAAAGCCCAAGCGCTTATCTCGATATGTAATGTTTTCACATGCTTTCCAGACACTAATCATGCATATTTTGAGGGCGGTAAAGCAATTACATCATTGGTGTTTATTTGCAGCAGAGTCCAGGTCTATGTCCAGGCCATGAACGTACAGCAGAGGGATGGCATGGTGTCTTGCTTGTTGATTGATTGCTCATGCCTTGGCAAGTTGTTCCTGGCAGAGCTCAGATAAAATACAACAGACATCACAAAAGAGCTGCAGGTAACAATGTCAGTTCAATGATTTAAGCCGTGTTCCCATAGAACACTGCTAACTGTAACTATTGTAAATCCAACAGTGAAATCAAGACTGCTTAAATACATAGGATTCAGTTGATTAAGTATACAAATAAAAATATACACAGTCTAATGTTAATGTCTAGTTAACATAGTTACTGTTTTTGTGATAACAGCACATTCACAGGGACATGGATGGTGGATGGTCTATAATGAAGGGTTATATTATATGGATTCATACAAGTGTTTTATTGAACAAAGGAAAGTAAGTTAATCACTGTTATGGAGTAACTGTAGGGCTGTGTTTATTCAACATTAATATATTGAGTCTGGGATGTCAAGACTTTGTAACTGTGTTTTCCACAATGGAAAAGTCTTCAGTCAGGACCGAAGCTCTTTTCTGTAACATGACTTTTTTCTAAAAGCTTCATGGTTTTGTTTTATTCATTTTAAGAGAGACAAAAACAGTGGTGTGAAAAAGACTGATTTCTTATTTTTGTGCATGTTTGTCACATTTTAATGTTTCAGATCACCAAACTAATTTAAATATTAGTAAAAGATAACACAAGTGAACACAACATGAACAAGTATTTTCCCAAAAGTCTTGGGGGATCATCAAGATGTTTTCTGGCAAAACTGAGACGAGCCTATGTGTTCTTTTTGCTCAGCAGCGGTTTTAGTCTTGGAACTCTGCCATGCAGACCATTTTTGCCATCTCTTCCTTATAGTGGAGTCATGAACACTGACCTTAACTGAGGCAAGTGAGGCCTGCAGTTCTTTGGATGTTGTTGTGGGGTCTTTTGTGACCTCTTGGAGGAGTCATCGCTGTGCTCTTGGGGTAAATTTGGTCGGCCGGCCACTCCTGGGAAGGTTCTTCACTGTTCCATGTTTTAGCCATTTGTGAATAATTCAATTCAATTTAATTATACATTACAGTGACATATAAAAGAAAAAAACAATGGCTCTATTATGCTGGGATATGGGGGCATTTAGTTATGTTACTTGGATTGTTTGGCTCCACTTGTCCCTAATACAGGCCTGTAGTGACCTTTGATATGGCCTGAAATGCCATGTACTGTATGTGAAGAGAAAAAAAAAGGGGAGGAAAATGGCATTCTGAAAAACTTTAAAAAAATAAGGACCAGATTCAAGTTTCTGGTTTAGAGGTGACTGAATAGTTGTATTAGGCATTAAACTCCACTGTACAATAAATTGGATTGTTTTACATTGTAAACTAAAACTTCAAAAACAAAACCGATAATCTGATTACTCATGTTTAATATTTAATTATTTAGTTATTTATCTAGTTAGTTGGTTAGTTATTTATATTAAATAAAATGAGAGAGGTCATGGCAACTTTAATGTAATGTAATATTTATATTTGGCCCACGGCCATCAATCAAGTTAGATTTTTGGACCCTCCTTTCGGAAAAATCTGTGCATCTCTGTCTCTAGAGGGAAACATCCCAAAGTGCTTCTGAGTGATCTACTTTATCCGATATAACATTTCTGTCCTGGGTGTGGGTCTCTTCCAAAATGAATGGCTTTAGGTTTAATTAATGTCATGCTGAAAATAATGTATATCATATTCTTTTGCCTTCACACTTACTAATTAAACTATACTTTAATTGAGATTGCGGAGCAACGTGTTTAGACAGTGCTATCACCATGAGCAAAACACCAACAGAAGAAAGAACGCTGTTCACCCAAAACATCCAGTTCTCTTGCACAGTTTTACAGACAATCTGTTCCATTACCCTTGAAGCTTTCCATATAATTCTGTTTATTTTAAATAAAAGAAAACAATGAATACACAGAGAATTTAGAGAAGGAATTTAAACTAAATTTCAGCACTTGAAGGCAGTGTGTCCATTTATGATTCCTTAGTGAAAGCTTACAATTTTTATGTTGTGATTGCTTTATACAGGAAATGCTGGATGGCCTATTTATAGTTTGGCATGATGTCAGACTCGATGGAAGACCCAATGGTGAGCAAAAATAGACTGACTGCAATTACCCACTAGCTATACAGCCTGCACATTCATTAATGATGAATTAGTTTGTCACCAAGCTGTGAAAGCTGTTGTGCCATTGGATGCCAAAATAGAAAAAAGCAAGCGTGGCATTTGTAGTGGTCACAATGGAAAAGGTATTATAACCCCAATTCCAAAAAAGTTAGGACACTGTGTAAAATGATTTGCAAATCTTATAAACCCATGTTCTATTCACAATAGAACATCGAAAGCATATCAAATGTTTAAACTGAGGAAATGTACAATTTTAAAGAGGAAATATGGTAAAAAATATTTTATGGCTGCAACATGTCCCAAAAAAAGTTAGGAATGGGGCAACAAAAGTCTGGAAAAAATAAGTGTTTTCAAAATTAAATAGTTTGAGACATTTTGCAACTAATTAGGTTAATTGACAACAGCTCAGTAAGATGATTGTGTATATAAACAGTCTATCTTAAAGAGGCAGAGTCTCTCAGAAGTAAAGATAGGCAGAGCTTCACCAATCTGCGAAAGACTGTGTCTACAAATTGTGAAACAATTTCAGAATAATGATCCTCAACATAACCTTGCAATATAGTTTAATATCTCATAATTTACACTACATAACATCAAAAGTTTGAAAGAATCTGGAGATATCTCTGTGCTCAAGGGACAAGGGCGAAAATTAATATTGGATGCCCATAATGCCCTTAGGCGGCACTGCTTTTAAAACAGTCATGATTCTGTAATGAAAATCACTGCATGGGCTCATTAACACCTCCAAAAGTCATTGTCTGTGAACACAGTTTGCCATGTCATCCACAAATGCAGGTTAAATCTCTATCTTGCAAAGAAGAAGGCATGCGTGAATATGATCCAGAAATGCACCCATCCTCTCTCGGTCAAATCTCATTTTAAATGTACTGCGCAAAGTGCGAAGTTCTGTGGTCAGAGGAATAGAAATTAGTATTTCTTTTTGGAAACTATGGACACCACATTCTCCAGACTAAAGAGGAGAGGGAGCATTTGGCTTGTTATTGGCACGTAGTGCAAAAAGCCTGATCTCTGATGGCATGAGAATGCACTGTACTGAACGGTATATACGGGCTTTAGAGCAATAAATGCTCCAGCCAGATAATTTATTTTTTAGGAAAGGCCTTGCATATTTGACAAAACAATGCTTACTGCATCTATAACAATACTGTAGCATTATTTCGTAGTAGAAAATTCCAGGTGCTGAACTGGCCTGCCTGCAGTCTAGACTTTTCACTATTTGAAAACATTTGGTGCATCATGAAACAAAAAATACAACGAATGACACCCAGAACTGTTCAGCAGTTAGAATCCTGTATCAGACAAATAAGGGACATTTCTCTACCAAAACTTCAGATGTATACGTACAGAAGACGTGATGCTACACAGTAGAAAACATTGACCGGTCCCAACTTTTTAAAAACCTGTTGCAGACATCAAATTCAAAATGACCCTTTTCCTTCAAATGGATAGGGCTGTCAATCGATTCAAATTTTCAATCGCAATTAATTGCATAATTGTCATTTATTTTATTTTTTTTTAGATCTGATCTCATTTTTATTTGATCTAAGTGTACCTCAAATTATTAACATGTTAATTTTGACAGCCATCAAAATAGTTTATATTCTCAATTTAAAAATTGTATATGTTTTTTTTTTGTTGTTTTATTGTGATTAGAATATGTATTTGTGTTTTATGAACATTCTGTTTTCATTTACATTTTGCAAATGTACAACTTTTTGGGAATTGAGGCTGTAGTTTGTTTTGTGGGCTTGTTTATGATAATTTTATACATTTGTATCACTTATTATTTTATTTATACGATTTAGCTTTTATTTTATTTTATTGTAAATTAAAAAATTTAAGAGGGTATAATGATGTGTTATACATATAGTGTGTGTGTGTGTGTGTGTGTGTGTGTGTGTGTGTGTGTGTGTGTGTGTGTGTGTGTGTGTGCGTGTGCGTGTGTTAAGAGAGATACATCGATCAATATTAAAAAACATCTCTCTAATATTGTGTGGGTTTCTTTTGTGTTGCTATACAGTTCTGACCCTTCAAGACTCCAGAAGTCCTCTGAATGTGTGCTGTGGTATATGGCACCAATGCATTAAACAACAAAGTCTAATGAGTTGCAAGGGGGCCTCCATGGACCAGTCTTGTTTTTCCACTTGATCACATTAAAGTCCACCAACAACTTTTTCAGTAATTTGCGCCACAGTCGCCCTTCTGTGGGATCGGACCAGAAGTTCTAGCCTTCACTCCCCAAACGTATCAGTGAGCCCTGTGCAATCATAGACTTTTGCTGGTTCACCAGTTTTGGTAAATTCTAACCACTGCATACATTTAATATCCCATAAAATATGTTGTTTTGGAGATGATCTAATGAATTCTTTAAGGCATTGGTCTCTGGATCGGGGATGGTCACAAGTTCAAAATCCCAGCACCACTAAGCTGCAACTTAACCCTCAACTGCTCAGTCATACGTCGCTCTGAATAAGGGCATCTACCAAATGCCGTTAATGTAAAAAATAAAAATACAGTTCAATTTGCTCCTTGCCAAAGTCGCTCAGATCCTAAAACTTGCCCATTTTTCCTGCTTCCAATACATTATCTAAGAGAACTGACTGCTCATTGCTGATATAATATATGATATATGTAATATATCCTTCCCTATGACAGGTGTAAAGAGATAATCAATGTCAATGGATTTAAAGTTATGGCTGATCAATGTAAAATCTTAGTGGTCAAGGCAAGGTCAGGGAAATTGATAACGCCATCCATATTCAATAAATTTTGCTTCACATAGATACTGTTGTATTTCCACCCCATAGATCAGCTAAGAGAAAATATCGTGATGCTTTCAGTCGAAATAAACTAAATGAATTATATCAGGATTCAGATTATTGTTCTCTTTATCAACAATATATATATATATATATATATATATATATATATATATATATATATATATATATATATATATATATATATATATAGAGAGAGAGAGAGAGAGAGAGAGAGAGAGAGAGAGAGAGAGAGAGAGAGAGAGAGATGTACTGCTGTGCCTTCTAAATAGCTAGAAATCTGGCAGTGATAGTATAAATGTAATTTATTTACAGAGAAATCACATATATATCTGATCTTAAGATATGTATTACACATTGCCTTACTTCGCAAATCTTATTTAAGTGATTTCAGCTAATAAATTATTCGTTTTTTTACATTATCTTCTAAATATTAAACAGTTGAGGGTATGATATTGAAATGTACCTCCTGCTTTTAATTACCTTGGCTTTTGCTGTAGAACAGATAACAGGTCAGGATCTTACAGAAGTCCCATGAGTGTCGTTTCAAATCACAAGTCTGCCAGAAACCCACTGTAGGGCCCTTGAATTGAGTGCAATCATAAAACTATGTACAGCAGCCATCCTGAATGGAACTTAACTGTTTGACAATATTTTGATGTGTCCATGATGTATCACTGACTATCCTCACATACCAACTGTAGACACGCTTTATCATGCCATTGTCAAATGCCTTTTTTCCCCCTCTCTGTGAGTAGTAGTTTGTTTCAAATGGTAATGCAATGCCTTCTTTTTTGACCATTTGCCAGTATATCAGCTTAGTGAACACCTTCAAAGGAGCCCCTTTCATGGCAGGTGTTTTTGGATTAAGGCCAGTGCTGGATCGTTGTTCTTTTCTCTCTCTCTCTCTTTCACCTTTGAAGTGTCATCATCTCTTTCACCTGCCTTCTTTTCCGTTGTAACTCTTCCTGGATCAAATTCTCAGCTCTGGCAGAGCACCGAAATAAACATTCTATTTTAAACTACAAGTGGGATATGTGGGGAAGGAAGTGTAATGCTTACACATGTACAGCGTGAAGTTGGGGGGAACAGTAAACTGTATGAACTGTTGTGCCATTGCATGGATAGTAATTTACCTAATAGGCCTGGTTCACTAATACATTTGTTTTTATTATAAAATATGTTTCATGGGAGAGTTCATTGGATCCGGTACTTAAAATTGCCATTGATCATGATGCTGAGCTTTCATATGTAAAAAAAAAATGGCAGTGTACTAAAGGATATATTATTTTTTTCAATGTCATCTTGACTATATGTGTGCTAGGGCTGGTTTTGAAATCCAATTCCCACAGACACTCTAGACCAATTTTCCACAGATAATCTTGACCAATGTCGCCTGCTCCCACAGATACTCCTGACCAAACCATTCTGGACCAGCGGATATTTTTTAACCTGCGGAACCACCAATTCTGCCAGCTCTCATTGGCATTGTTGAACCAGAGTTTCACAGATTGCCAAATTACCAAACTCATTGGCTTTAACAAATCTTTTAGCTCCCTGCAACACCCTAAATCAGGGAAGGGTTTTAAACTAAGGTTAAGATGTTTGACTTTTAAACAAAAGGTTGAGAGTTTAACCCCAAGCTACCACTGCTGGGCCCTTGAGCAAGGCCCTGAACCCTCAACTGCTCAGTTGTATAAAATAACAAAATGTAAGTCACGCTGGATGAGGACGTCTGCCAAATGCCACATTGTAAATGTAGATCACTTCTGTGATTCCCACAGAAACCCTCAAGCTATTACAACCACTTCCTCAGGCATTCTTCACTACTCTTCACCTTCACCTGCCCCTGCAGGCATACTTGGTCACTTTCCTCCAGTCGCCCAGACACTCTTGACAAATTCCTCCAAAATAGGTATATGTAGATATAAATATAGATACTCTTGGCCAGCCTTGCAAGTTCCAGCAGACACTCATCACCAATCTTGCCTGCTCTGGCAGAAAAAAATATGACCAATCTTGTTAACACAAATATTTTTTGTGAACAGGAAATATCTTTACAAGGATCCTATGTAAGGCAAGGCAATTGAAGGCCCAGAAAACAAAACAGTTTTGGGACTCGGGTTCATTAACCTGTGAATTGTCCCCTAAATTCCTACCAGACTTATAATGTATCTATGAAACAGTATACTACATACTACAGTATGAGAATTTGGTAAAAAAAAAAAAAAAAATCTTTTGATGGCAAATATCCATTAGCTGTCTCATATGGTCAGCATTATTAAGTGAGTTGTCACTTGTTATTGCGCTGTGGGTCAAAGAAGACCTTTCGGGAATAAATATGGGATGTGTAAGGACCCCTGACTTGCCCCAGCAGTTAGCACAAGGCATGGTGAGTATTGAATGTAAGGCTGTTTGTACCGCTAAGAGGAAGTCACTGAGGTCACAAAGACACCTCTCCCCAAGGCCAGATGCTAAAATGTGTTTGTGACTGTTAGTGTGTATATGTTAAGGGGTGAGTTGAGGTACTTTTGAGGACATTGCATAGTTGTTTATAATGACTGATGTGTCATGATCAGGCACTTTTTGCTCTGACTTTTTTAAGACTGTTGATTATTCTGTCATTTTAAAATAACGTCAGGATAAAATGTGGTTGTTAATTGTAATTGTATGACTTTTTGCCTAAACAGGCGGTTAGTGATAGATGAATGTTATAGAGTTTCCCCTCACAGAATGTGCTTGTCACAATAATAAACAGTAATGAGTCAACTCTTGTACATACTAACTTTTTTCCCTATTCCCTGGCCCATAGACAGTCAATAATATATAAGGGTTTTTCACAGCATCTGTTTTTATTCATCTTAGACTCCAAGATCTGTTTCTTTTTGGGCTTACTAAACAGCCTTAGACATATCCAAACACACTTACAGACATAGACACACACCACCAAAATACTTCTTGCAATACTTATAATCTTATATGACATAGGTCCACAACAGACATAGAAAGGTGGCACAGTTTTTTTATTGTTGTTTTTTACTACAAACTCAGTGTGACATAAGTAATATTTATATTTAGTTTTATCAGGCTTCTATTTTACACCTAGTTAACTTACAACCTCAATAATATTCTTAATGTATGTGCAATTTTCAGAGAATTTTTTTATTTTTTATTATTATTATTATTTGTACCAAAATATTAGTTATACTGTCTGAATTTTTAATGTAGTGTTTAAGACCCAGCAGCAGAGAGCTTTTAATTCTTGCAATTCATTTTTTATGAATATTCTATGGTCTTGGCTGGTCTCAGGAAAGAATTTTGAGTTACTAATGCTTAAGAACAAAAATCAAGTGGAAAAAATATAATAGAAAACATAATTGAACATCATTTAAGGTGAAATGAGTTGAAATAATTTGGCTCTTGTTAGGTTCAGCCAGATGTCAAGTTTATATGAGTTTACTGTTTAAATGAGGACTGTCAGGCCACATTAATATTGTTAGTCATAACCGAAAGGTAAAATTGCACAAACTAATGTAAATTTTCAAAAGGCCCTTGAAGCAGCCTTTGACTGTTTGCTGAGAGGCCATGTGAATAAGAAGGTCTGAGTTTGGGAAACATGGACAGTTAGATGAGTGAGCTTTCAATCAGAGCTTCCACGGATAGTCATTTATATGAGCAAGAATGAGTAAGCCTTAACCCTATGAGCATTAGGAATTGAGTTTTGACTGTGAAGTCTGTTTTTCTCCTTTTGACTTTTGTAGGATTTATACACTATATTGCCTAAAGTATTGGAACACCTGACCTTTCCTGCTATATGTGGTTCTTTTCCAAACTGTTACCACAAAGCTGGAGGCACTCAATTGTACAGGACGTCTTTAGATGCGCTGTAATAAAATTTTGCTATCACTTGAACTTGGAAACTCAAACCTGTTCCAGCATGGCAATGCCCTTGCTACTTGAATATATGATTTACATTCTTTGGAGAGGAAGATCTTAAGTGGCCTGCTATAGAGCTCTGTTCTCATCCTTACTGAACACCTTTGTGATGAATTGGAACCCCAGGTCCCCTCACCTACATCAGTACCTGCTTTTCGTATAACCCTTCTGGCTGATGAACACAAATATACATAAGCACACTACAAAATCTAGTGGAACATCTTTCCAAAAGAGTGGAGGGAATTATAAGAGCAAATTGGGACTAAATGTGGAATGAAATGCTCAAAAATCACATACCATACTTATGACAAGGTGACCCAATACGTTTGCCAATATAGTGTATTAATATAGTTCACAAGACAATCGCTCAGCAGTTTTTCTACTTTGTTAAAATGCGTATTGCATTCAAACTCGTAACTGAAATTTGGCTTAAATAACTTAAAATTGTACTTAGCCTATTAATGTTTAAAAAAATGACAAATTACTTTTTATTGTAATATTCTACCAGCAGTTTGCACAGATGACATCTCATACACATTTGATCTTTTTTTTAGGTTTTAGCATATAGTCAGTGATAGTTAAAGTGGTAAATGACCTTTTACTTGCTTCTGCACATGGTCATATCTCTTTGCTTGATATTAAATGCAGCTTTTGACTCCACTGATAAGAATTTTCTCCTTGATAGACTAGAAAATGCTGTTGGAGGTAAGAGAATGGCACAGGTCTTATTTAATAAATTGTTATCGGTTTGTAAATGTAAATGGGGAGTTCTCTACAACTACTAAGGTAAAGTTTGTTGTTCGACAAGGTTCTGTTGTTAGTCCATGATAATAGATTTACTGTTATGCAGATGATACACAGCTGAACATATGAACAAAGCCAGATGAGAGACACCAGATTATTAACACTAAGGAATGTGTCTTTCTTTTTCAATATGTGCAGGAGTTAAAGACCTCGGTGTAATTATTTGCTCCAGTCTTTCCTAGAGATAGATAATAGATAATATTACTAGAATAACCTCCTTTCATTTCATAAATATTGCTAAGATAAGAAATATGTTTTCCGAAATGTGTTCATGCTTTTGTTACTTGTGTATAGATTGTATTAATGCCATAATGTTTAAATATTCTATTGAATAGCGAATAAACAAGATCTAAGTAGTTTAGGATGCAGCAGCAAGAGTCTTATTTAAATTAGAAAAGATGACCACAGACCCCTTTTTCTATTCAAAATGTATTGGATCCCATTAACATTTTTTGTATTGATTATAAAATGCTACTACTGATATTTAAAGCACAAAATGGTCTTCTGACACAGTACCAACGGCAGTATTTTGTCTATTATGATCTGCCTGGCCCACTTTGATCCAAATCAAAGGCTATTTGTTGGTACCTTTAATTGTAAAAACTACAAAAAGTGCTTTCTCTAAGAGTTTTCTCTCACAAAGACACACAATTGAAAAACAGCTTCAAAATTTGTGTTTGGGACTCGGAAAGAGTCTTAGTTTTAAAAGTCTAAGTTGAAAATGCCAATGCTATTGGAAAAAGGTTGGTAAAGGAGCAGATCTGAAGTAAATGTTTGGCTGCTGTAGCCTTCCCAGTCTCACATATTCACACAGGTTTGTTAATGACTGGTCGCTTTATGTCCCAGAACTACCACATATCTATATTACCTTCTGGTGATCTCTTTCTGTGATGCTGTCATAAGTAGTCTTGTCGGAATCCCTGATCCAACGAATAATCTGTTTCTCTCTCTCTCTCTCTCTCTCTCTCTCTCTCTCTCTCTCTCTCTCTCTCTCTCTCTCTCTCTCTCTCTCTCAGTTTCTCATGATATACCAATAAACTTGTCCCCTTCTGCTCTCCAGACCTGCCTAATGCATCCTAATGACCCTACTTCTGGATGGAGTTTTTTCATTGCCATGCATTTACTGCTGTCTAGGATGGCTTTGGACTTTAATCAATTGGAACAGTTTGATTCAGTGGCTTAGGGCTACAACTGGCAAAAACTGTTTTTGTACCCAAAAGTTAATAACCCCAACAATGATGAAAATTTAAAAATAAATATCTGTTTTCCCCAAAAAACAGGTAGGTAGGTAGGTAGGTAGGTAGGTAGGTAGGTAGGTAGGTAGGTAGGTAGGTCGGTAGGTAGGTAGGTAGGTAGGTAGGTAGGTAGGTAGGTAGGTAGGTAGGTAGGTAGGTAGGTAGGTAGGTTGGTTGGTGGGTGGATGGTTGAGTGGGGGTGGGGGTGGTAGGTAGGTAGGTAGGTAGGTAGGTAGGTAGGTAGGTAGGTAGGTAGGTAGGTAGGTAGGTAGGTAGGTGTGGGTGGTTGGGTGGGAGTGGTAGGTCTAGATAGATTTACTATTTACTAAGTGCAGATAAATATGTAGTATATGTACAGCATGTAATACAATTGCACAAACAGGAAGAGAAGCTACAATGGAAAAGTATGGATAGAATGTATATTAAATACCTACTGTTATGAAAAATATTTAAAAAGAAAAAAATTATCCCACTTTCTCGATGAAACATGCACCCACACTGCTGTTTAAACGGGGTAATGATCAACTGCAGTGCGATTCAGAATTCATGACAAAATTTTACTTAATGGCTCATTGAGGTGCATAAGGAATAAGATTAGCCAGTGAAAATGGCAGATAACGTGATTTTTCACATACAGTGAGGAAAATAAGTATTTGAACACTCTGCTATTTTGCAAGTTAATCATGGAGGGGTCTGAAATTGTCATCGTAGGTGCATGTCCACTGTAAGAGACATAATCTAAAAAAAAAAAACCTGACTGATCCAGAGAAGATCTGTGTGGAGGAGTGGGCCAAAATCCCTCCTGCAGTGTGTGCAAACCTGGTGAAAAACTACAGGAAACATTTGACCTCTGCAATTGCAAACAAAGGCTACTGTACCAAATATTAACATTGACTTTCTCAGGTGTTCAAATACTTATTTGCAGCTGTATCATACAAATAAATAGTTAAAAATCATACATTGTGATTTCTGGATTTTTTTTTTTAGATGATGTCTCTCACAGTGGACATGCACCTACGATGACAATTTCAGACCCCTCCATGATTTCTAAGTGGGAGAACTTGCAAAATAGCAGGGTGTTCAAATACTTATTTTTCTCACTGTATAAACCACAAATAAACAAATACATACTTTCAAAGTATGTTCAAAGTTTATAACCAAAAAGGTGCTTTACTTCAGCTTATTTGCTGAAAAATTGGCAAAGTGAATGAAGTAATCGAAGGCAGATATTTACAATTGCAAGCGTTTACCAAGAGTGACTTACACCAATGTAGTTTTTATCTAAACGCATATCGTAATGCTAGTTAAATTGGTCTAATATTACTGTTACATTTACTTATTTTGCTCACACAACTTACGATAGCATGATAACTTACAGTTTAATTTATATATATTTAAGAGACTTGCCCAAGGGTCTGAACATGGCGGCTCAGCCACCAATAAGCATAATAAGTTAGTTTAGGTGTTTATGTATTGCATAGACCATGCTATGGTGAAATGTGGATGTCACAGTAGAGTGTATCTTTGTGTTTGTGTATATTGTTCAAGGCCATGCTGTGTTCAGGTGCTGCTTCAGATTTCAGTTTCTACAGACTCCCTCCTGATTGGCTGACCTTGACTGGCCCATTCAGGAATGTGTGATGCAGCAGAAATATACCCTCTCCAGCTCCCTAACATGCACTCACAGTGCAGGATAGATACATTTAATCCTTCCTGATTCAAACACTGGCACTAATAAATGCAGCCATGTTACTATACACAAAGAAAGAATATAAAAATGGCATTAATTTACATGTGCATTCTTTATTTCATGTTATGAGAGCAGGATTTTAAGAAAGAGTTTCTGCACTTTGCTCATCAATAAATGAAAGATTGAATCAATAAAAGACTATTGATTAATTAATGGTAATTGCTTTTATTTGGTCCAAATCCATTATTTTTATTAAATAGAGTTCATTTGCATTTACCCTCCTGTCACTTTGTTTCTTATGAGGTTTATATTAAGACTCCAGGAAACTGTGTCTGTTTTAAAACCTGTGTTCACAGGATGTGGATCATATAGTATCAACAGTTTAAATATTTTGATAAATCATGTGAACGATCATCACCTTTATTTTATAGACATGGGTGTATATTCCTATGTAGAAATCTTTACATATTTAGTGCCAACATTAAGAGAAAATCTCAGATGATATTGATCAGGTCAATTGGTTGGGCTTGATATAAGGTTTGCTTGAAAAAAAAAAACATCCATTAGTAGAGCTGTCACTGTCATTTAGCAGTAGATTTTGAAATGCATTTCCTATTATATCAATTAAAATGTTAATTTCTTTAAATCTTTTGATCTTTAGATTGTTTTGTTTTGTTTATTTAATTGAAACCACCCTGAACGAATCAACAAATTTAGTTTTGATTTGGACATAGCGGTGGAAAAAACAGGAATAAGTAAACACTAGGTATAAATCTTAGGAATGGTCTCAGTGCTTAATTGCATTGATTAACTAAATACTGAATTACTAAATTAATATCTGGCTAAATAGATTGTAGGTTTATGCCACTTGCCGGATGGATTTTTTTGTCCATGTCAATCATTCCCTTCTTTTTTTTACATTTAATCTGCTACATTTTACTACAATATTGTATCATAATGACATCTTTGTCCGATACATTGATCAAAAAAGAGCACAAGCAAAATGCTGCCTACCTACACAACATATTCGTAAATGAAACATGAGTGAATGATTGATCTTGTAAATTGTGATTAAAAATTGGAAATGTATTTAAGTTAATGGGAAGAAAATATAAAAAAGTTGCCCAGCAACCTCCCTACCAGATACAGAGCTCCATGATATGGCTTAGCAATTACAGATGTGGGTGTATCTGGGCTGGGATGACAGAAGAAAGCCATTTTCACATTTCCTTTTCGGTTAAATGCATTGTATATGTGTGTATGTGACTGGGGCATGGTAGTATCATTAATTCAATTTGTATTTTAGTGTGGTGTTAGACCACAGGACATGTACACCACAACAGATAGAGAAACAGAATAAAAAAAGGGGAAAGAACGCAAGCCCTAATGCCGCAATTTTTCATACTCATTGCACACAATGTGCTGGTGCCATGGCAACAGCAGAACTACTCTATTTCTCCTTTCAAACAATTCCTACCATCCATGAAATCACATTGAGGGACCATTTTGGTCTAAAATCCATAATTCTTTTGGTGACAGAAAACTGATGTCCATCAGCTCACAGTCATACAGATAAATGTCATATATGTGTGGCTTGTTATGGGAATCATCTAAGGCTTTCTGTCCTTTAGGATACTGAATATCCCAAAGGTGATTTTCAAAGCAACACTGAAAATCCTTTGCTCGCATCACCATGGAAACACCATGTCAGACCGCCATGCACACATGTGTTGGTATAAGCATATCTATGTTTAATTAATAGCATTTTCTTTTCTGGTTTTTGTGTATAAGCTGTCTGGATGCATTTGCTTCAATATGTTTATGGACATTGGCTGATATCCGCTTTTTAAAAATCCAGTTCAGCTCGTATGAAATGTAATTCTTAGTAGATGCCTCCAATAGATTTAATAACAGAAATACTGCACACAAGATTTTTACACCAAATAAATATTGTCAATTAAATAGTAACAAAAAAATGAATGAAAATGTAAATAAAAGTTATAATTCACCAGTCTTTGTTTTGTCTTTATCTTTGCCTCAGTATCCGTCAGTACACTGTCCTTCAGTTTTAGAAGCCAGTAGGTCAGTCTAAACAATTTGTAAGAAAGGTTTTTGCATAGTTAATTTTAAGACTTGGGTTGTCTTGATTCTGTTTCTTAAATCCCAGAACAACCTCAATGATGATAAGATCAGGGCTCTGTGGATGCTGTAGCATCTGTTGCAGAACTCCGTGTCCGTCATTTCTGCAAATGATACTGTGTGTACCGTGTTTCCCCCGAAAATATGACCGGGTTTTATATTAATTTTTGTCCCAAAAGATGCTGTAGGGCTTATTTTTGGGGGATGTCTTATATTTACATTTACATTTGCGGCATTTAGCAGACGCCCTTATCCAGAGCGACGTACAAAAGTGCTTTGAGTCTCTAGCAATGAATAAAACTACTTGAATTCTACAAAGCAAACTTTGAAAGTGCTAATTTAAGTGTTTCAGGAAGAGGTAGTTCTTCAATCGTCGCTTGAAGCCAGGGACTCCGCTGTACGGACATCTAGGGGAAGTTCATTCCACCACCTCGGTGCCAGAACAGAGAAGAGCCTTGAAGTATACTTACCTCTCATTCTGAGAGAAGGTGGTACCAGTCAAGCAGTGCTGGAGGATCTCAGACAGCATGGTGCAGTGTGATATGTGATGAGATCTCTGAGGTAAGATGGTGCTGGTCCATTTTAGGCCTTGTAGGCAAGCATTAGTGTTTTGAATTTGATACGTGCAGCTACTGGAAGCCAGTAAAGGGAGCGCAGCAGTGGGGTGGTGTGGGAGAACTTTGGCAGATTGAACACAAGTCGTGCAGCTGCGTTTTGGATCATTTGCAGTGGATGAATAGCGTTCAGTGGAAGACCTGCCAGCAGAGAGATGCAGTAGGCCAGTTATGTACATTTATTTATGTATGGTACACAAATCTATATATCAGCCACTTCATATTGATCTCATTATTATCATCTAGTGTGACGATCTTAACTAGTGCTTGTTTTCAGGGTAGGGCTTAAATTATGAGCACCTTGAAAAATCATGCTAGGACTTATTTTCGGGGAAACACAGTGCTTGTGATGTTTGGAAAGCTAAATAATCTCCTTTCAATTGGCACACTTGTGCAAGGAAAGTCAGCACATTTGTGCACACTGATTGCAAAGATGTGGATCACATTTCTTATTGAATTCCTTATTGAAGTAGAATTTCCTGATGATGCTGTTTGCTGTGGCAGACTTCCAGTACTTGTGTAAGGTTATTGTTCATTTGACCTGAGACAGAAATGTCACTTTGCAACTATTTTAATTCTGATTAGTAGTTGATCATCATTCAATCAATCAGTTGGTCATCAGTCATCAGCATCTCCACATCACAGGTTTATGTTCATTTAAATTATATCAATTTTAATACTTTTATTAATGTTTTAATGTACTTTTGTTTCTATAGTACCAGCTTATTGACAGGAACTTGACAGCTTACTGACAATGGACCCTCCACATAATCTAAGATTAATTATAAAGAGATTAAAGTATTTAAGACACTTTAATAGTTTAATAATAAATAAAAAATAATAATCATTTAATTACTGGCAAATTGTCAGGGTTGTGGGAGGCAGCGGGTCAAAAAGGACGCAAGTGAATTAACAGAGAGAAAGCAATATGGAGGTGTTCTGGCTGTCTGCCTCATTGCCTTGGTGGCACCACCTGTTCTGAAACACAACAGCACAGCAGCTCATCACTTCTTACCATCCTCTGCATCAGCTTTTCCACTCCTCAAACTTCTGCTCTGACTCTGTGGGATAGCAGACATAACTCACACTTCTTATCCTTTGATTCATCTGCTGTCACTACTTCTACTTACGTTTCTGTTTATGGTCTCCAAAACATTTTTAATCCAATTCTTTATAGTCTGTGTATTTATACATGCATGGTCCATACTCTCTTGGGAATAAAATGTGTTTTTGAGGCTTTCTCGGATATATCAGTATATAGTACAGCAGTGTTGTAAAGTATTTGAGTAAAGTAATTTTTGACCACTTTCTAATTTTACTAAGAAGTAAAGACCTAAACAACTTTTACTCTCTACTCAACTACATTTATGATTTAATATTTGGACTTTTTACTCCACTATATTTGAACTGACAGTGACTGTTACCGAATAGTTTTTGCATGGCAGCTTTATAAAGCTGCAGTGGCTTATTTGGTGTTTAGAAGAGCTGATATTTTGGTTGGAGAGGCTGTTGTGTTGATCTTGGTTAATGCAGTGTTGAGGTTTACAATTTGATTTGTAGTTAAGAAAATACAAATTTCTTTTGGCTTTATTACTAAAATGTGTATTGGTGTTGAGGACTAGTGCATCTTTAAGCCTACATTCAATATGAGTAAAATCATATTGTCATATTGCAGTCGGTGACTAATAACTTGTTCAAAAGAAATTTAAAAATCATGCTTTTACTCAAATATAATTTACACTTCTGTTGTACAGAGATAGGGCTTACTCTTTAGTGGCAGTAAATTGTCTCTCAGGTGACTAGTGTGCAGGCGGTATCTGAGGCATGAGTGAAAGGAGTAATGACTGATTACAGTTTATTTAAGATCCTGATTACCTGCAGGTTGCTGTTCTTTAAACTGATGGTTCTGGATTGAATGTTGTGGTGTGGTCTGCCTGGTAGCAGTCTGGTAAACAATCCATGTGTTTGATTACTGTGGTCTGTAAAAATTTTGTAAGCTTTTTTTGACCATTGTGCATAAAAGATATCCTTTAAGGCTGGGATTTTGTTGCCAATAGCGAGTTCAGCTCTCTCGACTCTCTGGGAGGCCTTGTGGTCACCAAAGGAACAGCTGCCAAACCAGACAGTCATGCACCCAGTCAGCATCATTTCTATGGTGCATTTGTAACTGTTAGTCAGGGTTTTGGGGGAACCAGACTTCTAAAATTGCTGACAAGCAAATGTATCTACTGTCTTAGTGTGAAGGGACCATGTCAGGCCATTATCCCTCAGACTCTTGTAGCCCATGATCATCTGTTTAATTGCTGATGTTGAGACAGTGATTTCTGTCACTGTCACTAAAGCTCTGGCCTCATATCTGTAGTCTGTCTCATCTGCATCTATGATGAGGCCTTGGATGGTGGTTTCACCAGTAAACTTGATGATTATGGATCTCTCGCATTACACTCATAAGTGAACAGAACCAGTGTTTTTAATTCACACTCTTTCCAACTTCTTTTTGCTTTGATTGTCCATTTGATTGGTTTTGAAGTTTGTGCCTGTATTAAAGGCTAGAATTTGGTCAATGAAATTGGAAATTCCCTTTCAAACCATGCAGTAGACACACTAGCATTCATATAGAGCTCTAGGTTTCTACAAAGAACCTTCAAGATTTTCTTGGATATCCTTGGATTTCCATGGATAAACTAAAGAATCCTAATTCCAATACATTTTAAAGTACTAAAAATGTAAATTAACCATGAAGGATTCTTAAGCATGAAAGTCATCCTCTGTGGTTATACCTGTATATAGAGAGCCCAATGTGGTGTTTATTTTTCTGTTTGTTTACTTGTGCACTGGTTATTTTTTTATGCATATGACCTGTCATTTGTTTATGTGTGTATGATTGAGCATTGGAACCACAGTTCAAGGCAGCTGAGTTAATTTATAGGCCACAGGTCATGTGATTAATCATAGCTGTAAGCTACCAGAGGATGTACAGTAATTTATAGCTGCAGATATCAATTGCACATGGACCATGACATCCTTAGAAGGAATTACAATCTCGCACCAATACCACCGGGGCGAAAATATGACGCAGGTTATTTTCATGCCAGCTTGAATCGATGTCTGTCCTCTACACAGCGTGCCGTAACTCCTTGACTCAGTGGAGCCCCTCTTCATCACCTGTGTCTGTAAAGTGTGAGTTTTTAATGGGGAAAACCTGCTGCGGCCGGCTGCTGTCCTTGTGCGTGTGCGAGTGTTAACACATCATTGACCTTGAGCCATCTCAGGCTAAATGTGGCTACAGCCCAGGTCCTGACTCACAGTAATACTGTCTTGTCTTAACCCAGAAAAGCTTCAGAAGTGCTTCATTGACACATCATTTCTTTATGGAAATGTATGTGAGAGAAAGTGTGGTGATATTGTAGTGATTTTGTACAGGTCTGGAAATGAAGTGGATTTTAAGGTGGCCTGGAAAATTTCAATGACCTGAAGGTTTTTACATTAAGCTAATCATGTTTTGATTCACCATATTAACAGAAGTGTTTCATGTCCAGGTGTAATTAAGGGTGAGGGAATTAGATCAATTGAGTGACTAATGGAGTGTACGATTGCTGGAATTTAATATTAAATATCAACACATTTATATGGTATCAATCTCAAATGCAGTGACCTGTAAAAAGAAACACACTGATGCTTTGCATTGTAACTTACATCACAAATATTAAAGTAGAAATGTGGAGAAGGTCCCTTTTTAGGCATTATTACTCTGCATTATATGTACTAATTTCTACCCCTTCTGTCCTGTTTACAATAAGATGCTGCAAGAAAAGAAGTACCAAAAGTATGTGGACACTTAATTATTAGAGTTTTTCTCAGTTGCTTTGGAGCATTTTTCGAATTATTCTTAATATTTGCAAACTAGTAAGTCATTCTCAAAACAATTTGTACAAACAGCACAAAACTGGATTTTTTGCAAAAGCCTGTATTTTTCTCAAAATCCTTAGTTTATCTCTCTAAAAAGTAAATATTTGTGTCAATAAACATCTCATTCCCATCAGAATAAAAAGTCCCTTTGTCATTGTTTACAAACAAGATCATCAAAATGTTAAGTCATGTTGTCAGTATGATGGCGCACAGTTTCAGGATTTCCTGGTATAATTGTTTTGTATTGTTTGGATCACAGTGACTGAAAATGCACAAAATTTGACTTCCTTCTGTTTGACATCTATGAATTTCAGAAGCACAAATTCATTTATTTGATTGCATATTTGATTTATATTGATTGCAAGAGACCGGACAGGAGTCACACATTTACTGTTCAGAATGTTTAATTCTATGTTTTGCTCTGTCTGTATACACTCTCCAATTGATGGTTTACAAGATTCACCTTTGACCTGTTTTAGAGAACAAGTTGATTATTGGTTGATCCGATGCTATACACTCTCCTTCATTAGTGACATTCAAGATTCATCTGCACAATTCATCAATTCAAGTCACATTTACAAAAACAATTTTGATAGAAATATTAGATTACAGATGATGACAACTGGTTTAAAATTTTTGCATTCAAAGACTTATGCAATGAACTGATGGCGAGATGTTTTGGGGGTTAAAACTATTTAGGTGAAACCAGTATAATATATTTTAGTCAACATGAACATAAACAACTGATAATGTAGGAAACAGCAGACACTTGTAGACAATCAATTGAATGAATGTACAAAAGCATTCGCAATTTGATCAAAGCAACAAGAAATGTTCTTATGATGAGCACAAATAATTAAATGATATAGATGTTGAACAAGTAGTTTTGAGAATTTTATTTCTGATCTGACAAACTCTCCAAAGCAACTGAGAAAAACTGTAATATAAACATAGAGTTGACCCATTTTTTTCAAGTATCTCAGGTCTTATGAGGTGGCTTTCCACTTGATATTTTAAAGTGGCTGTAAGGATTTGTCTATTCAGACACACAAACATTGCTGATGTCAAGTGAGGAGGCCTGCAGTCATTGTTCCATTGTTGTTGTTTAACACATCGGATGTTGTGAGGTCAAAATTAGGTAACGGCTGATTGCAGGACACTTGAGTCTTCTGAATCAACCTTGCAAACTGTGTCTTTATGGAGCTTACTTTGTGCACAGTTGCATTGTCCGAACAGCAACAACAGAATTGTTGTTTGCCAAAGGCCAACATATCAGTGTAGGGGTCATAAAGTGTACCCCTAAATTATGAAGATAGTTTCTATACACATTTTTACAAAACATCTTTGTTTTTAAATACAATTTTACGAATGGCTAATTTAATTATGTGTTATATTTTTTAAGGCACCCTTTATTATTTCAAGTTATTAATGCACTTGTTTGGCTACTAGTTTTTATACCTCATCTAAGATATTTTCACTTTATTACTAATTCATTGTGTTTATATTGTACGTTTCACTATTAGTCTATTAAAACGAATTGATTTCTCAGTGTTTGTCAGAGGTTAATGCTTTTGAGCCTTCCAGTGGGACTGGAACACTATAAATTAATCTCAATGGGTGGGGATTAAGCAGGAGGAATTAAATAGCTCATCAAGTATGAGGTTAAATTTAATGACACTGCATTCAGTGGTTGTGTACCTAATTATTGATTTTTCATAATAGCTAAACACCTCAAATTCAAGTTGTAAAATTGGAGGTTAACCGATCTTTAAAAAAAATTCTTATAAATGTAAACAAATGACATGAAAGTGAGGATAGAAGTAAACATACTACCCCTAGTCCAGGTCATCAACTTAACCCTGATGCTTAGCACTTTTCATAAAACGTTAGTCTTGTGATTTCTAACTAGGTATTTTTAATCCGTGAGACAAAATTAATAAGCTCAAATGACAAATAATACATCTGGTAAGTAAATACTTTAGCTTTTTTTTTTTTAACTGTCTGTTTCAATACAGTTTATAATGTTTAGGGGACTAAACATAAGGATTAGCAGCATTGGTTTGGCTAAATTCTAACCTGTGTGTTAGCACACAAAGCTCCAAACATATTCAACAATAGAATTATTTCATTATTGTGTTTAATGTCACAGGTCCTTAATGCATTTTTTCTTTCATTTAAGCCAGTGTATAAAAAATATAGAAGGAAAGAAAGAAAATGATGTTGTAAATGTATACATTTAAAAGATACATAAATCAGGTGACTGCTTTGATTTTGAGGTGATTTTCGGTCATGGATTTACTTCTTTTAAATGGAGCACTGGTGTGTTTTTCACCACGGTGTGGTTCTTCAGGGAGGTGAGAAGGTGAGCGTGCCGATACTAAAACACAGCCTGAGAGATTTTGGTGGTTTTAATGTAGTTCCAAGTGAACTCAAGTGAAAAAGTGATTTGAATCTGAATAGACGAGCCTGCAAAAAGTAAATCAAACATGTGAGATACTAAATGTGAGATGCTAAATTTTTATGAAAGAGTTTTATGAGATATTTTAAGCCAAATTTACACCTCAGCTAACTTCATTTTTTCTATTTTGGTTCAAAATAATGGTGTCTAGTGTAAAGCTACTGTACACCAAACCATGTACACTTTATAAAATGTTGTAAAAACCTTTTAATAAAGTATGTTTTATAAAAAATATAGGTAACTGATTCTTATTAGACACTACAGGTTGTGTTTTTAAATTCAATTAACTCCTATTTCAGCTTCTTTTTCTGATCTTCGTTTGGACTAAAAGCAGGTGGAGATAGGATGGAGGTAGGATAATCAGCTTGTGAGTGAAAGAAGGTCCACAGGCTGCTGCAGGTCATTATAATGGTTTCTGATTAGCTTGTTGCTAAGCTTGGACTCATTCGGTTGCAGAGTAAGTGGGCAAGTAATGCAATAATGTCACGTCAGTCTGAATAGATGACAGATGTAAGGTCTCTTTAGTGTTTGGTCAGTGATTAGATTGTGGAACGGCTGGAGATTTGCACAAGGAGACCTACAAAAATAGGACCAGCTCCTTATCTCC
>NC_139582.1:11131606-11236606 GCF_946808225.1 Silurus aristotelis
CTATTAGATGGAGTTATATAGAATTGCAAAATGTCCTCTGATTATTTGCTGGAAATGATATGTGTTACAGAGAACACATCTCATCTCATCATTATCTTTATTAAAGTGCTGTCCAATGTAACCCATTTTTAGAACACACACACACACACACACACACACACACACACACACACACACACACACACTTTACACAAACCGCCAACCATCTGTGAGTATAATGAATTGATTGATTTTGGATATTCTCTGCTCTTTTGAACTCACCGCTTGGACACCTTCACTCGAGACATCTCATTAAACTTTACATAATTTCTGATTAAAAACCTCATTAAATTCGTCAGGATTTATTTTCTTACATTGAAACACTGCCTGGGTCGGTCATGTACACAGCTCAGTGTCATTATGTAATAATGAAAATGCATGTGTTTATTATATTGAGCTCAATAGGAGTTTTTAAGCTCAAAAATCCATATTTTAATCAATACTGTGTGCCATTAGAGGAATTATACAATATAGGGATGCACAGGTTTACGTGTATTAGAGTATTACATCAGAACCTCTCCTAACCTTTCATTGGCTGTGATGTTTTATATTTTGGCAATTTCTTTTGTGAATGATTTGATGAGTCAATTTTTTTAAGACAGCCCTTTTTGGTGAATGTTGTGAGTGTTATGGGAGAAAATCTTTTTCCCTTTGTGTAGTGCAAGACAATGCAATTAATCTCATCTTATATACTCATGAAACGGTGTTTTAACACTTGAGGAGTGAATGTTGAGGTTTGACTCTCAGCTGAGTATATGAACTGCATAACAAAGAGGGAAAATGCATTGTGTGCAGTCAAGTGTGCACTGGGGGAGGTGATGAGTTACTGAGAAACGTGGAAATATATTAGTAAATACCAAATATCAGCACAGAAGGACAAAAAAAGTACAAGAGGCTTATTTTTTTGTCAGTTTGCATGTGTAATGCTTTGTTGGCTTTATTTAATGAGACCTTATAAAATGCAAGAATGCTACAGTATATTGTTAATGAGAATGGGCAGATCAGAGAGATTACCAATCCAAATATCGCTAACTGTGTTGTGAATCATTTGGAAAGTTGACTTACAGTATCAAATGATTTTGCTTACTGAAAGAGCCCGAATTCTAATGATGCAACAGAAATCAGTTGGTTAGCATGAAGACGTGAACATTGTGTAAGCATTGTGTACACTGTGGTAACGCATTCAAATGGAAAACGTGGGATTTAGTGCATCCCTAAAATAAAAGAGTTTTGTATGTGGATGGGGTGATATGGTGCTTCAAGACAAACAAATTCCTGACAATTCCTCAGCTTCAGGTCCACCAAAGCTTCCTTAATCCCAAACTTGTATCTGGCCAGCTGTGGACCTGTTTACTTTACTCATAGTCCCTGCTCCATTACATATTGTCCAGGCATGTATCTGTGTGTCGTCTGTCAAAAACCAAGTGCAGGTCCATAGTAATGAACACATTGAAAAGGTGCAGAAGGAGAAGGCATAATAAAGACTTGAATTCCCGACAGCTACGTGGACAAGAAATAATGTTGTGTTTTCAGGAAACTTTGCACTTCCTGCTTTTGAAAGTGCAAAACAAATACACAATATGCTCAGTACTGAAATATTTACAGTACTGAAAACTCAATAGCTATACAACTGGGAACTATAGACTCTATAGCATGGGTACTTTTTGAAGGGCCAGCTAGGGGAAAAAAAAATATTTGTGTACTAAGGACTAAATGCATAATGGGAATTTGTTTCAAAGTAGCATTTAATCCAAAACTACTAAATGATCTGTAGAAATAGTACATATAATTCTCACTCATGTTTGACATTAGATTTTAAAGTAGATTCATGAATTCTGAACAGATGAGACGTGTTTTAAAGTTGAAGCAAAATATGAATACACTTTTTTTTTTTTATACACTTATCAGATCCGCTCCAATAGTTCTTGGTTCAAGCTGTTCTAATACTTTATTGTAGTCTGCCAGTCAATGACAAGTGCTGTAAAAAACAAGCTAGCTAACGGTTGAAACTAATGACTTCAGACCCATAACTGAATGCAGAACGGCAAAGAAAATATCGCTGTTTGGTAAAGAAAATGAAAGTTTGTTCTGTAAATTGAACGTTCTGATTACACAATATGATAAAATAAAATAAAAAAATAATTTTTGGGTGTTTATATTTTTGAAAATGCATACAAAATGCACACAGTCCCGTCATTAATGCGTTAAATTGTGTTATAAATACACACCACTATGACAAAAGCAAGTGTGTAAGAGAGCATAGTGTTATCAGATGTATGCACTTCTTCCTGGCAAGAAGCCAACAACACTCAAGAACCAGTCAGGATAATGTGTTCAGTGTGTAGTAAATCAGCCCACACAATCCTGCTAACCTAAAAAAAAACCTCTCTCTTTCTCTCTCTCTCTCTCTCTCTCTCTCTGTCTCTCTCTCTCTCTCTCTCTCTCTCTCTCTCTCTCTCTCTTTCTCTCTCTCTCTCTCTCTTTCTCTTTCTCTTTCTCTCTCTCTCACACACATCCTCACACTCAGTTTTTCCGATGCCATTACAGTCACTCTGGAACTCCTTTAATGAGCTATTCACAGCAGCAGTTCACAACAGGAACAGTTGTTTGGATCAAGGAAAAAAGGAAATGTTTTTTTTCAATAAGAATGAATTTTTGCCATGAGCAGCTATAACATGTTAGACTGATTGTCTGTGTATCATCTGCTAGCAGCCATAAAGCAGTCACATATTTGTCATGGTATTTTTTTCACCTGATTCAGGGAGTAAAATTGGGATTTAGGAGGTAGTGGTGTTGTATTTCTTTCAAAAAGTGGGTTTGTACTGTTCAGTTTCTGTTCAATTCAATTTTAATCTTGTGTAGTGTTTTTAATTCGGTTGTCAAACGTCAATCAGTTCTAAATGTACCTTAAATTAATAATTTTTTAATTTGTAGTACTCTAATCAACATGGGTATGGAGAAATATGGATGCTTTATGCAAATGTATCTTAATTATCATTGAAACCAAACTCAACATAGAGCATGAATATAAAATATTGTTGTAAATGTTTGAAAGTAATTATGGGGTTTTATATTAATAAAATCATCGGGACACCGCACAGAACATTTGCTGTTTTCACACGGACGGTTTTAATTGCCGGATTTTGGTGCTCGATTTGAGACTTGGCACATCAGTAAAACTAAATTATAATGGTTAAAAATATTTTTTTTTTGGTGGATTTAACATTTTTATATCTGGGTAAAGAAAGAACATTGTGAATAAATGTGTGTTACATTGAAGGGTGTATATAATAAGACCTTATTTATATTTTATTTATTATTTATATACACTCACCGGCCACTTTATTAGGTACACCTGTCCAACTGCTAGTTAACACAAATTTCTAATCAGCCAATCACATGGCAGCAACTCAATGCATTTAGGCACGTAGACATGGTCATGACGATCTGCTGCAGTTCAAACCGAGCGTCAGAATGGGGAAGAAACGTGATTTAAGTGACTGACGGGCTGGTCTGAGTATTTCAGAAACTGCTGATCAACTGGGATTTTCACGCACAACCATCTCTAAGGTTTACAGAGAATGGTCCGAAAAAGAGAAAATATCCAGTGACCGGCAGTTCTGTGGGCGCAAATTCCTTGTTGATGCCAGAGTTCAGAGGAGAATGGCCAGACTGGTTCGAGCTGATAGAAAGGCAACAGTAACTCAAATAACCACTGGTTACAACCGAGGTATGCAGAATACCATCTCTGAACGCGCAACACGTCGAACCTTGAGGCGGATGGGTTACAGCAGACCACACCGGGTGCCACTCCTGACCGCTAAGAACAAGAAACTGAGGCTACAATTCGCACAGCCTCACCAAAATTGGACAATAGAAGATTGGAAAAACATTGCCTGGTCTAATGAGTCTCGATTTCTGCTACGCCATTTGGATGGTAGGGTCACAATTTGGCGTCAACAACATGAAAGGATGGCTCCATCCTGCCTTGTATCAACGGTTCAGGCTGGTGGTGGTGGTGTAATGGTGTGGGGGATATTTTCTTGGCACACTTTGGGCCCATTAGTACCAATTAAGCATCGTGTCAACGCCACAGCCTACCTGAGTATTGTTGCTGACCATGTCCATCCCTTTATGACCACAGTGTACCCATCTTCTGATGGCTACTTCCAGCAGGATAACGCGACATGTCATAAAGCGCGAATTATCTCAGATTTCTTGAACATGACAATGAGTTCACTGTACTCAAATGGCCTCCACAGTCACTAGATCTCAATCCAATAGAGCACCTTTAGGATGTGGTGGAACGGGAGATTCGCATCATGGATGTGCAGCCGACAAATCTGCAGAAACTGCGTGATGCTATAATGTCAATACGGACCAAAATCTCTGAGGAATGTTTCCAGTACCTTGTTGAATCTATGCCACAAAGGATTAAGGCAGTTCTGAAGGCAAAAGGGGGTCCAACCCGGTACTAGTAAGGTGTACCTAATAAAGTGGCCGGTGAGTGTATATCAAACAGAAATGCACTCATCAATTGTGCTTTAGTAAAATGAGTGCTGTTGAAATTTATTTGCCTTAACACATTATTAATGTGTTAATTTTGACAGCCCTAGTTTTTAAGAATGGTTATTGTCCCAAAGCAGCATAAATAAATAGAAATAAATAGATTACAAAAATACATTTAAAATTTTTTTTATAAATCAGTCCATTTAAGTTTATCCCCAATGAGCATTCCAGTGGCGGCAGTGGCAAGGAAAAAACTCCCTGAGATGGTAAGAGGAAGAAACCTTGAGAGGAACCAGATTCAAAAGGCAACTCAACCTAATGAAGGACATCAAAATTTTCATTTATTATAGTTTTATCATTGTTGAGGTTATCAACTGTTCAATGATAGACACTTGAATGCAAAACCGTTCATGGCAATTGTAGTCCCAAGTCATTGTAGCAAACTGTTTCTATTAATTACAGTCGAAATATATCTTCATGGTTGAGTTTAACCCTCCACTGTAACCTCCAGGTTCTTTAGGCTGTTTATGCGGAGCCATCCTCAGCAGCAGCGAGTGGTCTCCAATTAAAGAGAACTCCATCCAGAGCTAGGACATCAGGATAAATCAAGCAAGTCTGAATTAAAGAAAGTTGGAGAGAGATTTCTGTTATTTTTTCTTTTTCTTTTTCAAAAATGTAGTCATGAAAATTTGTAGAGAATCTTGATTCTAGGACATTCTGTGACCCCGAGGCTACAACAGCAAAATTGTTCCTGTTCATTTGTAAGACGGTTGTACACTCTTTGTCCTCTGTCGATCATGGTGAAAGTTTTTCCTCCAGCTGTATGGAGCAGAATTTTTGAAAGTCCGGATGTTTTTGGTGGTTTTACATGTTAAACACCCCCCACGTTTGGTAGCTATGATGTGATTATAAATGAGAGATTTCTGTCTTAAGGGTGTGTCATGTCATTGCCTGCTTCCTCAATCTAAAACCCATTAACCACTAGATCCACAAAAAATGTCTTCAGGCTTCAAATACTGCACATCTGAACTTTTTCAACATACAACCATTAACTCGTTTGACCCGGTGCAAAAAATTTAAATTTCTGCCTCTTATGGACGTGTTTGTGTTCAGCATTGAATTTATTTTGATGTTACACTCCACAAAGGTGTTTCATATCTCTTCTGAAAGTAGACACTCAGGTCTTTAAGATTAACGAGTGTTTCGTTTGTCATTTTTATCCATGCCTACGCTTTTTCTTCTTCTTTTTCTCCTTCTTCTTCTTCTTCTTCTTCTTCTTCATCTTCTTTCGGCTTTTCCCATTGGGGTCGCCACAGCGGAGCATCCGTCTCCATACCCCCTGTCTTCTACATTTGCCTCCTTCAAACCAGCTATCTGCATGTCTTCCTTCACCACATTCATAAACCTCCTCCTTGGCCTTCCTCTTTTCCTCCTTCCTTGCGTCTCCATCATCAGCATTCTCCTACTGATATACCCCATGTTTAACCATGCCTACTAAGAACAATTATTTGATGTTTATTGTGGCAGTGGACTTCTAAAGATATATAGACTATTCATGATACTCTACATACAGAAACCCAACAATGTCCTGATTGAAAGTTTAATATGTTTTTGTTGAATGGGTAACTCAATATTAGTTTTCAAGCATGTCCCCTCATTGCACCTGTTGACAAGAACCGAGTCAGCTGGGTCACTTGCATGAACTGTGAACGAACCTGACACTGAACCTTATATGACGTACTTAGTCAACTGCCACATCTTATAAACATCTCTTTTCCTAATCTCGTCCTCCATCTGTCAGACCTGTCTAGCCCACTTAATCAGGGTCATGATCCCTGTCACGCTTTCGATTACCTCATGTTAAAGCACACACTCCAAATGTACACAGTAATCAGGCAGTGCGTTATGATCTGAAAGCTGACCACTTAATGTAAAAAGATTCCTTTAGTTCTCCATAAGTTCTCGGGCAATGTTTATCTTGACCGAATTCAATTTGACATGGCATGAGTCATCACTGAAGCCCAGGGATGGATTTTTTTGGATGACATGCAAGTGTCAAAGACGTTGTGTCCTGTCTGCAGAGCCTCAGAGAACACATGCTAACTGCTGCTGATGATTTATGACTCACCAGTTTTGCAGGTCATAAAAGTTGTTACTGCACTTGCAAGAGTTCATCAAGTTCAGAAAACAGAATGGCAGGGAGTGCCGGCAAATTTATTTCTTCTTCCAAATCTATTTTTCTATTTGCATTTGATTTTTAAAACCCACAGCTTTATCAAAGCTTCCTATAAAATCCTTTAAACCAGAATCAGAATTTATTTACATGCCATAACTATATATTTACATTGGATTTTTTTTATATTCAGTCAATAATCAACTAAAAATGTATTTTAGTTGTTGTTTTAAGGATGTTTTGGGTTTATAGACCAGATGTTAGGCAGGACAGCCATCCTCTGTTTTTAACTCCAAGTGGGACATTGTGTTATTTTTGGGCTTTGTAATGCAACATTAATGGAGCTCCTGTCTCAAAAGAGTTGCTGTGTTTTATTTCTAAAATACACTTAATGTATACTTCCTGTATAGTCATGTGTTGTTAGGGCTACTGTTTATTAAAATATAGAAATAAATAAACAAAGATAATACGCTTACGCTAAAAAATAACGTCAGTAACGTCATTCAAAATTTTAAGAAAATGATGTCTAATGTGAGAAAAACACTGCCATTTATTCGAAAATAAAGTAGAAAAAATCATATAATATTTTAAAGTTAAAATACATAATCTGACTAAACAGTACATATAAGTGCAACGTTTCAATCAGTGCAAAATGAGAAACGATGAGGATGTGATGTTATTGTCTCTTTTGAAGAATAAAATGCAGGAACTGATTGTCTTTGAGGCTATTAATAAGAATATGTAGATTTACAAGAATGATCACCAAAATCATTGATTTAAAGGAGTGGAACTCCAAAATGCTCTGTCCCCCAATGCATTGCAGCATATGGAAAAGAACGATAAACCTGAGCATTATAAGGAGTCTATATAATAACACACATCACTTTACTGTGTGGTGTTAAATCTGTTATGCTGCGATGGTAATATAATCAATCAAATCCTTCATGGTGATCGCTACCCGAGATTTCCTTTTCCAGCTTATTTAATAAAAATGTTTTCTTAATAAGGTATTTTTGAAATTTCTTGTACAGATGTTCCAAATACCTGATTGCAATCGTTACTGCGTACTGAGTGAATTTATTATCACACAATCCTTCTGTTCTGATGAACAAGGCATTGATTATTATGTGTATGTGTATTTGTTTCTGTTTATTTTTCCCCAGGCTTGTTATGCATTTTTCTCCTTATGTTCCAATCATTTTACAAGTTTCTGTGTTTCCTGGTTTGTTTTTCTTAGTTTATGAAGCTAGTGTGATCTATAAATCATATTGTTACACAGATTATTACAAGTGTAAAAGGCTCCTTATTTGCCTAAAGACCTTGAGTTCTTTAGCTTTGGCTTAATGCAGCCTAATATCAGTTTTATTCTCCCCATCACCTGAAATTTTATTAGTCTACAGTAAGTGAATGATAGACAGAGAAAAAGATACAGAAAAGAGAGTGTTTGTATGTGTGAGTGAAAGAAAGGGAGAAAAAGAGAGAGAGAGAGAGAGAGAGAGAGAGAGAGAGAGAGAGAGAGAGAGAGAGAGAGAGAGAGAGAAGGATTATGGCTTGTACCTTGCACTGGGCCCTCGGCTGTCACATAACATTAAAACCACTTCTGCACACTTGCCTCCGATTTCTCTCCAAACCAACAGGGAGAGAAATACTTAAAAAATGAAGAAAAGCTCCAAGAACAAGTTTTTCCTGGTCTCTTTTCTGCATTACCTGTGTTTATGACGCCTCTTTAGCTCTCTCTGATACTACCTATAAGTCTTGACAGACTTGACAGTGTTCTTCACCTACTGAGGGAAAAGTCTGGCTGAACAAAAGTTTAAAAGTGTTATAAACAAAAGTACCTAGACAATATGTTTCCTCAATCATGTCAGAAAACCACCAGATTTCACTGTGAAGAGAAAGTTTGTTATTAGACCCCTCCTTAGGTTTCTTAGTGTTTTTTAATGGGTTTAAATGTGTTTCTGTTGGTCTGCAATGGTAATTTAATAGAATGTTTTGCTTCAATGGATCCTGAATGCTTATCAAAATCTGGTCAGATTAATAATCATATAAATGCATGCAGAAAATTCCAAATGGAAATCTACAGGTATCTGATGGAAACCAATTCCCTGTGCATTAAAGATTTTCCTCTCACTGTATAAATCTTTTATTAATACAGGAGCATGAGCATCTCTGCATCTTTTGACGGGTTTATTTCTGTCACAACGCGTTTCTTTAATGTTTACTCTGCGCTAACACTGTTCCCAAAAGTCACCGTGTGTACCCACATCCTACCGTCTCACTGCTGTGTTATTGTAAATTAGTTCCAAGTCTAATAATATGAACTTCTCGTTTTGCATTTGTACCCCAGGGTGCCTCCCAGCTCCGACGCTGCCACCTCGTCCACCGCAGTTCCCCCCGGGGTGGCAGTGAGCCAGGGGAAGCCGTCACTGCGTAGGATCAAGGGACGAGTTCATCGCAGCAAGAGCCTGGACAGCATCGACTTGCTGGACTGCAATGTGAGTCGACAAATTACTCACAGTATAAATGATAAGTCGAGAATGCTCAGGTGTTCGTGCAAATGAGGGTGTAATTGAGGGTTTTTTTTATGTTTTAAATATTATTATGCGCAACTGATCATGTTGTAGGTAATAGCATAGGTTTTAAATTAAACTATAGGTATACAGGCTTCTGGTGTCTTTTAATGTCCACTGTTTCATTCTTATGTTAAAAGCTTTACTGTACCGTATTTTAACCACTTTTGTACAGTGTATATTTCATATACTGTATAGAGGCATTGACAGGCATTTCTGCACTTCTTTATGTTTGCAACTTCATTTTCGTTAAATGCAGTACCTTTGTGAAGAGCAGTAAATATCAATTCTAAAATTGTTCAACATATTTTGTTCATCTAAGTATTGTATCATTTATTCTCAAGTTTAGTTCTTAACCCAGGTAAAGGTTTATAATTACCTGCTCATGATATGTTTGTGTAAATGACTTTCTCTGGGTCATTTCACTGTTTAACAGTCAAGTTCCAATAAATCACTCCTTCAGCACCACAGAAGTTCCAAATATTCCAAAATATTTTGGATTTAAATATAAATTCAATCCACTTTATGATGATATGCAAAATGTCACATGAGTCCTTTCCTAGAGGCAAAGAGGCAAAGTTGACATCTCCACATTGCATAACAACACCTCAATTCTGTTCTCTCATCTTCCTAACCGTGTGCATGTTGTGCCCAAATTTAGTAAATGGGGCGGTAGAGAAATGGCTTAAGGCCATAAATGTACTGAGTGACCCTCATGCCTTTATCAACCCTTCCAAGTCTTTCTGTCTCTCTAGCGATTTATCAGATAAAATAAGTTTACCACAAAAGGAAGCCTCAGTATGAGTCAGCTAAAGATTTTTGATGTAGGATGATTGCAGGACCATTTATTACATTGGATCATACTTGCTATAACCACTTGTCTTCTTCAAATCCTTTTTCAGTCATGGAATTTAAAATTACTAACATCAGAAGCTATTCTGGACCATTTCAGCAATGTCGGCCTCAGGTTCCTTAAACGACTCAGCCAAGGTGAACCTTAGACCGAAAATGGATTTAAGGCACCTATCTATTTAACTGAGCCATAATTTAAGATTTGAAAACCTGCATGTCAGGATTTTAGAGCTGTTTTGTGGCTGAAGATTGTTGCCAAATAATGTTTGCTGAATTATCAGAGTGTTTTAGCTCTTCTGCCTAGAGGTTAAAACTTCGCTATAAATGGATTACCATTGCATACAAATCAAGGCATAAATGGATAACCTAAAGTAGCCTCCCATACAAATCAAGGAATAAATAAATATAGGACACAGAATCAGTATTTTCAGTGACTTCTCAGTTTCTGCATTTGAATCCTATTGAATTAGTGTGAATTGATTGATGTGAAGAAACCAGAGGAAAACAAAAGAACTTAAATACCGTGGATATAGGAATGACCTTGTTAGTTATTACAGGAAGAGACTCAGTGTTTCTCAGGAAAACAAAAACTCATAATTGTGAACCAATAATTTTAAACCAGTGCACTAATTTAAAAAAATGTCATTAATGTTGAGGCTGTATTATGTGTTATTATGTGCTGTATTATGATGTCACTGCCCTGCTCCACTGACAGATAATTCCATGTAATTCTACTCATCGCAGGGGGGGACTTTTAGTGATATTAGCCATTCCTCTGCATTTTTTAATTAACAGAAAGGGAAAAGGATATAAAGTGTGCTTGAGTGCTTGAGGTCCTTCTTACTAGCTAGCAAGTAAAACGGTCACTCTATTGACCTAAAACATAAAAACAGCCTGCTAATTTTAACATTTAGGCTTTAAATATCTCTGGGAAGGGTGCCTATAATTCTGGAGTTGACTTAAAGCCTTACGATGCTTTGACCCTGAAGCCAATTTCTATCCTAAATGGTGCAATGCACAGTCTTCTTCTTCTTCTTCTTTCGGCTGCTCCCATTAGGGGTCGCCACAGCGGATCATCTGTCTCCATACCACCCTGTCCTCTACATCTGCCTCTTTTACACCAACTACCTGCATGTCTTCCCTCACCACATTAGTACACATACAGTCTCCAATCTCCTTCAGGTTGCATCTCCTGCATAGCACATAGTCCACATGTGCACCTTCCTCCACTCTTATACGTCACCCTATGATCCTCCTTCTTCTTAAAATAAGTGTTCACCACTGCCATTTCCATCCTTTTAGCAAAATCCACCACCATCTGCCCTTCCACATTCCTCTCCTTAAAACCATACCTACCCATCACCTCCTCATCACCTCTGTTCCCTTCACCTACATGCCCATTAAAGTCTGCCCCAATCACCAATCGTTCTTTCCTAGGTACACCATCTACCACTTCATCTAATTCACTCCAGAATCTTTCCTTCTCCTCCATCTCACAGCCAACTTGTGGAGCATAGGCACTGATGACATTTATCATCATCCCTTCAACTTCCACCTTCATGATCATCACCCTATCAGAAACTCTCTTCACCTCCACTACACTCTTACTGTACTCTTCCTTCAGAATCACCCCTACACCATTTCTCTTTCCATCCACACCATGATAAAACAGTTTAAATCCACCTCCAATGTTCCTGGCCTTACTCCCTTTCCACTTGGTCTCCTGAACACACAGCATATCTACCTTTCTCCTCTCCATCATATCAGCTATCTCTCTCCCTTTACCCGTCATAGTACCATCATTTAAAGTACCAACCCGAACCTCCACTCTCCTACACTGCTTCTTTACCTGCCGTCTCTGTAGAAGTCTTCCTCCTCTCCTTCTCCTCCTTCGGCCAACAGTAGCCCAATTTCCACCGGTACCCTGTCGGCTAACGATACCTGTGGCGGTCGTTGTTAACCCGGGCCTCGACCGATCTGGTATGAAATTCTCATTTGTGATCCGCATATTTGATTTGGCACATGTTTTACGCTGGATGCCCTTCCTAACGCAACCCTCCCCATTTACCCGGGCTTGGGACCGGCACTAAGAGTGCACTGGCTTGTGCATCCATAATGGCTGGGTTGGTGCAATGCACAGTAATTGGTTAAATCTAATACAATAATAGACACCTTGACTGAGATCACTGTGCTGCTGAGGTGGATTTTTTTTTTTTTTTTTTTTTACGATTAGCCAGTTTAACTACAACCACAAATGACTCTGACCTTTTTGTCTTGTTTGTTTCCTTACAAATTTGTAATGATTACTCTATTTATTTCTAAAGACTTGCCTGTTGACCTGTAAATGTTATTGAATTTCTGCTCAGGTAACAATGGAGATCTAATCGAATGGAGCTTATTGTACTTCTAGTACAGAATACAAATGCACACTGAAGCATATTTACCTTCATTATTTTTAAGCAGATGTTTTTTTCAACCTTTTTTCCACATTATTTCTGTAAACACATTTACTGTACATTATTATTATAAAATGATGGTCATGTATGAGGTGATGAACAGAAGGATCAGTAGCTGCATGAACATAATAGTTTAAGAATTATTTAACCAAGTTTTGCTTATATCTTTCTTTTTTGGCTTTTAATAGCTCTCTGATGAAATATTACATGTAAGAGGCCTAGGTCAAACTGTAAAACACTCCATACATCTACTGGCTTTATGCTTAATGCAAGCTAAGAGAAGTAATATGACCTATTTAATGGATTAGCTGCTTGAAAACAGAGATGGTTTCCATGTGAAAGAGATTCACTACATTCACACATTTCTAAGCTAGTTACAAGATTGTTAAAAGTATAATGAAAATGCATTGTTATTTACCAATGAAATTTCAATATGGTAAAATGACAAGATTTTTGATCTTATTACAACTGAGCAGTTACGTGGTCCAGGGCCCACACACACACACACACACACACACACACACACACACACACGTCACACATACACACACACACACACACACACACACACACACACACACACACACACACACACCTCACACACACACACACACACACACACACACACACACACACACACACACATACACTACCAAACCAGAGTACAAAACCATTTCCCTCATCCAGTCCCTTTTACATTATTTCTAATAATGCTCTCTCTCTCTCTCTCTCTCTCTCTCTCTCTCTCTCTCTCTCTCTCTCTCTCTCTCTCTCTCTCACTTTCTCTCACTTTCTATCTGTCTCTCACTTTTTTCTCTCTTGTTTTTCGTCCTCTTTCTGTCATTCAGGTTAGTCACCAGCAATGACTTAATTAACCTCCTATTATTTCAACTGAGACAGTTTACACCATTATCTCCAGAGTCATTTTTTCATGTTGACATGCAATTACTGTGTGTGTGTGTGTGTGTGTGTGTGTGTGTGTGTGTGTGTGTGTGTGTGTGTGTGTGTGTGTGTGTGTTTTGATAAATGCATTATTACAGGGCAACCCCACCATGGCAGGCCATTTGTACGTGAGTGGAATGTATGACGGTTAAATCTGGAAATGACCACATTGCAATTACGTGAATCTGTTATCAATGTCTAGTGGCTGAAACATGCCATTGCAAATGACATATATTTTATTTTTATTTAACCTTTATTCAAATAAGATTCACATTGAGATTACATATTTTGACAATTTAAACAATCTTCCTATAAATATCTTGAAATCTGACCATGGAATGAATTTCCCTAGGTTTAGATGTTTCGGCCTGTTATTCCATTAAACTCAGGCACCATAATTTACCAAATCCATAATGTTATTTTTCTTTTGGTCTTAATATAAAAGTAAGTATGTTTTATCCTGTTCATGGAGTAAATAACAGAGAGTGCTTTACTCATGACATTCTACACAGTGCACTTTGCTATAGTAGCTCACTGTCACACATTGAGAAGAGTTTGAAAGGTGTGTATAAGACAGATTGGACTTGTCCTGAGGCTGTTTTTATTGTATGCAAATCCTGTCAAAATGGATGCAGAGGATCATGTGACATTTCGATAAATCATGGAATCATCAGGTCTCTGAACAAAGGGATGTGACAGTTCGGAGATCTGTTTGTGTCTATATATCTCAAAAGTATCCCACCTGCTTAAGTGTCTGGGCATAACAGTGATATCAGTTAGACACCAAACACACACACACACATGAAAAAATTATGGAATGCTAAAAACAGGCAAAAACAAAAAACAATAAAAAAACACAGCATGGTCAAATCTCAAACCCCATTGGTCAGAATGTATGCATTAATCACCTGTGACTGCATGTCTTGAACAATAGCGCTGCCTGTAATGTTAATGTCTATTTATATCTATCTTCTTGTCCTGATATTGCTTCTAAAGCAACAGCTCACATAAATGGACAGAGGCTGGGAACCAATGGCATGAAACTACTTTTCCCAGCAGCCCCAGCAGTTCATCATTAAAATTATGCCTATCAACATCTTCTACACAGTGACTGCAGTGATTTGTGCCAAAATATATATAAGCCAAATCAATCCTGAAACACAGTTTTCTCCCTTTTCACTTTTGGGGGTCTTCAGAGCTTTTGGTACTGATACAACAGTGTGGCTCAGATATGTATAAAAAAAATTATAATTGTTTAGGAAAGTGTGTAATTCTCTCTCTCTCTCTCTCTCTCTCTCTCTCTCTCTCTCTCTCTCTCTCTCTCTCTCTCTCTCTCAGTTTCTCATGATATACCAATAAATTTGTCCCCTTCTGCTCTCCAGACCTGCCTAATCCATCCTAATGACCCTACTTCTGGATGGAGTTTTTTCATTGGCATGCATTTACTGCTGTCTAGGATGGCTTTGGACTTTAATCAATCTGAACAGTTTGATTCAGTGGCTTAGGGCTACAACTGTTTTTGTACCCAAAAGTTAATAACCCCAACAATGATGAAAATTAAAAAATAAATATCTGGTTTCCCCAAAAAGTAGGTAGGTAGGTAGGTAGGTAGGTAGGTAGGTAGGTAGGTAGGTAGGTAGGTAGGTAGGTAGGTAGGTAGGTAGGTAGGTTGGTGGGTGGATGGTTGGGTGGGGGTGGAGGTGGTAGGTAGGTAGGTAGGTAGGTAGGTAGGTAGGTAGGTAGGTAGGTAGGTAGGTAGGTAGGTAGGTAGGTAGGTAGGTGGGTGGATGGTTGGTTGGGTGGGGGTGGTAGGTAGGTAGGTAGGTGGGTGGGATGTTGGGTGGATGGTTGGGTGGGGGTGGTAGGTCTGGATAAATTTACTTTTTACTAAGTGCAGATAAATATGTAGTATATGTACAGCATGTAATACAATTGCACAAACAGGAAGAGAAGCTACAATGAAAAAGTATGGATAGAACATATATTAAATAACTACTGTTATGAAAAATATTAAAAAATGTTTCTCAATGAAACATGCACCCACACTGCTGTTTATATTTATATATATTTAACATGAATGTGAAAAATCTTGTGTATATTTTAGTGAGTCTGACCTGAAGACAGTGTGCATATTCACTGCTGCTAATGTCAAAACCTCTTGACCTTCAGGTAATCAGAGCACAGTGTACAGTAAATTACTAGCTGAGAAATTATTAGCTTAGTGCTCGAGCCAGACCACTTTCCGGGAGATTCTACACACTTCATCCATTAAACACTCCTATAAATTCTTCAAAGATACTCAAGATAAAGAGAATCCATTAGTGTTGTGGGACAGTAATGTCTCGCTGCCATAAAGATGAAGGCCTCTGTATACAGGTTTAGAGTGGTCTTTAATCACATCTTGTGTGTGTGTGTGTGTGTGTGTGTGTGTGTGTGTGTGTGTGTGTGTGTGTGTGTGTGTGTGTGTGTGTGTGTGGGTGTTGTTGCTCTACTTAGTTACTACATACACTGACATCATTGAACAGAAATCTAGTTTAATGCAGGACATCTATTAAAATAAATAGCACATAACAGCTACACCGATGTTTTAGTGCCATGCAAGAACACAGGAATGTTTTTAAATCTAGACTTCAGCATGTAGGGTTAAAAAAAACCCACCTTTTATTCAGTTTTTCCACATATTATTTATTATATCTTATTATTACTATTCTGTTATTATTCTAAATCATTTTTAAACTATGATAAAATTTAAAGTAAATGTAGTGATTTGAGGCCCGGTAATTCCCGAGAACCGGAAAAAGATAAAATGGCATTCCGACCTCTAAAGTCGTGGGATATCAGATATCAGTGCTCAGGATTTCGGATATGAAAATCTGAATGCTTATTCCTGTGTGTAATTACAGTGACCACTCATGGAATTCAAACCCAAAAATGATATTGGAGCTTTTGAGAAAATCTTCCCTGAACTCCGAGTTGGAATCATGATTAGAGGTCAGATGTTTACAAGTTCCAAATTGGACATGAATACAGAATCCGCACAAACAAACTGGCTGATTGTAAACGAGAATTTCTCCAACGCATGCAGTCTAGTTTACATATGTGATTGTAGGCTGTGTTTAATCAAAAACCACCTAAACCTACTGCCTTTGGCCAAAACTAGAGATGTATTGTTATTAGTGGTATCAGGATACTGACATCAGACACCCTGTCACTAGGCTATAGCGCTAATGAAAAAGTGAAACTAAATGGCATCATTCTGGAAATATTTTACGATTTGTGACTGCAATCAAAGCACCAATGCTTTGTAAATATCATAATAATAAACAGCAGCATCTTTCCGCAATACAGGAAACTTGAAATAAACCTAAACAAATGCTGACAGGGTGAGAAAAAGGTCTAGGTGTGTGAAAATATATATATATATATATTTTAACCCATATGTTGCTCTTCATCGTAGACAGCAAGAAATTTAAATACAATGAGCTTAATGGAATATGCTTTACTTACAGCTGTATGGAAGTGCTTTTTGTAGCTCTAAACCCTACTGAAACCATGGTAATTAATGTAGCTAGCTAATGTAATTCAGCACAAGTGATTGAACACACATATGGCTTCTATTTGAAATAGGAAAACTTGGAAAGTAGACGCCTCATCAATTACACTCATATGTGCCAGTTGAACATTTCATTTCTGATTTATTCCCTCTTTGCTGTTATAATTACCTCCACTATTCTGGGCAGGATTTTCAGTAGATTTTGCAGTTTGATTGTAGAGGTTTGTGTTCAATCAGCAACAAAAGCATTAGCGAGATCACGCACTGTTGTTGGGTGAAGGGGTCTGGGTTCTGTACGTGACACCCTGCTCTTGTTGTCCTTCATTTAGCATTGAACATTTTCATTTCTATGAATACTTATTTCAATTCTAATTTCTGAATGATATGATTTCAGCACCATGGAGAGCAGCATGTGGGCTTGTGATGTCAGTGCTTTGCCTTTTTCAATGCTATATCACGTGTCTTTGTTATTTATATATATATATATATATATATATATATATATATATATATATATATATATATATATATATATATATATATATATATATATATATATATATAATTAATTAGTAAATATTAGGATGTTCAACAAATATATTTGAATCATGTAATCCCATGATTGGCATTAGTTAACTCAAGACTAACTTATCCGTTTTATATGGGCCTTAAACTAATACTTTACATTTCAACTTTTTAATACTCTAATCAACATGTCCATGGTCAAATATTAATGCTTTATTCAAATGTATGTTTACATGAAGACAAAATATTCTTGTAAATGTTTTAAAGTAATTATACTGTTTAAAATATATATATATAATTTGCTCAGTATTTTAGAATGCTGGAATACATTTATTTAAACATAAATCAAGCAAATTAATTTTTTAATAATTCAAACAGCGTCCTTTAAACCAGCACAGGTTTCGGCCTCTCGCATGTGACATGCATCAGCCATGTCTGATTCCACATATGCTGGGGGTCTCAAGTCTCTCAGTCTGTTGCTATGGAAACATGGTTTTCGATAGCAGAGTGTAGAGGAAGAATGATTTGTATGTTGTTATTTTTTCTAACATACACAGAGAGGGGTGTTGCTCATGTTGATGCATGTCTTATAGTTTATCTTTATTTAGTTTTATAGTCCTATTCGTTTATCAAAATGACTTTCTATTTGTCTTCAAATTAAGCCAGATGGAAATAAAAATAATAATGAAAATCATTACAGATTATAGGTTGTGGTTTAATGTCGAAACCTGTAAACCAGAAAGCCCAGTTTTACTGCAAAATGCATATTGTTGATATTTTGTGTTTTTTTCACAATTTAAAGGATTGATTACATGAATAGACTTCTAGCTGGTATTTAGTTTCCCTGTAAACGTAAACTGATGAGCTTGTAAGATTAAACTGTGTGTACACACTACGGGCAACACTCAATAAGATTCACTTAACCGTTTCATTTTCATATCATTTTTTGTCATGATCTCATAAATAATATTATACATAATCAACATGAAATTCATTGGACTGTTTCCACAATAAACAATATAATTCATGATTTTTTTGTTTCTCCAAAATAAATTAAAACCATAAAATTGCTATAAAATAAACTACAGCTTATCACCATTATTAATCTAATAGCATAAAAACATTTTGTTTTATAACTTTTAAAAACAAAGAAAAAAAATCATGAGAAAAAGAAAATCATCAAAAGAAAATCATAAAAAAAGAAAAAGAGAGAGAGAGAGAGAGAGAGAGAGAGAGAGAGAGAAGAAAGAAAGAAAGAAAGAAAGAAAGAAAGAAAGAAAGAAAGAAAGAAAGAAAGAAAGAAAGAAAGAAAGAAAGAAAGAAAGAAAGAAAGAAAGAAAGAAAGTGACCTGCCTCAGGGGAGCTTGTCCTGACCCTTACTATTGTTAGACATTTTATTTATAGATTTGTTTATTTAAAGATAGTGACAGTGACTGGAGGATTGTTGTGTGTGTGTGTGTGTGTGTGTGTGTGTGTGTGTGTGTGTGTGTGTGTGTGTGTCTCCAGGTTCTCCGCTGTGTTCCATTAGGATCACTGCTGCTATTTTTGTCCTTTAGCTGTGGCTTCGTAAGAGTGAAAGATAAGCGACAGGGCAGAAGGAAGGAACTAAGAAGAGGCAAGAATGAATGAAAAGCAGACAGAAGAGAAAATCTGAGAGTAAAAAGTTACTGCTTCATACGCCAATAACTTGCTTCAAAAGCCAAATTAGACATATTTATCCATTCACAAAATATCTACATGAAGCTTTTTATATTTTACATATATTTTTACAAACATATATGCACTAACACTATTTTATTTAAATACACTGACGACTCGAAGTGAAAGACTATAAATTATAATCCATATGTTATTATGCAGTATTAATCACATAATCAATTACACTAATATAATATATATCTGATTAATGATCAGTCTATTGTCAGTTCATACAGCAAGTTTAACTTTTGCGCTCGGACACATATGGCTTGTTGAGTTCTGGAGGCAATGAATTGATTCATTTCTTTTAATTTTATATCAAACAAATCTCTTTATAAAACATTGTTGTCTATATAGTAACAACTCATTCAGCAGCATAATTCAAACTTAATACTAAACAGTTTAAAAACAACAATAATACAGTGCTGTTTTTTGTACCATTTGTAAAAAAAAGTCTTCAGTGTAAACACTTTGTAACAAGTTTGTTAATTGACCTTTACAGGATACTTGTCATGTGAGTGGAAGTTTTTTTTATTCTTGTTGTTGATTTATAAACTGTAAGAGAAAGCAGGGAAAACTCATGCAAAGCACAGAGTTTTATTTTTCAAGACCTCATCCTCGCTTTCCTTCTTAAACTGCTTCCTGTGTTCCTTTGTTTACTTTACGGGTATCTGCTTAGCGTCCAAACCTGTTCTTAGAACGTTACAGCATGCGAGTGCATGCAAACAGACACACGCCAAAGTGTCAAAACCTGTTACCTGCTAGCTGTAGAAGGAGATGTCCATGTTATTTTTCCTGCTTTCTTTTGTAAACATTCAGAGAGTGACAGTGACATAATTCCATGCTCTGATTTTTATTCTAGAGCACGTTGTAAGCTTGATTCCCTTTATCTTTAGACTAAACACAGAGCTTTCCCAGCATTCCTTATTGACATCTGGTAATTTAATATTTTTTATTATTACTATTACCAGATTCAGCTTGAACTCTCTTTTTAAAGTTCTGACTGGCAGTGAATTTGTGTATTTTAGGCTTGATGAGGACTGTAAAGGTCCTCACAATGATAATATATTATGTTCATTGTTCTCAAAAAAGTATGCTTTTGTTCGAAAAAATAACATAGGCAAACATTTTTTTTATTTTACTGAGGTTGAGGTGTAGTTTTAACATAGCTTTAATTATCTACAGTAATTATTTTATGATAATTTTCCTAATGAGTCAAGTGAAGGTTTTCACAAAGTTAGAGAGAATATAAATGCAGATTTCCTAAAAAAAAAAACTTGGCTGGAAACTTGTGTTTCAAACAGTGGCCAGAAGATGGCAGGTTCTTCTTACTTTCCAACAGAAAAACACACCCAACAGAAAGTCCGCACACCCAAACACACACAAACACATGCACACACACACACACACACACACACACACACACACACACACACACACACACACACACACACACACACACATACTTCACTGCTCTTGTTTTCTGACAGGAGACAGTTCTCAACATACTTGTTTCTCACCAGGTTTTCTCTCTTATTAAAAAAAACCTCCAGATGTTTTTCTTTTGGTTATCACGTGATGCGATTGTAAATATTTTGAATGCTTTTTCAATATCATTATAACTTTATATATAAAAAATTATATATATAATATAATTATTGCCTTTGCTTTTATTTGGTGATCTTGCAGAGGAGGAAGATTTGATCAGTGACTGTTGATTTGATTCACTGCTGAGGAATCAGTCCATAACAAAATGCTTTACAAAGTATGAGAATATATATATTTTTTGTCACAATGCATTTTAGCCAGATGTTTTACACCACTGCATTGTGGAAATCTGGAATCTGGTTGGTCAGAAGTTGTTGTTTAATTGTTAATAAATGTAATTTGTTGTATCTTTATAAAGAGACATCAGTACCTTGTGGAAGTGTGCATGGTTTTTTTTATTGTTATTGTTGTCAAAAGAGTTTTTTTTAACATTGTCGTAGGTGAAGCTGTAAAGTTTTACCACATGTTTAGGACAGAGGAGTTGATACTTTCTCAATAACATGAACTAGGTAAGCTCCATTTTATTATTTTAGCCTAATTATCTTTAAAAAAAAAAACAGAGAAAAGAAAGAGAGGATGATGAAGGAACTATATATAGCTTCATTACTGTAAGAGGGAACAATTTCATGGAATGTTAAGTGTCACTATAAATGGAGAAAAAGTGTGTCATTCTTCAGTAGATAACAATAAGTGTTGTGGTACAAGAGGAGTAAAGCGTGAATATGTCTGTCTCTGCATATAAATAATTTGGATTATTGAGGTGGTGAATTTATATTTGTAGAACAGAAATGAGAATTGGCACATCGGTATGTAAATCCGCACAACAGCAGACGTGTTTGTCAACAAGAAAATAAATCCATACAATCAATATTAATCAATAGGCTCAATACATCCATCTGAGTGTTTTCGCTGGGGTTTTTTGTGCGTTTCTAAGTAATGTTTACTTTGTTCAGACGTTGTGAGACAGGTGGTGGGCAACAACACTAATAGAAGTGCACTTTAGAGAAGACGAGTTCTGGCTCATTGCTTGGTGTCGGTAATGATGCTGGTTCAGGCACCGCTGGCTCAGGCCGAGCAGATGCAGGAAGATTTAATTAACCAAGTTGATACGGAAACTGCTAGTGGGGTTTTTTCTTTGTGTGTGAGTGTGTGTGTTTGTGTGTGTGTATGTGTGTGTGTGTCCAGCTTGTTTAGCTGTAGCTAATGTCTTTCTTTAGTTTCACAAACTAACTCGAGAACATTTAAGCATTACATGGCAAGTTTTAATGGCAGTTTTTTACACCGGCAGCAGCAGAGTAAAAACCCTCTTTTACAGCTCTTTTCTGGATGAAATGCAAACAAAGCAGGAACAGTAATGAACGTAATAGTGCTGTGTAGTGTCCTCTCATGCATGTCCTCAGAAGTAAACACGTTTTGTGTAGGAATAAGGTGCAATACCAACTCACAATGATGGTTTTTGAAAGAATGTTTTGATGAAAGACAGAATGTTTTTTCTATTTCTGTTAATTTGTCAAACCTGCCGAATGGAATTGCAGTGTTCCAGTTTTTATTAGAACGCACACCTGAATGGAAAGTCAGGGTTTTGGATTTTTTGCGGTTCATGACAACAATCACAATGACGGCGGAAAGTTTTAAGGCAGACAGAGACAGAGAGGTTTCTCTGTTATACTTACTGTTTTAGTTTTTGTTTATAAAACTCGTATTATTTGTCAAACCTACTACTTTCCAGTCAGCTTGGTTGTCTTGATAAGTACACAACCCTAAATGAAAGGTCAGGGTTTTGGATTCGAGCAGTTCATGACAACAATCACAATGATGGTGGAAAGTTTTAAAGAAAGACAGAGCTCGTCCGCGTGTTTACAACATTTTCCAGTTCGATTTGGAAGCCTGACAGACAGGGATGTTTTGGCTCTGATATGCCATCTAGTGGATTTTCTTTTAATCCTCCAGATGTTCATAAGCTATTCACAGGTGAGTAAACAATGTACCCAAATGTCACTCGGGTATAAACAGGCCTTAAGAATGAGCTGTGTGCGGAAATTATTTGATGCAGTCTTATCAGGTAATAAAAAATACAGGTTACTTTAAGTTGTTTTATTCCTCTTAAAAAATGTTTACTCACAAACTGCTGAAATAAACAAGCTCAGAATGTTGGGTTGTTGCCCCAAAGGTGGCTATAATTTAAGCAGAGTTCATCTTAGAGTCGAAGATGAACCATGATCATATTTCTTAAGCATCCAAGGACAGGTGCATGAAAACAGGAAATGAAACGAGTAGGCGAGGTAGATAGAAAATTCCTGGAGACTGCTGGAACTGTATGGATGAACAGATGGAGAGCATTGCTTTGTGATGGTGTTTATTTCAGTCCACTGGGAACATGAGACATTATTTCTTTTATCTGACACCTGCCTCACACATGCTGACTCTCCAGGGCCAGAGAAGGCAGATATATTGTGTTTCTCAGACAGAGAGTGAGGTGCATCAGAGGCCCTTCTCCTTTGCTCTCGTGCTCTCAGCATGCTTCAGAGGTGAAATGTTGTCCAGCTGTTTAAAGGGATTAGGTGCACTTTTCTCCAGACTCCCAACTTGTTTTCTTTCAATAACCCACTGAGCTTATGAAAAGAGCATGATGTGCGTTATGAACAGAGAGGGAGAGAAACAGGGGGGAAGCAGAGTCTCAATGTGAGCAAAATGTTCACCTTTGGTTTGGTTTTCCTGCTGCACAATTAAATTAAACAAATAGCACAAACATTGATTGCGAGGTGTGTTTGGATGTCTTTTATAATTTCGTTTTTGGGGGGAAGATTTTAAAAATTATGTCATAAAAGTTGATTTAATTTGGTTAAAATATGTTAGGGGTGGAGCAACTGCTTTTTCACACCCACTGACAGAACATCAGCGAGTCGCACAGGCAACAACACTGGGGTTGTTTGTTATTTCTCCGCACATGTAATGCAAAGAGGGATGTTTGGGGCGAGTGTGTAACAGGAAGTCCTGCCCTTTGATCAAAAAGTCAATTACTTTGTTGATACAGGTGTAGATGGAGGTATGCAAGAAACACAACCTATAAAAATTCTGTATTTCATGAATATAAATAAAAGCAGATTAATCATTTAAGTTTTTTTGGGAGTTTTTCTGCTGCACCTTAGCTTGGATTATTTGTCTTAATGCTTTTACACAGAAATCATTAACGAGAGTTGTTTTTCCTCCATAACCCCTGCTGAAGAGGATTTGAGGGTGTGCAGATTTACAGTCCTTACTGGCTTTAGCCTGAGTTCATCTCAGGACTTTATTCCAGGAATCTGTTCACATTTATATAATATCAGTCAGCTTTTGTGGGTGTTAAATAACAGAGGAATAAAGAATGCTGCTTTTTAGAAACTCGAGGTGTGGAGGTCTACTCCCTTATATGGAATGTTTGTGTGTGTGTGTGTGTGTGTGTGTGTGTGTGTGTGTGTGTGTGTGTGTGTGTGTGTGTGTGTGTGTGTGTAAAAAGAGAAAAGGAACAGAGAGAGGCCTGATCCTGGGATAATGGGAGTGAATTAATGTCACTGATTAAAGCTCGATGCCTGGCTGCTCTTGAGCTCATAGCGCGATTGATCTCTGTGCACCTGTCCCTCTGATAAGCGCACATCACCAAGGATTTTTATCTCACACTGAAACATGCTGGAATGCAGCATACACCACTAGACTATACATACACATACATACACACAAACACAAGACCAGATGTTAGTTGCTGATTATTTTCTATCTAAAATGGCTTGTGTGTTTAAATATGACTCGTATAGCATACGTTTAGACTCTAGGAAAAACTTTCCTCTTGTATAGTTGATTCTGATCACATCAGTGGCGGGCCGTGCATTTGGTACCTGGGCCTTCAGTGGGGACTTACCTGACTTAAACCACCTCTAAATACAACCACTATCACGTCACAATTATAGAAACCATCAATACTATACAAAAACGCAACGGGGCTCATGATGTCTAGCTTTTTTTGAAAATGTATATTTAAGAATGTCCGACACTAAATAAATTTCTCTTCCTCCGTAGGCATTAAAAAGTCTATATCAGATGTATTAATGTGTGCAGAGCTACAGACGTGTTTTACCAGTCGAGCTTGACTGTAACAGTTTCCCTCTGACCAACCAATCAGAGGACAGAAAAATGCTGACGCTATTCTGGGCCAGCTAGCTGCCCTGTGAAGTGAATTTGAAATCGAATTGGTTAAAGAAACAGAGCTATTTATTCAGGAGACTATGGTAAAAAGGCCAGCAGTACAGACTTTGAAGGCCCTGGGCAGATTAGATTGACATGGCAGCACATAGAGGCTGAAAGCTGATTAAACAAAAAATCTAACATCCACATACACGTACTGGAAGCAGTGAAGCCAAGAGACACACTACGAAATGAAGAGAATAAACTGTTGGGAATAAATTAATACAATTTCATGTAACAAATATTAGAATTTAGGTTGTAAATGTAGGTCACTGCTTCTGATAGTGTTTAGGCCAGCAGAGAAGGCTTTGCTGGCTTTGACCGCCCGTCACTGTATCACATAAATCAGATTTGTAGATCAGATCAGTATTCCTGTAAGATGATATACCATGCAGCCACAAAACACTGTTCTTTACACCATCACTGGAAGTAAATGGTTCAGAATAAAATCTATTCAATGTGAAACCAAACCAAAGAGAATTATTCTCGCTACCAAAAATGTTCTGTGAAGTTTCAGTGATTCAAACAAATAACATTCGTGGAGTGAAACGTTATTTCTTTCAGTTGAAGAAGGATAACATTAATACAAAGTTTTGCCTTAATGCAGTTTCATTTAATGCTGATACAGTTTGATTTACTGGTGCCTTATTGGTTCAAGGCTCCTGGTAACCAAAGGTCGGGGTTCAAACCCCAGCACTGTCAAACTGCCCTCGAGCAAGACCCTCAATGCGCAAGGCTCCAGGGGTGCTGTGTCATGTCTGGCCCTTTGCTCTGACCCCAGCTTTCTATAAGCTTGTATATGCGAGGTAAAAAATGTGTAATAATGTACTGTATATATTAAACAAAATAAGAAAGACTGTAAATGTTATTGGTTTATTTTATTGGTGCATGTCCTGTGACCTGGAGAAAAAAGAAACATCGCCTTGTGTTTTTAATTTCCTTTTTCTTCCTTTACCTCTTTCTCTCCTTCCCTACTCTATCTGTGAGCCCCCCAGGGCTCTCTGACATCCCTCATAGTCTGGTGGAATCAAAGGCAATGTGTGGAATGCGCCAGGAATGCTTCAGCCATCAGAAGGTTGAACCTGTCTGCCCTCATGAGACGCCCTTGTGTTTTTGTTAGGGACACTGACCAGACTAATTTTAGAGCTGCTGCTTTATAAATTGTCACAACCATTAGTGTTGAGAGGAATGTTATTAAAAAAAATAGCATTGTGTCACATAGTGGAACATTGGTCCAAGATAATTAAAGTCCATGACCAATAGTTTGAAGCTGAAATAGTGAAAGAAAGAAAGAAAGAAAGAAAGAAAGAAAGAAAGAAAGAAAGAAAGAAAGAAAGAAAGAAAGAAAGAAAGAAAGAAAGAAAGAAAGGAAAAAGCACTGAAAGAAAGAAATACTGAAAGAAATACTAAAAGAAATACTGTAATAAAAAAGGAAAGAATGAAAGAAAACCAGGCTTTGGGGATATTTGTTAATTCAATATACGAAGCTGTACATTTGATCAGTAAGGAAAAATAAAGGACAGCATGATTATTCTGAACATCTTAAAGCCTGATGATGAGTTTGCTGAATAAATCTTAAAAAGTTGAGGTGTTATTACAGATTACAATGAAAATTAATGGGAATTTTGGCTACTTAGTCACAATTTATAAATAGACTGATAGTCTGAAACTTGGCTGATATACTGTATGTAAATGTAAAAGCTGTAGGACAAGTAGCTTAAAAGAGATTTTTTGTTTTCCTAAAACAATTTTGTCTTTTTTTAACTCAACTTAATTTGTCGAAAGCCTTAATTTTGTATCTGCCTCATGATTATTAGCTGAAATGACGTTTATTGTTTTTCACCTTACTGAAGACTCTCTTTTTTTGATGTTTCAGCAATATTGTTTGTATCTGGAGAATATAAAAGAATTCCAGACTTTAATCTGAATTATTTCTACATCATGACCGCCAAACAGTGACGTCCTGAGAGCAAAACCTCCTACATGAGTTTGCACATACACATGATGCACATCATGTGCCCCATTTCTCCATCATGTGTCACTTGGTTAGGACACACACAACAATACACACCCTCACAATTGATCACACACAGACTCCAAGCCCCCCAGTGCCTGGCTTAGATCTCCATTCACAGCCCAGACTTTATTTCTGCTGACTTCATCAGGGAAGTGCATTTAAGCTCCGCCCAGTCGCTAGGTCTTTCTCTGGATTTCAAAGCCATGAATGCATTATAGCAGCACTGGATAATCACACTGCATTACAGCCTGTTGTAAGAGGTATTAGCCGGAAAAAGTGACCTGGTGGGACGATGTAAAATTTAGCCGTTAGCGCTGATGAGGCTCGATTGGAGCACCGTCGCCAAGCTAGGATTAGTTGAGACATCCAGGCTTACACTTGAACTCACAGTCTCTCTGTCTCTTTATTGTGCTGTAATTTGATCAGTGTGACATTTTAATCTGTTGATTTGATGGTTAGTTGTAGCTTTTATGAAAGCATAAATATTTTTTTCCATTTTCAATCAGTCTAACACATGCTGCCATCTCATCTGGAAGATTAAAATTAATCTGAGTTTCAACTAATAGAGCAGCAGGATTATAATAATCTAACGGGGCTTTCACACTGGCAGTGTAGTCTAAATCAGAGCACGGCTAACACTACCTGTAGAAGGTTGTCTGATATTGTTCGCACAGCAACAATTACAGCCATAGCAATCAAACTTGGATTTGGAGTGCAGCAAATGTGCCCGGTGTAAAAACCTCCTAGAGTGTACTTCAGCAGATTCCAGGTCAAGGATCATCAGCCTGAGGACTGAAGTATTTCAGCAGACCAAATGTAATAAAGAATAAAGAATTATCGTTGTTTAAAAGCTTCAGTGATGGCTCAGCTTCGGAATTTTTTGTTAATCAAAGCTATGGAATAGCCGTATCTCAGCAACCCCTGGATGATCTGTGTCTTTATAAAAGAAAAGCATGGTGAGCTCAGTGCAGGAGCACTAGTGCAGCAGTCAGTGTCTCATGGCTGTGGAATGTTGGTGTGCAGGAGATCAGGAGCGCCTGATCCAAGTCACATCTTAATCATTCAGTGAGTTGGAGCTGGAATCAATCTTACACTCACACACACACACACACACACACACACACACACACACACACACACACACACACACACACACACACACACAAACACACACACACACAAGCACACAGACACTTGGAGCAGGATGTGACCTCCAGAGGTCAGAGGCATCAGTCTTCTCGAAGATGTTGATCAGAGATCAGTTTTTGTTCTGGTTAATGTAGTGCTGATCCTGGATCAACAAGCTCCCAGAAATCTCAGTCACATTAATGAATGTGTGAGGACAGAGACAGGTGTGTGTATGTGTGAGGGTGGGTGTGGGTTAGGAAATCCAGTGCTCTGCTGAGCCAACAGTTTCCCAGAAGCCTCCCCTCCACTGTAATTACTCATCCTTCAGCTACATACATCAGATAACACTCTTACAGTCTTTAACTCACACGCATACACACACACACACACACACACACACACACACACACACACACACACACACACACACACACACATATGAGGGGTTTCTATAGCAAACCTGGTGTGTGCTGGGTTACATGTATTTCAGTAAACACACAGTGTACACTTTAATGTTTGGTACATTTTCATTTTCAAAATGAATTAGACTGAAAATATGGTTGTTTTGTAAAGAGACTTTTGAGACTCTGTTTTGTGGATAGTGTCAGTCCTTTAACAACATATCTATCAAATGTCATTCTAACATGTAACCTGAGCTCAGATATATTGAATGTAATCATATACCAGCTCTTTGTTTGTCGGGTGTATGTTATAATACAGAGTTCAGGTATGTGGTATGCGTGGGTGTGGGTGTGGGTGTAGTTCAGGTATGTGGTATGCGTGGGTGTGGGTGTGGGTGTGTTTGTGTGTGTGTCCAATGTGTGTTCTTGGAATTTTTCTTCGTTCCCATACTTTTTGTTCATATCACGAAGACATTATGTGTGGAAATTAAAAGTAAATATATGTAACGGAAGTATATTAATTAGCAACTAACATACCAGAAGGCTTTTTTTCTTTTTTTCCTTCAATTGTATATTAATTGCAGTGATATTGTGATGGAAAATGGCATAAGCTGACCTGAATACAAAAATCTAAGAAGGTTTGATTGTAGTACTAATGTGTTGACTTAATCCCATAAATTATTGGCAATAAAGCTATTTAGGCCTGTTATTTCACAGCATTAAATCTTTCACTGAAAAGTGAAATAGTTGTGAATGGAATTTAGAAAATAAACTGACATACAGTATAAATAACAAATAAAATGTATGAGCGAACAAAGAAATATATGTACAGTGTAATTTGTATATCAAAGAGCATTTAATCTTCATTAGTTATGACTTATATAATTTTAAGGCAGTCAGTTGAAATCTTCCAGTAGTTTGTCATTTTATAGGTCAATTTCCAAACATTTGGGAGCACGAATAGGTTCCGAAATTGCAGGATTGACACAGATACCAGATTTCTTTTGCAAATGATCCAACAAATAATTGAATCTAGTGTAAGGTGGACATTGGAATGTATGAAACACCCATCCTCTTCCTCCTCCTTCTCCTCCTCCTTTATGGTGGATGTCTGCATGTTTTAGTGGTGTATCATCCGTCATGGTCACATGGAAGACTGGAAGCCTGAGAGGATGACATGGATGAGGCCATATCATCCTCTCAGGCTTCCAGTCTTTAATGGTGTAGCCCTTTTTTCCATGCAAACCCTGACTTGGTCTATCTAGAGTATGAACCAACAATGGGTAAAACCTAGGAATTTCCCTGTGTATAAGAATAAAGCAGGAAAACCAGTCTGGAATACTAGACTGACTTTTTGTGTTTTACAACCATGTAGTGGTGAATATCGGTCTCAAAACTACTACAACTTTTGTTACACACCTGCATTTTGTTGTTCTGCACAAACATATTAAATACTCAAAATCACACTGCATCCTGCGGCTGAACTCCCATGTGAGCGATAATCCTGCGTTTAACACCACTTGCTCGTGTGTCCAGCTGCCGGAGCTCCAGTTTTTCTTGCTCACACTGACTGTGAAAATGACGTCTGACCTTAAATGGGCTTATAATAAATCAATACCTATCAGCACTGGAGATTTGCAGCACTTGTGGGCTGTGCAAATTAGATTTTTATGCCACAGCTACAAAGCCATCAGAGTTACAACATGGCAAATCAGAAGTGCAGGGAGAGACTTTTACCCCAGACTTTTACTACAATTTTGACCTTGTTATACTTATAATGAATTCACTTACTATCACCATGATATGACGACATTGTTGTTTTCATATCCACGTATTACAAACTATAGTACGATTTAGCTTTAGCCAGACTGCTCATGACTTTCTCAGCACTTTGTTTCCTCTGAATGAACTTCTCTGTCCAGTGATCTCACAGTGGGAAAATAAATGTTTCCCTTTAACGCTATTTCAGATTTATTGTGTTTTTTGCTTTAATGATCTGTAACTATCTTTAAAATCATTGTAGATAATTGAGCTTTCATACATGTCATACTTGTTTCTTTTTACATTTGTTTTAAAAAAAAATGTGATTCTGCAATATTTCATACATTTAATAACAGAAAAGGCTGTGATTTCACTGTTATAGAAATAAATTTCTTAAATATGATATTTTTTGAACATATCTTTTACCCTGTAAAAATGAAATATAAAGCAAAAATACAATACATTTAAAAGCATAGTTTTATGTTAATTCTAGTTGTAATTCCCACATTGCCAGGTTTCTCTTATTTAAAAAAAACTTTCACGCTCATTATTTAGCACCTTATACAATAAAATAGCACTTGATCCAGCATAACCTTGTTTGTTTGCAACATGTACTTGAAATTGTATTGACTGAAAAACACTGTTTCTAAAGTTGAGAAGTCTGATTATCTCACAGAAAAAGTAATTATCATCCTGACTATTTTTGAGGTATTTCCTTATTTACAGATGTGACATGTTTGTATATTAGAGGCCCACAGATTATTATTTGAATGTTACTTTGTTTTTTTTACAGAAAAACTGCACATGTTCTACATATCATCATTTGCAGAAATGATCAGTATGTAGAACATGAAGGAACACCTCATTAAGAAATATCTGCCGTTACAGTTCTGACATGTTTCCGTTATGGAGCACTCTGTATGTTTGGTGTATAAACAATGCTGTTTTCACTATAATCTGACTAGAGAAGTTAAATACATCGAAATATGAGTCAAAAACACTATGAACATTAAAGTACTTACATTTTTCCATGTTAAGCTTTACATTTGTGGAGAATTGCCCTACACGTGAATTAAGAAGTGTTCGATAAACATATTTGGAAACATTTTTCACTCATTGACACCACGTTGCGGTTGAGTACTTGATCTGATTGGTCAGAAGGTGTTGTTGTATGACAGTAAGTTTTGACTGTAACATAACCAGTTTTAGATTATGTGCTTGTTTTAATACTAATATGCTATCGTTTCCATAGTAACTACCTACTATGTTACTAACATTTTTAGCATAATCTATTGAGTTTTTATAATAATAAACATTATTAATCGTTATTGTAGTGAAGTTTTTGTTAGGAGGCGTTTTTGTGATACTTATAGACAGAGTCTTGGTTGTAAGTTTTGAAAGAGAGCGTTTGGGAAGTCTTAAAAATGTGTGATGTGGCTTTAAAAGACACATTCATTACAGTGAAATTGCTGCAGCATATGCAGAATAACACACACTACAACAGCCACTGCTTTACACCACCATTACTATACTATCCTTTATGTAATAGTGAGGTTCAGGGTGTGTTCTGTGCAGTTAGTTACCATGAAAAAACTAATGCACCATAATTATAGCAAAGAACAATGCCAGATTATGTGTATATTAGCTGTCTGTTTAGATGTTAACAAAATGTGACTTTTTTGATACAGATTTATTTGTGACTTTCACATAAATTAAATAACAGCAGGTTCCTTACTGTAACAGTTTTCAAGTATAAACACTGACTCCGAACAGAATGATTAAGACATTAGATAAGATGCTAATTATTTGGTTTATTATTGAAGGAAATCAGATAAGCGTTAATGTTAGCACTCTTGTTAGCAGTGTTAGTGTTAGAGTTCATAGTTTGTTCATGTTAACTAATGTATTTGCTTTAAAAGAACCCTCACCATCATCACAGGTTCACTGAGGTGTGTATTGTCCTCAGTATTACTCTGAAACTGCATGTGCTGTATATACAAGCAGAGATAAGAAACTCAAACACGCTGCACCGGCTAGAGTTCTTTTAAAAAGTTTTACAGTTTCCTTGTTCTCAGTCTCAATTGTTTCTTGAGCATATCAAAAACTCTATCGTTAAATAAAAGGTTTATGAAGAATTTTTATTTAGGAAGCACATGGATTAGCCAGATAGAGAGTCATTTAGCAAAAATAAATAAATAAATTAAGTAACTAAGTTACATAGTAAACACAAGGATATTATGACCTCTGTGTGACTTCATAAAAGTATGTTTCAGATAAAATAGTCAGTTTTACACACTGTTTCCTTTCACATTACTCATGAACCTTTCTAATCTGAAAACTGCTCACAGGGAGAACAAGATGTGTCAATATTTACGTAAAAAGCATTCTGCTTATTGACGATCACCAATTCAACAGAAACGTTGAATTTCTGGGTGGTCCATTCAAATTATTAAAATGAAATGTACACAGTTCATGCATTAAATTTGTCTTTAATCATTGACTCAAAAACAGTTTGAGGGATTCTCAATGAAATTATCATATAGCAAAAGGAAGGCAAGAGACCAGTGAATACAGTTTGTGCTAATATAATGACAAATTGAGAATATTTGAATCAATATTTAATTAGTAGACAAATAAATTGTTAATGATTTGAGGTTGATTGGGGCGAGCAGTGTGCCAAAGTATTCATTATATGCTTGTGTAGACCTTCGTTATGGTAAATTACTGAAATAAACTGTGTACTAAGTTTTTTTTTTTACAGGTTATTTGGATGTTTTTAGGTTTACATTTTTTAAACAGGCCCTAGATATGATAGTTGTGAGAAACTAAGAGTCTTGTTACCATGTACTTTACATGTTCATTGTTCAGTGTCCCATTATATAGCAGTTAGTTCTGGTCCGTTAATCAGAATGAGCACGCAGTGTTCCTTCTATTTAGTAAAACTGTCCTGGGGCGTTTCGCTATGTGTATTCACCATGTAAAGTATTCCAGCTACAATCCCACTGAAACAGTTACTGCAGTGGAGTTAGTGATATCAGCAGACACATACTGCTAAATTGGAAGTCACTGAATTCAATCTGTATTTGCATATAGTTAAACTTTTCTCATGATTGTCTTTGGACACACCCACATCCAGTCACCAAATGTCACGGTTGATCACGTCTGCTGAAAATGAACTGTCTCCTGTTGATTTGTCACTGCAAGCTGATGTATGTTGAATATAGCTTTAGGTTAAGAAATTGCCAGAATCAGAACACAATGTTGATGTTGCTGGTATTTCTGCCTTTGTTCATTAATTTGATTTCATTTGTTTTGATTTGGGTGAATATTTTTGGTTGAAATCCGATTTCAGGCAGAAATATTTCTAGCATTAAACAAGTACGGACATGGACATTAACATCCTTTTTTTATAATTTAGGAAAGTTTTTCATGCATTTCGGGTATAACTATAAATTCCTATTTTACCTCTGTTGTAGTTCTTTGCACTATTCTCGTAATGTCTTGTCATCATATCATTTAATCATCCTAATGAAGAAATAAACATCTGTCAAAAAAAAAAAAAAAAAAAAAAAGCAAATCGAGTCAAAACAGCCCAGCTTGATCTGTTAATGGTGTTTTGTAATGTGCTGCCTTTGAGAATAGGGCTCATTGTTCGGAAGAATTTACAGCTGCCCCCGTGTTAGATGGAATAAATGATGCTGTGAGTTTAGAGGAGCATTGTGTGCTTTCTAACACATTCATTGTGATTAAAACAAAAGGAATCTCAACTCTCAACTCATTTTACAGATCAGTTTGAAACAACACGTAGCCATCATGCTGCTCTCAGATCTATTACAGCAAAGTTAACGTTAATAACAAAGTATTCAGAAAAAGTAGACATTGGTGCTTAATTACATAATAGATATTACATAATAGATACATGCAGCTTGTTTAATGCTATAGTTTATATCAAAAGTTTGTAAACCTGGATCAAATCATGGAGTTAAAAAAATATTTAATTCACAATGTATATGCAGATAAAAACAGCAAAACAATCTAAACAGTAGTTCTGAATGTGATAAAAGTGAGGAACAAAACACTTGGGTAGGTGTTATACAGTGCATGCGGAAAGTATTTACAACGCTTCACTTTTTCCACATTTTGTTATGTTGCAGCCTTGTTCCAAAACGGATTTAATTCATTATTTTCCTAAAAATTCTACAAAACAAAACTCATAATGACAATGTAAACGAAATGTCTTTGAAATCTTTAAAAATGTATCAAAAAAGAAAAAAGAAAATCACATGTACTTAAGTATTCCCAGTCTTTGCTCAATACTTTGTTGAAGCACCTTTGGCACCAATTATAGCCTCAAAACTTTGGAGTATGATGCTACAAGATTGGCACCTATTTTTTGGGCAGTTTCTTCCATTCTTCTTTGCAGAAACTCTCAATTGCAGAACCTCTCAATCCAACCTATCAGGTTGGGTAAGGAACGTTGATGCACAGCCATTTTCAGTTCTCTCCATAGATGTTCAATCAGGTTCAAGTCTGGGCTCTGGCTGGGCCACTCAAGGACATTCACAGAGTTGTTCTGTAGCCACTCCTTTGTTATCTTGGCTTGGAAGATGGAAAAAGAGCAAATTCCCGATGACTTTCCTGTGGGGAGAAAACATACTGACTACTTCAAGCCCTGGCACTGGAGACTCCTTACATAAAAAGACATGCCAATGAAATGGTGAAGGAAGAAAGGAAAGAAGGAGGAAGGAATGAAGGAAGGAAGGAAGGAAGGAAGGAAGGAAGGAAGGAAGGAAGGAAGGAAGGAAGGAATATTTTATATTTTCTGCTATTTTTTCTCCTATTTATTATTGTACAGCAACAGTTTGCTGAACCAATTCAAACTTGCTGAATGACACAGTCGAGCGCTCGAGCAAAGCCTGGAATCTCACACTCACTGTACAGAGCAATACCACACAGCTTTCCTTTTTTAGTGCCGGTCGGTCAGCCTGGCACTCTGCTTTTGGGATGAAAGGGTCACAAAATGGCCGCTGTAGTTTCTCTGCTGTAGAGTGTGTGCTGCTTTCATGATAAACTGTGCTTCAGAAAGTTTATAAAAATGACAAAGTAAATTAGACTTAGACTTAGTGGAAAAATTATTAAGAATGATGTTGTTAGAATCTACGGATGCTGTAGCATTTCTATTTTTATAATGCAGCAGCGTTGCTTTTAAGAGTGAGGTCTGTTTTTTATCCAAATAATCCAAGGTTGCATCTCATGATGGATAACAGAACGCGGAGCTGAAAGGGGCATGCTAACTCAGGATTAGAGGTGATTTATTTTTTCATTTTGGCTTGTTCTGAACAGAAACAACATTTTTGCGTTCCTGTTTCAGCGTTCTACACCTGAAGCTTTGAAAAAAGGTTGAGGATATAAATAATAAAAACAAAACATTCTCCATTTAATTGGAAACATGTTATATGTTATATGTTATATGAGCTTCGTTATATTTTGAAGAGTTATTGGTGAGTCGTAGGAAAAATGCTTTCTACATTGTACAGTTGGATGTGCTTAGTAAAAAGTACAGTAAAGAGAACTAAAGAGTTCAGGACAGGAAATTAGACCGGTTGAGAAACTATTTTAGGTTTTTATGGGATTTTTGTTTGAAATCACACTTGTGTGGGGGGAAAAAAGCGCTTAAGTGGTAAATATCAATGTTTATGTATGTACACTCTCCATTTTCTGTGCCAACTCTGTGCCAAATGCATAGATTAAAAAAGCACTAGTCAGCTGTTGCTTTGTCACTGCTGTTTTTAGAATTTGCTCAACTAGAAGCTGTAGTATTTATTTTGTCTTTAAATAGCGTTAAGGACCAGAACTCCTACTGTACAGGTGTGTAGTAATTTGCAAAGGTTATTTCTTGATCAACATATGTTTTCCCTCAGCAAGCAACAGTGTTTGCTTTAGGTGGACTGAGAGGAAACACCCCACTTGGCTCTGTCCACTGACCTACAGAGGGTTCTGGTTAGCAGTGGAAACAATATTCTGCCCTGCCGCAGCTCCAGAGCAAGAATTCCAAATGTCAATAAAGAACTTCAGGAAAGTAGATAAGGTCAATGGCTTTTATAATTTAGCACAGATGAAGAGGTTGAGTAGAGATGGAGACTTGGGTCTTATTCCAAATCGTAATATGTTCAGTGAACTCTGGCTTTGGCTTCAAAGCTTTATTGTTATGTATGGTTTTTCAGTAAATCCTAAGTTAGGAACAATACATTCCATGTCTTGCTGAGAAAGAAAAATAATTCAAAACAGGGCGGTGTGATAAAGCAGATTTAGTGAAACAGCACTTTATTCAACAGCACACAAGTCTTTTATCCTTTTTTTTTTTTTACACTGCAACCTGCCGAACAGTTTATTTGTTCATTTTATTTCTTATTTTTTTAACCAAAACATTGTAATTTTTGTCCATTTATAGTTGATGTGTAATTTGTATAAGGAACACTCTTGAAACGTTTGTTATTTCTATTAATTACATAACCTCCTCTGATCTGTTTTTCATGCATCTTCATGATGTCACCGATTATATATGTTAATTACTAATGCTTAACACGTTCATCTGAAAAAGCTGTTTCTATAGCAAAGATAACTTTAGGAAGGGGCGTATTTATATAAACCCATGATTTGCAGGTTCACTACTGTCTGAGCTGCTGTTATAGCAAGCAAACCAACAACTTCAAACATTGTGCTCCCTCCACCCTCTTTAATAAGAATCAGATCTCAGCTCTCGGAGTGTTTACTGTTCTCAGTCATGCTTTTTGCTCCTGTTTTTGGCTCTAAGAAACACTGACCTCATACAACAACTATGCCATCTACACGAACACTGGCTCCAAATCAAACACTTCCTTTGACGTGTATGGCTTCATTGTAATACGGCCGTAACTACCACACTTGTTTATTTCCGTACTTTATATATTTCTCTGATGAAAACATGCATTTTTTCAGAGCAAGACACTGGTGAACACTGGTGAATAGTAACATAGGCAAAAATGAACCTTTTTGTAACAAATAAGGTGTTGAAAGCACATTTGGATTGATCTATCAAATAACATGCCTCGCAAAACTAATAACATCATACACGGATTTGGTGTATTCAAATTCAGCACTTTTGAGATTGAATAAGACTGTTATTTTATGACTGTGCTACAGTGCTGGACAGTAAGGAATTATTTAAGAATGAAACATTAACCTGCATAATTTATTCCAATCTACTTTTTTACTCCAAAAAACATTTTTACTCAGGTGCATGAATGGTCTACTTCATTCACCACTGCTGCTTCGCTTGGTGGTGGTGAAGATGTTACTGTTAGATCTGTAAGGTTTATTGTTGTAACAATGTCTCAGTGGTATAACGACAAGCATTTCCATCTAATAGCTTCAGGTTTTCCTTCGATCCTGAGCAAAGGTGTGGACATTTGCAATGATTTCGTGTGCATGTGTGTTTCGTGTCCATGTATGTGGATTGGATTCTCCAAATTTATTAATGTGTGTGTGTGTGTGTGTGTGTGTGTGTGTGTGTGTGTGTGTGTGTGTGTGTGTGTGTGTGTGTGTGTGAAGGTATGCAGTGAGCTGATATACTGATATCTTGACAAGGATAAAGCGGATTAAAGATGTATGAATGAAGGCTCACATTGGTCTATGTTTTGGACAAAAAAGAAGAAAAAAAGGCAATAGAGGGAGAGGGCATTGTGTGATATTTGTACCTTTTGCTTATTATGCTCTATTTGTCTGTGTGTGTGGGGTGTGTGTGTGTGTGTGTGTGTGTGTGTGTGTGTGTGTGTGTAGTTGTTTTCCAAGTGCCTGCTTTTCCACAAGCACACCTGAGCTCCCAGGCCTGACGTTCTACTCCCAGTGTGTTTGCATGTTGTTTACTGAGAAACAAGACAAAGCTGCTTTTGATCAGATCCCACTGACTCACTGTGTCACTCCGTCTCTCCGTTGTCAGCACTGAATGGAGGCGTCTTTCCGTTATTTACAACGATTTTCTTAGGTTTTGAGGCTTAAGAGAGAATTAATTTGAATCTTCTTGGTGGATCTTATTAGTGAACAAACACACAACATGCTGAACATCCTGATTTCTTCTCTGGTGGATGCAGATCGGAAAATGCGCTGGAAGATGAAAGAGCCCGTCACCTCTCTGGTAAAGTTCTGATTCGTGTTTCTTGGGCCAGTCTTACATCCTTTATTTAAGCGTTTCTACTGGACCTTTAACAAAAATGTAGCTAAAATATCTGTATCCATAAAATGCAAGCAGCATAAATGGAGAATACGCTGCGTATACCAGGTGAATCCGTTTCACAAAAAGCTGTAATTAAGTTCTCATAATTTGTTTTTTCAAAGTTTCATTTTTACAAAGGGGAATTTCATGAACATATACAGTATCTCACAAAAGTTAGTACACCCCTTTACATTTCAGTAACCATTTTAGTACATCTTATAGGATAGCAGTAAATATTTACTATATTTTACTGTATATTTAAGAAAGCATGCAAACTGAAAAAAAAAAAGATTATTAAAACATATTTTAATTTACAATTTTATCAAGGCTGATGATGCATTGAACTAAAACTTTCTTTATTTTAACATTGATTTTATGTTGCACAACATAAAGCATAATAACTTGTTTTGTTTCTACACAGTCCTAGGAAGAATTAAGTGAATGATAGATAGATAGATAGATAGATAGATAGATAGATAGATAGATAGATAGATAGATAGAAAGAAAGAAAGAAAGAAAGAAAGAAAGAAAGAAAGAAGGAAAGAAGGAAAGAAAGAAAGAAATTAACAGTGAAAAAGATTATCCCCAACCCCCAGCACGCACACACACACACACACACACACACACACACACACACACACACACACACACACACACACACACACACACACACACATTCGACCCTGGTGATGGTATCTGACCTCATCCTGTGAGCTGTGTTTCTGACCTCTGCTTCATCCTGTTTCTGTGATTTTATTTTCAGAAGTGCTGATTTAGTTTCAGCTTCCTGCCTTATTAAGGACTCACAGAAAGCATAGTCACAAAAGCAGATGCTGAATGCTCAACTCGTCCTTTCACTAAGAACAATGTGGATTGTCCATGACATCCTGAAGTCTCTAGCAGCAGACTAGCTTATAAATATGATATGTTCACAACCGTTCTACTGCTGGTATTACAAAAACCAAATCCACTCCTCTTTCTCTCCTGTACAAAACCTCATGGGCTTTCACGTCTTGTCTTGTTCTTGTTCACTGCTTATCCCTGAGCTCAGACTGTAGTGGGCCAACCTGTAGCTTTCAAACAAATGTAAAAAATGCAGGATTTGGGCTGGATCATCCTATTTTTCATAATAGCAACTGGAATTTTTGTTATGCTTTTTAAATATTAACTTGTTAATGTGAGCATTGACCTTTCACAAAGGTGCAAAGATTTGTTACACAAATAGCGATTCATGATTTTTCTTAACATATTTGAAATCCACTAAAATCCTAGCTATGTCTATTTTTTGTATCCTTGCTTTCAGAGATTATCGTTAACGCTGTGCCTCTGAGGTCAAGTATGAAATACGTCTCAGATTGTGACTTTAATCAGAGAACATGAGGTTCAGAGCGATTGAAACGGCCTTGAAAGGTTTATTCGGTTCAGACTGACAAAAATATTTGAATTTGATAAATTGTGTTATTTAGTATTAGCTGAATATGTACGCTTTTTCCAGAAACAGACCATGATCTTGATGACCGTTCACCAGAAAGTGGGACAGGTTTATTTTCATTTCAACCCCGCCTTCGACTTACTGTTGAGCCACACACAGAGAAGGAAAATCTTTCCCTCCTTTACACCAAGCTTATCTTGGATATCTCTTTTGGTAACCCTGGAGACGTGTTTATTTGTGTTGCGCTTCTAATTTTGTGCTCAGAACAAACAATAAAAGAGCTTAAGTGCTCCAACAACTGATTGAAGGTGGTCCTTAGAGACTTGTGAGATTTTGTGCTTGTTTTGTGTTATGGTTTTTCTATACGAGATGACATTTTATAGTGGAGAGGCACAGCCCATATTGTTAAGTGTAAAAAACAATGCAAGCTGCGTCCTAAGCTCTGCTTCATCCTGTGGGTGGGGGTCCGGAAAACCATAGGAAGTAGTCTGTAAGGCAGCGATGGGCCGTAAGGTTTCCCATGTGGTCAGTTATACCGAGAAAATCTTTAACCTGACAATGAAATGTTCCTATTCCATAAAATATTGCCTTATTAAATAGAATGTCCATAGATAGGTAATAGTCATTTATAATTTTGAACCAAGACCTAGCGCTTTGGTTCTTAATATAGGTTCTGGATTAAGGCTAAGATATGAAAATAGTTTAGTTATGCTTTATATCTGTTTTTTTGCCATGTAGGAGTCCACGCACCAAATGTATTAGTGATTTTAGTTAATTTTTTCCTGCCTTATCGAAAAAAACAAAAAACAACATGTCTAAATAGTAAATTTGACAGTGCAGTATCCTAACTACTAACCAGGTGTGTGAGACGACCTGAATCGGCTTGGTGATAGCTTTGCAACAACAGAGCGTTTTTTTTTACATTCTCACCAGTGTCTCAAACTAGGCTTTTTTTAAAAAACCTGGACCATTTCGCTGCTTAGCAAATCTGCGAAACTTTAAGGGAATTAACTGAAGCGCATATTTATCTTGAATTGTAGTGTTTACAGCTACAGCATTGCACAAGCAAATTGTCAATTTCGCAAAACCTCAGATGCACAGTATTACTTGGGCCCCTGTTTTCGCTTCTTGCAGCTGTCTTGTTTTAGTGTTTAATGATTGTTTCATTATTAATATTTTAAGCATTATTAAATAGTAATATGTATCTCAAGGTCTTCTTGATTTCAGATTAGAGCTGATTCATTCAAACCAATAAATTAATTTGGCTTTTGGTGGGATGTTAAACAAAATTATATGTTTTTTTTTTACATATTAAGTAATAAACTTTAAAATAGATTCTGAATTGTACAAAAGACCAGAAAAATCACAATAACACCAAAACAGCAGCAATTTGCTCTTCCCATCCCATTCTGTCCTGTGTTGCTTTCAATAGGACTGATAAGGGGGTTATGTTGTTTACATGTGTGATCGTGTAGAAATAAAAAATATATTTTCACGAAATAGTTATGACACAAATGTAATTTGGTGTCTTTGCATACAATAGAGATAATCAACACACTTCGGGATTGGGTTGAATAGCGAATTCGACTGTTTTGTTTCTTTTTCGCTCCCCCCTGTGTACGAGGGAAATGGAATGGTCCATTCCAGGCAGGCAGGCAGGCAGGCAGACATGTCATGGCTGTTGCTCGGAGAGTGAGGGAGCAGGGAGCAGGGAGGAGGAGAATACAGAAAGGAGCAGGAAGTCTCAGGAGAGGAAACACTCACTAACATCACTCCTGCGTCTCCTAAAACCAATCGCCTCAACATCTACATGTCGTCGACTTGTTTTTGTTTTTTAATATCTCTTGAAGGGAATTAACAACAACAACAATAGCTTCGGCGAAAGAAAAGTTTAAAAACAAACACACCAACGCGCCGCCTCTGATGGTGAACTTTGGACTTGGCTTTTATTTCTTTATTTCCGCTAACATGGCCAAGGAAGGGGCAGAGAAATAAAGAGGAATTCGCCCGGAGCTGAGGGGCTGCTGGGCAGGAACGCAGGAAACTGGAGGAAGTTTTCTAGCCATCACTTGCTTGCTTTCTTTCTATCAGTGATAATTTACTGGGAGGGAGGGAGGAAGGGATCAAAATGTCGGCCAAAGCTGCTTCAAATAAGGTAGGACTCACATCTGCACTGTGCCTCATTAACCCCGGGCTGTAGTTACCTGATCTGATGCGAAGAAAACAATGATTTTACTGTGAACGGTGAAAATGCTTGTTTTAATAACACGGGCACAAGAGTGTGTGTGTGTGTGTGAGAGAGAGAGAGGTTGGGGTCGAGTTCACTGGGACATGTAGAGGAAGATAAGGGGAACTTCGAGGAACTTTCATCCAGTGTTGGGATTATTTTGGAGCCTTTGACTCACTTGGAAAAGGTGAACGGAGAATGTGTGTGTGTGTGAGAGAGAGAAAGAGAACTTGCCTGTTTTGAAACTTGTGTAGCTTTGGGCTACAGTTAACAAAGTGCAACTGTGTAATGATGCTCCATTAATCCATTAACATGTGGAGCTTTATTAAAAGTCATTACTTTCTAAGTCTGGAAGTTATTTATACCTAATTTGGGATTGATTTAAGGAATGTGTGTGTGTGTGTGTGTGTGTGTGTGTGTGTGTGATAGAAAGCACTTGTGTATAGCTGTATGCCCTGTACACCAAAATGCAAGATCTGACCACATTTATTTGTCAGATTGAGACCTGACTTGATTAGAAGTGTCTCATACACACTCAGTTCTCAGACAGGATAAAAGTTTAATTCGGAGTTTCATTAAACTCGTGGTTTCTGTCTATTTGGGCGCGTGAACGCGCATGCGGCGCGTGCACGCGTCAGTTTGAGACGGCAACGAGCGCGTAGTTACTATATACTAACCCGGTCTATTTAATTAAAATGTATTTTATTATTATTATTTTTTTCTTCCGGAGTTTATACACTGTTCCAGGTGGAGAAAGAGGATGTGAAACCTGTATGTGTGTATGTAGAGAGCAGTGGAAGAGTGAACAGGGTAAAGAAAACTCGGTTCTTCAGGTTTGGGCAGATTATTTTGATGAAGCGAAACATTGGTGAAACTCGTCTGAGGTGCGTTCACACACACTCGCAATTTCCATCCCGGATTATTACACACAATCGGATGAGTTCTGGTTGGATTAGTCATTAAAACAAGTATTTGATTTAATTTTTTTACATAAGTAGACTATGGTTATAATCATTATAATTATAATATTATTATTATTATTATTATTACTAGTAGTAGAAGTAGTAGGAGCAATAGTAATAGCAGTATTACTACTACTACTAGTAGTATAATGTGGTGTGTTCTCACACACCTGTGTGAACACACCCCATGCATAATGGGAATATTAAATAAATCTGAATTTAATGCTGTTGGTTGGTTTAATTTAGTTTAGCTTAGTGGTGCTGGAAAAGCACCACTATTACTAATGTGCAAAATATTATTATTATTATTATTATTATTATTATTATTATTATTATTATTCATTTTCTATTATTTTGGTTAACAGTAAAAATGGCACCATATCCATTAGGACGTATAAACATGAGCCCTGAAGAGTTAAACCCCACAGCAAGACGCTCAGTAGGATGTTCAGGATTCACTAATTCATTACTGACCGTGTTTAAGGGTCACTATGCGTGATCCCCACTCATCTCAGCTTCAACTCCGATCTGGTCAACAGCGCTTTAAAACATTAATGCAGTGATTAGCCTCCTCCAGTGGTCCAGACAAACTTTACTTCCTTCAACATGATGTCAAGTGACTTGTATTGTGTGGAATGTTTTTTCGGACATCCAGCAAAGCTGAAATTCTTTCAACAATTGTATTGTTAAGGCCGTAAGTGGGGTCCGGTTTATTAAAGGTGGGTTAGGACTAAAAACCCAGGACATTATTGAGGCTTCAGTTTTTCCAGATAACGTTTGAGTTCTTGCAGCGATCGCATTTACAGATGTTACTCTATAAGCTGCATGATGCCGACCAAAAACACAAAATGAGTTGTTGGATTTCTTGATCACGATGTCAAACCTTTGATCTCTGTGTTTTATTAATACGTGCAAAATTTTTTTGTATGCAACAACAAAAAAGTTTTTCCTGTCAGTTAAAATCTTTAGATTTCTTTTTAAATGAGCATTTAAAATAGAAGACAAAAGTTTGGACACCTGACAATAGAATTAATGTGTTGTTTTTTTCAAATATCTCATTTCATTTAGTCTCCATTTACTGTTGTAATGACCACCACTCTTCTGGGAAGATGTTCCACTAGATTTTGGAGTGTGCTTGTGTTCATTCAGCCGCAAGGGTGTTGGTAAAGTCAGGAACTGATGTAGGGTGAGGAGGCCTGGAGTGCAGTCAGTGTTTCAGTTCATCCCACAGATGTTTAGTAGGATTAAAGTCAGAGCTCTGTAGCAGGCTACTCAAGATTTTACACTCTAACACAGGTAAACCTTCATGGAGCTGACTTGGAGTGCACAGGGGAACAGGTCTGGGTCTTCTGGTTCAAGTGAAGAGGAAATGTAACACATCTGCATCTGATGTCGTATACAATCATCTGCCTTCAACTTTGTAGTAACAGTTTGGTGAAGAATCACATACGGCTGAAAAAGTCAGGTGTCCAGATACTTTTGTCTGTAAAGTGTATATCTTGATGCATCTCATGTTTTGTATAAAATGTCCTGATGTATCATGATGATCATAGATAGATAGATAGATGGATAGATGGATAGATACAACTTTGTCATTGCATTGTACAGGTACACAGCAACGAAATGCAGTTATCATGTCATATAGCTCAAAATCATGTCATATATCTCAGCCTCTAATGATCAGCTACTCAGGACGTTATCTCCACATTCCACACTCGCCTCGGTTATAGGATTTTCTTATCAGTCACACACAGACCATCTCAAAATCTCTCCCAAAAATAGGTAGAACAGATAGAGGCAGAATCCAAGCCTTAACTCTGAAATATTCTTTTCTTCGCTGTGAAATTCAGTTTAAACCCGATGTTTTCAGGGAACATCATCCTCCTCTGACATGGTTTTTTTTTTTTTTTTTTTTTGTAAGTGCTCTGCATCCTGTTGTAAAGGAAGCACGAGCATGTTTGTTTTTGAATGTGTGTTTTTTTTTTTTTTTCCCTGGTGGGAAAAAGAAAAAAAGCATAGTAAGTAAACATCAGAGGGCAAACACCTGTAATGTCGAGGTTGTGCTCATGTTTGTTAGCCGTGTTCGGAAGAGAAAAAGCAGCAGGTTGATTTCAAAATGTTAAAATGCGTCTGGTTTAATATGGAGGCATGCGTTCAGCAGCGTCCTCCTCCCTTCCTCCCTTTGTACACAACACAAAAGCGAGCAAATGTATGTATTTACATACCCGAGATTCTCGCGTTCTTAATGATGCAGGGGGCAAATCATTTTAAGGCTATAGTGGTCTTATTACATGTTTCTAATATTATTATAATATACGATTTCTGCTTTAGAGTGCAGACGGCTTTTTTCCTGTCCATGAGACTCCTTTTTTTTAAAGTAGAAATAATGCAGGAAAGCAGCTCGAGTGCCCCTGTGCCAAGGACACTCCAATGGTTCCCATGGTGAGCAGAGGGCATAGCCTGCTCTGGGGCGGTGGGCCTTATGGTGCAGCTCCACGACTGGCTCTACTCAGTGGCGTATCAGCTTGGATGCAGTGTTGTGACCTGATGTCTAGATATGCTGCTTTCAATTAGCCTAGTTAGTGGTGATTTGGAGAACATTTAATCAGACAAATAATATATGCTTCTCACGTTTGTCTTTCCTTCGCAAGTTGTTTTTTTTGTAGCCCGTGTTCTAGATTCAACCAGTGAATATGCTGCTGTGTTTACTAATGATTCTGTAAGTGGCCATGTTGATTTGCTGTCACCCAATTCACAGGGAAGAAACTGGTAGAAATTAAGTTGAGGAGAAAACTGAACCTCGTGACCTCGAGTGGAAATGTAGTGTGCAATCATTATTGACCGCGATTTCTGAAGACCAAATTCAAGACCAGGATCGTCAAAACCGAGGGATAAACACATTTTGAGGTGGCCGAGGCCGAATGACGCAAGGCAGAGTCAAGAATGAGACATCTATCACGTCCTTTTTGGGACCAAACCTTTACAAAGACCAGCTGGCTACAGTCCTGCATTGCGACTTTGATTTTAATCTGTTTTCTAAGAGGAATTACCGCTTAGCAAACTTTGCTCATGCGAAAAGAAAAGAGAACAAATGATTTACTTTCAAACCCTCATTCAAGCCCACCACCCAAGACTAAAACCAGTCCAAATACAAACCCCAATAAATCTGAGGCAGTAAAGAAAATGTCCACAGATTGGTCTAAAGTCCTACAGGTCTATTTTTTTTTAGAAGGGAAAAGTTTTATGATGATGCTGGAAAGGAAAAGGAGGACACGGGAGATGGAGAAAGTGGAGATGTTTATTTCTTGCCACTGCAACTTTCTAAAATCAAGTTATTCAGATGAGCTCAGGTCATGGCAGGTCACTCACTACTATCTGGCAAGAGAGAATAAGAAACTTGTAGACAGTCTTTCTGCTCGTTTTCTGCAACGCACCTGATCAGCATCTCGTCTGCTGATTGCCCTCACCCCTACTCCTAGAAAGTGATAGTTTTGAAAGCAAGCCCAGTTTGTAACAGAGTTTTGAACGTTCTGATTTATCAGTGTGTGATGCTGGTGGTTTTTAATGTTTTTGTTCAAGCTGATTCAGGATTCAGATTTTACTCTTTTGTGAATACATTTTTCCTCCTTTAGAGAAACAGGTCACTTTTGCAAAAAAATAAAAGTATAAAATACGTTCTGCAGTTGTATTTGAAGGTAGTGCTATTCACGGTGTTGTAAAGCGTCTTGTTGCTCTTGCACTAGCGATCTAAAGCAACTCGTTCCGTATCCCACAACCTCCACAATACTTAAACGAGTATCTAATTCTAAAGTATTAATCAGGAAGTGATGTTACAAAGCATTTTATTTAGTTCTGTTTTGCTTTTATTGGTTTCCTTTGTAGCCATTAATGTGTTCTCATCTACTTGTTCTTCATTTCAGAAAAGCCTTTGTTTTCCATTTCATCTAAATCTCCCGCTTGTATGTAACCACAATGGGCCAATCAACAACAACGTACTATCCACTGTTTCTCACCTTTTTGTGTATGTTTTCCACATAATGGTGTTTTTTTTTGTCTAAGCAGTTTTATCAGGCTCCTTCTTATAAGGCAGATGCTGTAACTTTGCAGCTAGTATACAGTTAATAGTTTGTTTTGAAACAGTAATCAGTAATCAGAGCGTAATTCCTGTAGAGATCATGATGATGCTGTCTTTGGGTTGGAGAATGGCAGATAAACACAGACCTGAGATGAGCTGGAGGAGATTACAGACCTCACACAGACGTTATTTAACCCACATCCAGACTGTCTGAAGTGACTCCCGAGTGCCGTAACGGTGTGTTATTAAGTTTTGCTATGTGTTTACGCTTACGGCTAATAATGGTGGGTTATTAGTGTATCTGGTGCTTGGGGAGATGATGATGGTGGTGATTAGTGGCAGGAAGGTATTGTCAGGCCAGTGGTGTGTTATTTCTGTATCTGGTAATGATAATAATCAGCACCGGTGTTGTCCGTGTGTGTTTTTAGGTGCTTTCTCATATCTCTTTCTCGTGTGATTGGCTAACCTGCTTAATTTCATCCTTGTGTTTTACATGGGAAAAAGTATTTTTTTTTCTTCAAGAAATCCTTTTTAGTCCATAAATAAATGTTTCTGTAGATGTTTGTACTAAAAAATTATTATTATTATTTTTTTTTTACAAATTCTAATATTCTAAAATATCTTTTTATATAATGTTTATTGCCAATTTCCTCAAAATGACCTGTTTTTCAACAGGTATTTTACACTTTAATTTGTGCTGTTTGCATCGGGCGTGTCCTATATTTAGTTGTCTGGTCATTCCTGTGGTTTCATCGAAGCTCCAAGGCAGCTGCAAAACAGAAATTACAGCATGCTTGTTTTTAAAAATTTTTTTTAATAAAATGCCAAAAGTGGTTACTCGGTGATTAAGATGATGGACTTCTGTGCAGAAGGTTGTGGGTTCAAATCTCAGCACCACAAAACTGCCACTGCTGTGCAATTGAACAAGGCCCTTAACACTCACCTGCTCATTTGTAGAAAGTTCTATCTAGTAGGGCTGCAACCAACAATTATTTTTAAAATCGATTAATCGGACAATACTCCCCCAATATTTGTAGACGGCAAGTTGACAAACATGCTTAAAAAATCGATACAACATTGTTTTGACAATAAAAATAAAAAAATATAAAAAATTTGTTCAGCTGTGAAGATTTAGCATCAAAAATATATAATTAATTTAATGTTGTATAATAATTAAATGATATGTGCGTAAATAAAATATATCAACATTGAACGTAGTAAAGCCGCAGTAAATCACTTTTGAAAGCAAAGCTACTCTTGTAGTAGACAAATGCTATAAAATGAGAACAGAACGGGGAAACGCAGCGAAAGAAGAAAAAAAAAAAAGGAAAAAAAAACTATGCATCGGTGTACAAATGGATAATCGTTCGCTGAAAATTACAACAGTGACTAAAAATGTACTCGTTTACTGCTGCTTTTAGATTTAGTGTTTGTTCGCACCGTTTTAATTGAATCCATCACGATGTCGCGAGCGAGCCGATTGTGCAACCTGATGCTCACGATTCACGGCAGAACAGATTCAGTGCGACTGTCCCAAAGTTACAAACTGTTTGCGCAATTGCAATTTATTAAACTACACCATTTTCACATGATGAGGATTCTACAGTTTTTGCTCACCGTGCTGGTGTTTCACCTTCATCCGTGACACCAGTGTGTTTTCTTTTCGCGTGCTCGTGCATTACTGTGGTACTTCAATCTCACACAAGCTCCGCTTTGCATAAATAACACATACAGTTTTCTCTGTTGGGTTTAATATTAAATGCTCCCATGCCTTTGATGACTTGGGACACACACTTGTTCCTGCTGCTGGTTAAACTTTGCCATTTTCTCAGGAGGCTGTGTTCTCTTAGCGTCATGCTAATCCATAACTTGTAATTGATAACGGCATTCGTCAACAACAAATTTTATTATCGATTTTCTTTTTCTTTTATATTTATTAAAGACATTTTTATAGCACTTTTTTCTATGTAATGTGTCTAAATGTTTAATGAGAGGTCGAACAGTACCTGTTAAGACTAGGAATCAGCTGCTGTTTCTATAGTTTGTGAGACACAAACATATTCTTTTGTTTATATGCAACAAACCAACTCAAATAATTAAACAGTGAATAACTGCAAGAAAGTCCTGACATATTTGTCTCTAACAGAAGAACTTATATATGATGGAAAAATTGAGCAGATGATCGCAGACTGCATCACACCTACAGTGAAACATGGAGGTGGAAGCTAAATGGTTTGGTGTTGTTTTGGGGTAGGGAACTTTGTAGACTTATTCCAGGTGAAAGGAATATTGAACCAAAATGGCTACCATTCCATACTTCAGTGCCATGCAACTGCAGCGAATTGAAACCAACTTCACCAAAGAACAAGACAGTAATATGAAGCATAGGTCATATTACCTACCAGATAAGATAAAACCATGGTCACTGTTTTTGCTCTTCTAACAGTAAATAAGAGCTAATCACAGTAACAGATGTTTGTGGAAGTGATCTGCACCTTTGGATTTGTCAGATAAACTAATATATGTATTTTTTTTTTTTTTTTTATCTAATTATTGAATGATATCTAATTACTATAGAATGCATATGAATTTTGATCTTTAATAGGTAGGATTTAATGTCGGCGATATATATTTAGAAATATTATTAGCATAAAAAAAAACTGTTGTGAAAGTTGTTAAATTGTTAATAAACCAAAAAACTTAAATTCTAAACCTGATTCTCTCGATTTCTTTTTAAAGAATTAGAAACTCGTGCTTCATTTTAATTTAAATAAATAAGGAAAAATGTCTGCAAGGCGTCTGCAGTGCCCTGTGAATTATTCATATGCTTCTCATTAGCATAAACATAAACTTTTATTAGTTTTGGTCAGGCGCTGGTGTGCGTGTGCGTGTGCGTGTGCGTGTGTGTGTGTGTGTGTGTGTGTGGTAATTAGATGATGTTTTAGTGTTGGAATTCTGCAGCTTGTAGTAACAGCTCATTAATCGCTCAGCTCATTGTAAACCTCAGCAGTGTGTGAAAGCTCGGGAATTCCTTTCAGACGAGTCATGTGATCGTTTGCTTAAGGGGGTGTATTTGGAGCTTTCCAGGCCTGAAATTGTTCCCCTTTATCACAGTGTCCTTGAAATGTATTTTGGAAAAGCACGATTCTGCAAAGCATGGCTCAGGCTGGGAATATTAGGTTAGGAGTCGTTCTCTCTCTCTCTCTCTCTCTCTCTCTCTCTCTCTCTCTCTCTCTCTCTCTCTCTCTCTCTCTCTGTTTTTGTCACTTCGTCACTCTTTCTGGTTCTCTCTGTCATGCTCACACACACACACACACACACACACACACACACACACACACACACACACACACACAGACACACACAGACACCTCTTCCCACACACCAGGACCTCCTGCTGAAAGGCTTCATTGTTGTACAGTTAAACACCAGTTTGCTTTACTGTGTCCCTTCATCATGTTTTAAAGGAATTTCAACTTGGGAATTTTCTTTAGTTTGTGTACAGCACTAGTAATTTATCTATGTGCACAGATAAAATAAATTAATAACATTAGTATAGTTAACTCTGCTAATTAAAATATGTATATTTTTTTCTTTGCTTTACTCTTTTGCATCTGTACACAGTTTGTGTAGGAATAAAAACTCTCACTTCCATGGCGTTCAGTCACATTGGTGTTATAATTCTAGGAATGAAATTCAGGGTTGTGTGATTGTGATATCAATAAACATGGAATTTTACTGTTGCTCGATATTCTGCGACTCGCTCAGGGATTTACGACTTGTCACGCTTGTTCGAATGGGGGGGGGGGGGGGTTGTGGAGTCGTGAATCTCGAACGTTATTGGCTGTTGCTTGAATCAGTCAAGCACTTCGTTACACATTCACTCTTATACGGATTTCGTGTTCCTAAAGAAAATATATACTGCTGTAAAATCCTAACAGATGTGTTGCTCAGTGTCCAAATGTTTCCTAAAAAAAGTGTTTTCTTAATAGGAATGAACTTAAATGCAGGCATCCTGACTTTGTTTTGTTTCTATTTAAAAGCCGAAGATCCTGTAAAACAAGCATTTTTAGATTGTTGAGCATGTAGATGATGTAAATGATCACAGTTTAAAAAAGAAAAATTTAATAGTCACTAGCATGGTGTTCAGTACGAGGGCTGTGGCTCGGTTGTTATCAGAGTGAGAGAGAAAAAACATACTCTGGGCCTCGGCTGCTTATCAGCACATTCCTGCCCTCTGGAAAAGTGTGTGTGTGTGTGTGTGGAGGGGAGTAGCGGTGTAGATAAGGCTCAGGCTACTCATTGGGTCACTGCGGCACTGATTGAAAGGCTCCTGTGGCTTCTGGGTCTGCTTATTGTCCCTGACCTGCCACCACACACTCAAAATAGTGTGTGTGTGTGTGTGTGTGTGTGTGTGTGTGTGTGTGTGTGTGTGTGTGTGTGTGTGTGTGTGTGTGTGTGTGTGTGTGTGAGAGAGAGAAAGAGACATGAAGATGCTGAAAATGAAGGACATGAGGAGAGATTACCATCAATCAGTCCAATTTATTTATTTATTTATTTATTTATTTATTATTCAGGCTTTTGCTAGAAATGTATGAAAATCTTGAATCTTGAAATTTGAAAGCAGGTTCTGATTTGTGATTTGTTGTAACTGTGACGTCAGTAAAATTTCTACCTGTGGACCGAGTTTCTACCAGGTTTAAAAAGCTGGTAATGAAAAACAACACGCTGGATGTTCATTCAATTTTAGGAGAACCAAAGTTTAATCATTTGACAACAAAATATTACAGTAATCAAGTATACACCACATTCATCCAATTTATTAATTTATTTTATATCACGTCTCTTCCTTTTTTTTTTTCTATTTCTGATTATCCATTTCTTATTGACCATCTTTCTGATTACCTAGCTTGTCTTTCTTGGACTTTATCCATTTTATTGTTCCTGTGTCTTTCACTCTTATTCTCTCTCTCTCTCTCTCTCTCTCTCTCTCTCTCTCTCTCTCTCTCTCTCTCTCTCTCTCTCTCTCTCACTAACAATCTAACCTGTTATTCTTCTATCACTTTCTTTCTCTATCCTAACTGCCTGTTTCTCTTTCACTGTCCTTCTGAATATCTACATGTCTCTCTCAGTATCTTCCCCGTTCTGACTCTGTCTTTCTCTGACTCTCGCCTTTTTTCTGACTTTCCCTTAAAACAATATGATATATTAAAATTATCGAGATATTACACATGTATATATTGAGTTGTGCATATCACAAGGGCTTGCAATAAACGAATGGTACAACATATAAAGTCTATGGAAGGTTTTTATGGTGCAGAGAGCAGGGAATAGACTGGACACGTGGCTGTTATTTGGCCATGCATTTGATCAGGCATAACATTATGACCACCTGCCTAATATTGTGTTTGTCCCCTTTTTGCTGCCAAAACAGTTCTGACCTGTAGAGCTTTAACAGCATTAACCTTTTCAACAGTCTGTCAGATCGGACCACACGAGCCAGACTTCACTCCCCACGTGCATTAACGAGCCTGTGCTGCCCGTGTTCCTGTCGCCGGTTCACTACTGTTGCACTGCAAACCAGGAACATCCCACAAGAGCTGCAGTTGTTGAGATGCTCTGACCCAGTTTTCTAGCCATCACACTTTGGCCCTTGTCAAATTCGCCCAATCTTTACGCTCGCCATTTTTCCTGCTTCCAACACGCCAACTTTGATGACTAAATGTTCACTTGCTGCCTGATGAATCCCACCCACTAACAGGTGCCGTGATGAAGAGATAATAAGTGTTATTCACACACTAGTTATAATGTTATGCCTGAATCGGTGTAAATGCTCGTTGAATGAAGCTCACGCACGGTAAATAACGACCAAGAAAGAAGGGGAAAAAGTGTGTTCGCGTTTGTAAAAAGGGAAATCACTCGCTCCTTTTAACCCGTAAAATCTCAAAAATGCAAACCATTCCCACACTTACTTTTGCCAGCAGTGTTCGAGCCCAGATAGCTTGACTTTAACCTCAAATATGATTGGCCAAGTCATTTTTTAGAAATCAATTTTGATTGGCTGCCTGTCACGGTAATGTCTTTGCTTTCTTAATTTCTTTATTTATCTGTCTTTTGTACATCTGTCTCCCAGAGACAGACTCTCTCTCTCTCTCTCTCTCTCTCTCTCTCTCTCTCTCTCTCTCTCTCTCTCTCTCTCTCTCTCTTCTCTCTTTCTCTCTCTCTCTCTCTCTCTCTCTCTCTCTCTCTCTATTCAGGACAGCAGCTTGTAAAGGGCATATTCTTTGGTTCTTTTTTTTGCTGCAATCACGTCGCGTACATGATACATATTGCGTAAACCCTCGCGAGCGCAATAGTCACACGCAGTCTCCTGAATGAATGAGTAATCTCTCAGTGAGTGCTGGACAGTTCATTACTAATGAACTACTAACTAATATAACTGCTAACAACAAAAACGATCTCGGTTCTTTCTGACATATTTTCTAACCTGGAAGCTGAGTGTTTTTTTTCCCGCCTCTAAAATTAGAACGAATATGGAAATTTTATGCAAATACCTAATCATATTTGACCTATGAAATTCGTCCTTCTTTCTAAAATGAATTCTGCCATCAGATGTGTAAAATCTTTACCTTTTGGATTCCCAGTTGCAACTTCGTGTGTGTGGGTGTGTGTGTGAGATGGGGAGAGAGAGAGAGAGAGAGAGAGCAAACCCAGGCTGCATTGCTGCAGATTGAGCTGCAGTTGGAACTGCAGGTGTGTGTGTGTGTGTGTGTGTGTGTGTGTGTGTGTGTGTGTGTGTGTGTGTGTGTGTGTGTGTGTGTGCACGCATGTGTTTGTGCATGTTTGGGGGAGGGGTTGCAGTAGTGTGTGTGTGTGTGTGTGTGTGTGTGTGTGTGTGTGTGTGTGTGTGTGTGTGTGTGTGTGTGTGTGTGTGTGTGTGTTACAGTACTGGATTGCGTCGTACTCCTAGAGATACAGATAGAATGCAACAAACGCTCACACGCACGCACGCACGAGCGCGCACACACACACACACACACACACACACACTTGACTCCATCCTTATAGACCTTCTCGGATTGTCAATGATTGTGTGTGTTGAAGTGTAGGGTAGGATCTCCTCTCCTCTCCTCTGTGTGTGTGTGTTGCATCTGAGTTTATCTGCAAGATGCATCTCCTTTTCCTGGGAAACATGCAGACTCATAGAGTATCGTTCTAACGCCGGATTCGATCGTGAGGCTCATCTCTCTCTCTCTCTCTCTCTCTCTCTCTCTCTCTCTCTCTCTCTCTCTCTCTCTCTCTCTCTCTGGGAATGTGGAATGGAATGTATTATATGTGAATGGCGAGGAGGCGACGCTCAGTGCTGAGTAATCTACCTCATCAAATGCTGACCCGTAAGTAAATTTCCTCTGCCGCTATCACTCTTTTATCTCTGCTGCATTATAGTGCACTTTCGTGTCATAAAAACCCTCGCGCTCAGATCCGAAAGAGACTGTAAATTCCATATGGAGTGTGAACACGTTGATTTCTAATAAAGGTTATGGCACGTGTTTTGAATGTCACCTGCTTGTAAGGTGTGTTTAAAGAATAAAAGGAGATTCGGAGTTACACAAGTCATGATTTGATGTGCTGTAGATACCACACACACACACACCTCTATAACATCAGGACAAACTGCACTGTCTCTAGTGTGGAAATGATCAGCAATCGCCCAGGCGCGCGCTCTCTCTCTCTCTCTCTCTCTCTCTCTCTCTCTCTCTCTCTCTCTCTCTCTCTCTCTCTCTCTCTCTCTCTCTCTCTCTCTCTCTCTCTCTCTCAGTCCTGTGTGTGTGTGAGAGACAGAGAGAGAGAGAGAGAGAGAGAGAGAGAGATTTCATGAACACATCATTATATGGTCATTTTTATGGCAGGCATTGATGTATTATGCCGCTAATGAAATGCAGTTTTTCTTTTTCTTCTTTAAGCAAATACAGAAATTCTGTACCATTTTCTATCATTTTGAAGTTAATCGACAAAAAATTTGGAATAGAATATGTTCCGAATGTGATCATATTTGTTACAGGTTAGAAAGCGTAACTCTGTCTGATAATTTTTGTCTACAGTACAGACAGAACTCACTCTGAGCTCAGTCTGTATTTCCCCTTCTCTGTAGCCAGGCTGTGCGTCTGTGTGTGTGTGTGTGTGTGTGTGTGTGTGTGTGTGTGTGTGTGTGTGTGTGTGTGTGTGTGTGTGTGTGTGTGTCTCTGTCTCTGTGTCTGTGTGTATGTCTGTGTGTGTCTGTGTCTGTACCTTCTCCTGTTTTTCCTCAGCTTGTTGTCCCTGATTGTGCTCAGATATTCTGTGGCTATATTTTTTCTTCTTAAGGCCAAATAAGATCACAGTTTACGATGTTCGAGATGCGTGTTGGTGCCGCTCATTTAGATTTGCTGGCTCTTTGCTCAGTGTGGATTTATAGAGGGTATTGGCCTTTATTCTGCCCTACATGCAGAGTTGGGTGTGTTCCTCTGTCCTGTGAGGATGCGTTTATAGATCTCTGCATGGAGGCCTTCAGTTTTATTGTTGTCCTATTTTTTAAATGCACGATTTAGGAGAGGAACCTAAACGTCAGTGTGATACAGTGCAAACGGTGGGAATATCTCGAGCCAGAGTTTAATTTGCATTCAAAGTGGACTTTGAGTGGAGTAGAGTGGCCCTTCTTTCTTTCTCTTTCTCTTTCTCCATCAGTTCATTCACAGCTACATTCAGGTTTCCATTTGCACAATTTTAGCCTCGGGTATGGTATATGGTAGTGTGTGGCATGCTCAGTTCTGTCAAGGGTGAAACTGTATCTCTTCCCCTCTCTCTCTCTTTCATCTGGTTTTATTTTTTGCCTGGAATGTTAGATTTTTTGCTTTAGTTGGGTAATGATCCAGATCCAGAACCTGTGTGGGACGTGAGATGTTAGGCTCTGCTGTAGACCCTCTTTTGTTGGAGACAGCAGGCCCAGATAATTTGCATAGAGGAGGAACTTAATGGTGGTGTTGTGTATGCGAGTTCAGGCACTGTGGATTCTTCTGGGAGTTTTGGCCGTTCATTAATGTTGTATATTGAAAAGGGTCAGTGATAGTGGAGATACAGTACTGTATTATACAGTATATATATATATATATATATATATATATATATATATATATATATATATATATATATATATATATATATAAAATACAGTACTGTAATGTCTTCTGTCTATCACTCTTTCTGTGTGAATATCACTCTCCCGAACAGTTTATTGTTTTACACTTTCAAACTTCTCTGACATTCGATCTCTTTCTCTACATTTTTCTTTTTCTATGAAATTCTCTCTTTCTCTTTCTCTCTATCTGTCTGTCACTGTTTTTTCCCGAAGAGCTCAGTTTTTGTTGTGTTGATTATAAGGGAGGTTTGAAACATAAACACACTCCTCATGAATACTTTTGCACATCAGCTTAATGGTTTTCAGTACTACATCCACATATTAAAGCTCCCCAACAAAAATCTGATTTACATAAATAACCAAAAAGATGCACTGCTATATAAAAGGTCATACATCCCAGATCAAAATGTCTTGGTGTGAACAGCTAAGTGAGAAAAACAGGAACTGATTACCAAAAGGCATAAGGTGGACACAGTTCTTCAATATGATAAGAAGTCTTGTGTTGTCTTTGCACCAGGTTTCACACGATGCTCTTTATGTGGCGAGGACACTTACCACTTACTAGTCGTAGCTCTGTGTGTTCTGTTGTGTAGCTTTATGCTGTTAAATGTAGCACCAGGGTTCTGGAGGAACGTTGTTAGTTTCACTGTGTACTGGGTCAGCTATACATGGTTGAAATGACAATAAAAGCTTCTTAAATTAACTTGAAGTTTGCCTTTTGTATTTCTAACTTTTACAAAAAGTAAATGGGCTTAAAGCAGATGTTTAGGGACCCTGCATAGTCAGTGCATGATAACATGCTGTTTATTCTGAGCTGTGTTGTGTTGAGGAATGTTGTAGAAGGCACTCTTTTTTTCATCTTCAGCATTACGACAGATAGTAAAGATCTCATCCGGGATCTCGCAGGACTTTTCCGGAATGCACCGAGCTTGTTTTCGATGTTTATTTACCAGAGTCTGTTGCAGGGAAAATAGGATTTTGCTTTGCTTGGTGATTCTACTAGCAGCTCTCTGAAAGCTTTTGAATCGATTAATCAAAGCGATTTAGGGGAAAAATACAGTGAAAAGTGTCACTTGGACAAAAGAGCTTTTGTGTTTTCACACACACTCATACATTTTTTTCCTTTTTTTTCTTTATTATTTTTATATATAAAAATATATATAAAAATCAGTCTTTACCCAAAATTAGAAACGATAAATAGCCATAGAAAAGAAAAGATCTGCGGGGTCCAAGCACGCATTTTAATTAGAAATCTCAAGTGACCTCATCATGCAGTTTCCTAATATGGTATTAGGATATTATTTTCCACTTTCTATTCCATGTTCTTTATTTTTCTTTGTGGTTGTCTTGTAGTCGTTGATTCTGTAGAAATGTTAGGTTGTATTTCTTTATCAGAACAGCGGAAGGAGCTAAAAACGTACAGCTTTTATACGTTTTTAAAACCGTTTCAGTGTTTATTGTTTTAAAATTCCCTCACAAACAGGAAATGCCCATTCTGTGCTGAGTCACTGCTTATGACAGCTTTCTGTCCTGTGATCAGCAGCTTATAGACAACCTGCAGTACACACACACACACACACACACACACACACACACACACACACACACACACACACACACACACACACACACACTATACAAATATTAGCCTCGGAGATTAGTATACAGCCAGTTCATTTTAAATATCTAGCTAGAAATCAGCAAACTCTAGAAGCATTTGATGGTTTAGATTTTTTTGGGGGAGATGTGTGATCTTGGCCAGCGGTGCTCAAAGATCTAATCGTCCGATTCAGAATTTAATGACTAATAAATACCCAAAATATTATCACACGCAGTTCAGGAGTGAGCCGATGGTGTGTGGAATTGTCTATTATTGCTCCCAGTTAAGAGCTCTCTAGTTTGAAAAGGTTTTTCGAAAACCCTGACCTGTACAACATGGAGAGCATTTGTTGTCGTGCGCGAGAGGATGTTGAATCATTTCCTGTTCACTGAAACAATGAGAGAGGTCGATGTTCAGAACATCGAAGCTTTCGACACCCAAGGAACCGAGATGAAAGATTTCTGGGAGCGAAATCACTTCGGAGTTGCATAGTGATTATTTCTATTTTTGTTTCGGGTGTGGTTTGCGTGCGTGCGCGCGTGCGTGCGTGTACGTGTGTGTGTTTCTAAGCGTGGGACGTGCATGCTTTGGGGTCTGGCAAGATTACATTAGCATTATCAATAATTGATTGGCATTGCAGGTAGAATATCCGCACTCAGCTGCCTTATGTTCCCCTCGGGCTCGAACGTCCAGGCTAATAACTCACACACTGCTGGACTGTTTCACACTGCAACACTTTTTTCCTTTTTGTGACACAAACTTCATCAGGAGTGAATACTGACTGAAAAAGGAAACAGGGGCAGGTCAGAGCTGAATGTTTTGTTCACCAGGTTTGTGCTAGTGATTCATCATAAAAAAAATGTTTTCATTGGTTGTCCAGAACAAATAAAAAAAATAATATAAAAAATAAAAAAATAGCTCTTGTGTGGGATGTTTCCAGTCTGCAGTTGTCAGTATCTATCAAAAGTGCTCTAAGGAAGGAACAGTGGTGAACCCGATGGAAGGGTCACGGTGGGCACGGCTCATTGATGCACATGGGGAGTGAAGGCTGGCCCGTGCCGTCCGATCCTACAGACAAGCTCCTGTAGCGCAAACTGCTGAAGAAGTCAGTGCTGCTAATGCTCGATGGGTTCAGGACTGTTTTGGCAGCAGAAGAGGGACCATCACAATATGTCTACGAATCAATCTTCTATTATCACTTGCATTATAGCAGCTATAATGAATCGTTCCCTCCAGAGCCTCTGTTTATTTCTTTTTTTATTTCTTTTTTTTATTAATAAGCAGGACAAAAAGCATATCTTGGCCATTTTACTGAGAAACCACAAAACATAAACCTGTATGTTAAAATATGCTGATGCTGGAGAATCTGTACACCCATTTTAATACACCCATTTTTTAAATCAGCTAATCAAAATCTCCTGTGACTCCAGAATCCCGAATTTAGCAGCACTGCACTGTAAATCCAAATCTAAGTCAATACCACGGAGCGATGTGGTACTTTATGGTCGGAAAAGTGTCACCTGAGTGCCAGTTGAGAACCTCTTGCTGTAACACAGAGACTCTTCAGTGCGAGATCAAGGTTCTGGGTTTTAAATGGGACTCCCACACCTGACCTTTGACCCCAGCACTGAATTCTGCTTTTAGCTCAGGTCTCTGTTCGGCCCGGGACAAAAAAATTTAACATATAAATACACTCAGCGGCCTGGCTGCATGAAGAGCCTTATTGTTCCACGTGTGTGTGTGTGTGTGTGTGTGTGTGTGTGTGTGTGTGTGTGTGTGTGTGTGTGTGTGTGTGTGTGTGTGCTTGCCTTGAATCACAGATTTCTTCAGACGCCTGTTTCTCATTTGTTCCTTTTCTGTAAAAACAGACTGTTTTCGCTGATTCGTTCCTCTCAATGTGTTTGATTTGGCTTTTGGAGAACCCGTCGCAGTTTCACAGTTCCGCACCCTGCATCAGAGCTTTGTGGAGATTATGGTCAGCTTGATGAACAATGGTGGATTTTGTGTTCCTACTTGGAAGCTTTTCAAGCTGCACCGCTTTATCTTCCCCGAACAGCATATCGCACTGCTCTCCACGCTGGTTTTATTTTGGACCTGGATCAGAGGGAGTGAGGTTCAGCTTTATGACCCGAGACTCTTTTATTATAATTTTTTTTTTTATCCATGTGCTTTTTATAGTAGGTCCAGGTGCTATCATGTGTAAATCAAATTAAATGGAACCAACATCAAAAAATGTTTTCCAAATACAATCCGAGATCTTTTGGGAGCTCGTTCCAGCTTTGAGCAGCAAAGTTAAAGTTCAGCCACCTTGTGAACTCTTTATAAGTTTAGCATAAGTCTAGAAGTTCTTTATACTTGGCAAATCTAAAATTTTGTCATAGTTTGCTTTTTAGCAGCATAGAGGCCAAATTCAAGCCGGCTCGCCTGTTTCTGGACGCAGGAACTTTAAAGATTGGAGACCATCTGATAGTTGGCTCCAGCGATGGGTTTCATTAAAGCTAAAGCCACCATGCTTGGATCTAGCTATAGATACTTAAAGATGGACAGATATAATACCTGGGGGGTTTCAGCTGTGGGTTACATTGACGTTAAACCGGAGTCACTGTGTTTAGGTGACTGGTCTCTTGTGATGTAGAGAAATTTGTGCTATTGAAGTAGATTAAGTCGATTTTTTTGTTCTTTTTGGTGTTTAGTCTTTAATACAGTGGAGTAGAGGTGTGCTCTGACCTTTTACATTTCCTTCCACATATACTTTAGGCTGTTCTTTATTTATCTGGAGGACAATTTGGCAGATTCTTTGCACTTTAGCACTTTCGGCGTTTCACCGATGATCAGTGATGATTTGAAGAATCCAAGATTAAATAGTTGTTGTCTAAACTTTCCAGTCCTGTTTTCTAACACACCCTTGTTGACTTCCTCTTGCCATTTCCTCTCAAAGCAACCCCAGTTACTATCTTTTTATGCCAGTCCAGTATTTGAGTTTGCTAAATGAGCCCCAGAGACCCGAGTTTCAATTAACATAAACAGTAAACGTTTGGGAGCGAGATGATAAGATATTAATCTTTGTGAGACGAGCATGAAGCCTGAGCTTGTTCATTTCAGTTGACCACTTGATTTAAGAGAGAAATCAGTGCTGCTTGCTTACAAGTAGTTTTGATGCAACTCTTAAGCATATCCTTTTTATTTATTTAAGTTAATGGCCTTCTGTGATGAGATGATAATTGGTTATAATCTGGCGATTTGCTGTATCGTCTACCGCTCCATCACACCCCCCCTGGGTGAAAGTGCAGGCCTCGAGCACTGCTATTTCCTCACGGACGATATAAACTGGGTCATTCTGCTTTTGAGAAAAGCAGGCAGAGGAAGAGGATTTGGAGGGGGGACAAAAACGGCATTGCAAACCAAGAAGACGCTTTATATGGGGCGCCAATATTTTTTCTCTCTTTCAGTAGGCTACTTGTATTTATTTGATCTGTTGAGGTTAAATGTTGAAAGGAAAGGTTATTTATAAAGCACATTGCTCATGATGGCACAAATAGGGCAGTTTTTCAGCTCTGATTTCAGATCATTGAGCTCTTGACAGCTTGGCTGAGTGATAAAGCTGATGTTATACCAGTGTACATGAAAGCAGAGGGTTTTTTTGGTTTTGTTTTCAGATATTTGTATGGTTTTTTTTAGCGGCATCTAACCTTTGATGCCACCACACAAGATAGGATTTGTAGGAAACTGATAATGTGATAAAACATAAATATATCGATTAATTATTTGCATCTTTTTAAATTTATTTTATCAAACGATTATTTGTCCTTTGGTGGTATATGGTATTGCACTCCAATTCATGTACAGTCAACCTTTGATAATTCAAGGATTCTCATTTGGACTAACAGCAAGTCGCGTCTTATCTTACAATTCGCGGGAATCCGCAGGGGGACCGATTGTTCAGGAATGTTAAGAATAACATTTTAAACTGTTTTCACTAAAAAAACGCTGTATACAAAGATGTTATGTCTGCTATCTGGACGGTCGCAGGTTAATCGGATTAGAGGTGCAGAATTCCAATAATTTTCTAGACTGGAAACTTTCCATGGGAATGAATAAAAATATATGGGAATAAACAGGAATTATTGGGAATAAACTGCAAATGTAATAAATTGCAGGTTAGCCTATAGAAGGGAAAGTAAATGTAGTTAAAAATAAAATCTTGCAGTATATTTGGAGTTAAAACAACCAGATTTAATGCAGTTTCAGTTTAACTTCTACCCTGCACTTTCATCAATCACATGCACACAGCACGCTTACTGCAGGGCTGCGTAAATTACATAAATATTACATACATTTGTTTGAAACTCCCTTGTGCTGTGTGTAAGCTGTTGTGCAACAAAAGTATACTAACAAATAAATCAGTCAACAAGGAAATGCTTGTTTATTTATCTATTTATTTTTTAATCGGTACTAATTTGCATTCATGTCAGCTTATGACCAAACAAATGTTCAAATAAGTTCCCATGGAAAGTTTCCGGAAGATTTCCAGAAATTCAGGATCATGAACAAAGAATTTCGACGATGGCAGTGGTGCCCAGTGGTCATATTTTACCTCTTGGCGATGAACACTCAATCGTAAAGACTGCTCTCTGAATTGACTCGGGGTCAACACATCTGGGCTGATCTTGTCAGCACCCAAAGAGCTGCTAGATGGTCCACGTCATAGAAAATATAAAAGTGGTGAAAGTGAATCTAAAGAATGGAGAGCAAAGTATAAGCGTGCAGAGTGCAAGTGCCAGTGCAAAACAAGCTGCTACAGCAGATCGATGGCTTCCAATGACCTTTAAATGAGTAATTTATTTTTGCTAGTTGTTTTACTTTAGTGTCTGATTTAGCAGACCACATGCAGGAGGAACCAATCCTGTAGACAGGTCACCACCGTGCCTCTGATACATAATACAGCTCCATTTATTGGGATTTCCTGCCATGACAGCCATTATTGTAGTAGATATTTTCTTTTCTTTTTTTTTTTTGGGGGGGGGGCGGGGGGGGGGGGGGCAATTGGGAAATTATAAGTACGTGAAAAAGGCATAGATGCCACAAGGTTTGATGTATAAAATAGCGGTGGCAAGAGAAGTCTTTTAGAATAATGGTTTGGGCTGTCCTCAGATCACTCAGGAGGATTTCAAACCTGCTTTCATACTCTCTAAGCCTTTCATCTGTTCATTTCATCATTTCGCCCATTACAAGCTTTTGCCTATATTAAAAGTCTTATCTGAAACAGGAAGCTCATTACTGCTTTGTGCCTGGTTACAATTCTGTCTGATCACATTTTCACTTTGGCAGAAGACTTCAAAAGAGTGGATGTAGAGTTGTGCAGTTTTATCTCATTTTATCATTACCTTCCACGTATAAGAATAAAATAACCAATATTTGAGCCGGTGTAGGGTTTGATCGACAGCCCTCATATTCTTTTAAAGGATAAGGTAATGCACTAGATGCATAATATACAATAAAAATGACAAATACCCACAAATGTAAACATTTATCAAGATGAGGTTGACAGATGAGGTCAGACAGGAGTCTCTGTGGATTATGATGTTTGCAGATGATATTGTGATTTGTTGTGAGAGTAGGGAGCAGGTGAAGAAGAGCCTGGAGAGGTGGAGGTATGCACTGAAGAGAATGGGAGTGAAAGTCAATAGGAGTAAGACAGAGTACATGTGTGTGAATGAGATGGAGGGCAGTGAAGCTGTGAGGTTGCAGGGAGAAGAGGTGGAGAAGGTGGAGGAGTTCAGGTACCTGGACTCAACAGTGCAAAGTAATGGAGAGTGTGTTAGGGAAGTAAAGAAAAGAGTGCAGGCAGGGTGGAGTGGGTGGAGAAGAGTGATAGCAGGAGTGATTTGTGATAAAAGAGTATCTGCAAGAGTAAAAGGAAAAGTTTATAGGACTGTGGTGAGACCTGCGATGTTGTCTGGTTTAGAGACAGTGGCATTGAGTAAAATACAGGAGGTGCAGCTGGAGGTAGCAGAGATGAAGATGTTGAGGTTTTCGTTGGGAGTGACGACGATGGACAGGATTAAACATGTGAGGTGTTTTGGGGACAAGGTGAGAGAAGCGAGATTGAGCTGGTTTGGACATGTGCAGAGGAGGGACATGAGTTATATCGGTAGAAGAATGCTGAGGATGGAGCCACCAGGAAGGAGGAAAAGTGGAAGACCAAGGAGGAGGTTTATGGATGTGGTGAGGGAAGACATGCAAGTAGTTGGTTTGAAAGAGGCAGATATAGAGGACAGAGTGGTATGGAGACGGATGATCCGCTGTGGCGACCCCTAATGGGAGCAGCCTAAAGAAGAGGAAGATCAGGAATAAACAAATGCATTTCTAGACAAAGAGACAGGGGCATTAGGTATATAATAATAATAATAAAACAAAGAAGGTTGCACAGCTGCATTAATATATTCAAACCCATTGTCTCAATTGTACAGTTTCCTTCAAATTGTTGGTCGATGTACAGTGGAACCTTCGATGCTTAATTCGTTCCGGAAAAAGCGCAAAGTCAATTTTCCCATTGAAAATAATGTAACCTCGGATGAGCGCATCTGTGCACGTTACTCGCAATCAAAGGTTCCCCTGTATTTCTGTAATTATGTAATAGAATGGAGAAAGGTCATGGCACTGATTTTACTCACTGCGAGTCACTAATCCAGTTGTGGTTTAAGATCATTTCTTCAATTAGAAAATCATTTCATGATATCAGATGTGATGTAATGATCTTAACTGTAAATCAGCTTTGAGCACATACACTGGCTATATATAATTTAAGTGAGCATCTGATTTGTAAAAATAAATGTTTTATGTGTTACAGAGTGCAGCGATGGAGGAAACTGTTATCTGGGAGCAGCACACAGTGACTCTTCACAGGGTGAGTGAACATCATCGGCTAATCCCTCCTAGCATGATGCTCTGTGTGTGTAGTCCAGCTGCTGAAAGTCTGGGCATGGATCACAATAGCACTCATGTCTCGGAAAAGAAGGCAGGAAGTGCGTGTTTGGGGGCGGGGGAATCGCTCCGTTCCGCTCCTTTTCCTCTTCCTGTATTCGACCATGTTGAGAGAGGGAGAGGGAGAGGGAGAGGAGAGAGAGAGAGAGAGAGAGAGAGAGAGAGAGAGAGAGAGAGAGAGAGGGAGAGAGAGAGAGAGAGAGAGAGAGAGAGAGAGAGAGAGAGAGAGAGAGAGAAATGCAGAGGTGCTCTGTGTAATCTCTAGTCATCATCACTACAGTTCCTTTGCTAGGTACGCACAGATTCTGAGGAAACGTATAATTTGTTAATTCCTGGAATGCTAAGTAAGAAATAATGTATGTAATGTATGTACGTGTGATGTAAGGGAAGAGGATGATCCTGTACTGATTACGTTCCATCTGCTCTAACTGCTATAGACCTCTAATGATGAAGTACATGACAGTATTTACCTAAGGGGTAGTATCTCAGTGGTCAAGGCATTTGAATTTGGATTGGAAAGTTCAAAGCATGTCACTGCTGGACCTTTCAGCAAGGCTCTTAACCCTCCAAGGATCAGTTGTAAGGGCATCTGCCAAATTTTGTATATGTACAGTTTTTCTACACATCTAACGATCATACCTGTATGTACTTCTTTCTATATGTAGTTTTTCCATTTGTATAGGATGGTTTATTTAATTGAATTTTTTATACTGTAGCATTACAGTTTCCGTAAGAACCTAAGCAGCTTGATTTCCCACATGGGCTCCACAAATCCTCACAGCCATGCTCCAAAATTTCACGGAAAGATTTTCCCGAAGACTTAAATTTGTTCTTGCCAGCAAAAAGGAGAATAAATCTCAAACGGGATGTTGAGCAAGCGCGTAAGGGTTACAATGGGTGCGGGGTGCACATACTTTCGGCTGTACAGATTTAAAATTGTGCTCAAAGTAGAGCAGGGGGCTTATATTTATTATAAAATATGACACACTACAGGTTTCCTAGATGTTGTGAATATTGCATGTTCACAAACGGATATAGTGAACCATAGATCATCAAAAAGTCTGAGAAATGGGAACTTTGTATCAGGTCAGTCATTTGATTAGTGCTGCACCGGAGATCTTTAGGTCTCAGACAGCAGGAGTAGGATGAAGTCCTTAATCACTTTCAGCAAGGTTATTTAAAAAAAAAATGTAATCACGTATTGAGTCTAAGACTCGACAATGAAGGACATGTCAGGGACATGATCGAGAAGCCTGAGGAGGTGGGGGTGGGGGTGTATCTATCGCTAGGATTAGAAGTGATACTGTTCAGTAGCTGGGAGCCAAAACGGTGATACTTTGTGGACAAAAGTTTCTGGACACCTGACTGTAATATTAGTATGTATCCCCATTGGCTGTTATATCATCTTCCACTCTTCTGGGAAGATGTTCCACTAGATGTAGATGTTCCACTAGAAATACCAAATATCTAACCACAAAATGAACATAATTTGAAGTTCAGAGGTCAGAAGGTCAGAGGTAAATGTAATTACATTACGCTGTCTTCAAAATGAGGGCATTTAGTGTGTGTGTGTGTGTGTGTGTGTGTGTGTGTGTGTGTGTGTGTGTGTGTGTGTGTGTGTGTGTGTGTCAGTGAGTAAACTACTCGCCCGTGTCAGACTGTGAGATTGTTAACCAGTGCCAAGAACTCTCTGTACCATGCACGTGTGTGTGAGTTAATGTGTGTGTAAACACTGGTTGAAGTGTTGTTGCGTTATGAAAAATGTGCCGTCTTTGTAGTCAGCGCAGAAACTTGTGCAAACCCCCGTGTGATTCAGATTCAGTTTATAAATATTTCTGCCATTTTTCTAAGAAAGTGATAAAAGTGATGACACACTGCCCAATTTTACTACATTTGTAATGTTTGTTTATTTTTCTCTGTTACTATACAATATACACTTCTTTCATAAGCAGCCAAACTCAACACTGCCATTCAAAATATGCATAATAATAACTAAGCATAGTGATTAGTAACATTCAATGAAACGATCAAACACAAAATATTTATTCCATCTCGCAAATCTCCTGTTAGAATCTTTAAATTCAATGTTTTTTGTTTTGCGCTTTTGATAATAAACCTTGTCCTCGAACAGCTTCACAGATATAAATACATTACGGATATAAAAATGTTATTCCTAAATTAGTCTTTATACTTTTATCTCTAATAAACAAGTCAGTGGCGATGATTGAATCTTTTTGAGATGAAATGAAGAAGAAAACTTGAAAGGAAAAAGACAAGAAGGATTTCAGCTGCTTAAAAGACATGCTAAAGGGGTGCTTTCATGTTTTGTCAATAAAGAAATAAAATGCGATCATTGAGTTAACAAGAGTTTCATCCTTTGTTTTATTAAAACTTTAGCCACTCATATTCTTTACTTGCTCCTACTATTACACTCTTCACAATTTTTGATTTGTACATTTATTGTTTGCAGGCTCCAGGATTTGGATTCGGCATCGCCATCTCTGGAGGACGAGATAACCCTCATTTCCAGAGCGGTGAGACCTCCATTGTCATCTCTGATGTTCTGAAAGGAGGTCCAGCAGAAGGGCTTCTGCAGTGAGTCGCTCACTAATTCCTTTGCCAATCCATCAGCATCACAGATTGCTGTAAAATAATCCCCCGTGTGTATTTGCTCCACAGTGAGAACGACCGAGTGGTGATGGTGAACGCGGTCTCGATGGATAACGTGGAACACGCCTACGCCGTTCAGCAGCTCAGGAAGAGCGGCAAAAATGCCAAAATTGTGCGTCTTCCCAGATAACACGAACTTGTCATGTTTAATCTATACTTTATACGTTGTTCTATGTATAATAGTAGCTTTATTGCGTTTTACAATCGATATCTGAGCTACTGATTTGAATGATTTTGCAACACTTACTATCGATTATAATCTCTGTGACAGACCATTCGCCGTAAACGTAAAGTCCAGATCCCGGCGGCTCGAGCAGGAGACAGGGAGACCATGTCCGAGCGTGAGGAGGATACAGAGGACGAAGAACTTGCGAGGCCAGGAGCCGGAGCCAGTGCAGGGACGAGCAGACGCAACGATCGGAGTGCCAGCCTGGGAAGGAGGGAACAGAGCGTGTCCCCTCGCTCCGACAGACGCTCGGTGACCTCCAGCGTCCAGCCACGACCCGCCAACGTCACACTGGTCAAATCACGCAAGAGCGAAGGTGAGCGAGGAACCGAGCGTGTCCATAACGAACACAGTAAACAATTATATAAACTATTCAGAAAATGTGTAATGTGTTTAATTAGTTATCAGAAATACACACACACACACACACACACACACACATTTTCCTTTTTTGTAACGTCTAAAAATCAGCATTTGGAAACGAGCAAAAATAAAAACAATGAATATTTTATCACTTGATATTGTATAAGGATTTTATATTTATATATTTCTTTCCTAATATTTAATATTTTTTTTTTTATATTTACATAATAAAAAAAAAAGATCATCTAAAACGCATTTCCTGTTTGTTTATTTATTAATGAAAATATTAATGAAAGAAGTTTCTTTGATAATAGCCTTCATACAATTCCTGTGTGTGTGTTTTCATAGTTAAAATGCATGTTGATGTTTATATAAAGGACGGGCTATGATTGGAATGTTTTGCTTACTTGGTTACATGTAGAAGGAGGACACAGGCTGCTTTATCTTACATCTTGTCACTTAGTTGTTCATTCTGGGAGTCTGAGAATGTGTTTGTAATCGTGTGTGTGTGTGTGTGTGTGTGTGTGTTTGTGTGTGTGTGTGTGTTGGACATGACAGAATACGGCCTGAGATTGGCCAGCCACATTTTTGTGAAGGACATCACACCTGAAAGCCTGGCAGCTCGAGACGGGAACATACAGGAGGGAGACGTTGTGCTGAAGGTAAAATCTGGAGGAAGGGAGGGAGTGTATGGGTATGATGGAGGGAGACTGAGCTGTTAAGGGAAAGAGACACAGAGAAAGATGGACAGAGAGGCACAATCACAGAAAGAAAAGAGTGAGAGAGTCTGGGAAAACAGAACATGTGACGAATAAGAGACAATAAAAAATAGGAGACAGTGAAAGGGACAAAGATATACAGTATATTTGAGAGAGAGAGAGAGAGAGAGAGAGAGAGAGAGAGAGAGAGAGAGAGAGAGATGTGAATTGCACATCACTTTCTAATCCTAACCAGGAATTTTATGGGGAAAATAAATAAATCAATAAATCTCCTTCTAATCATCTTGTCCATTAAATTCCTGGTTAGGAATAGAAGGTGATGTGCAATTCACATCTCTCTCTCTCTCTCTCTCTCTCTCTCTCTCTCTCTCTCTCTCTCTCTCTCTCTCTCTCTCTTTTGTGGATTTGTCTTACTGACTGGCTTGGAAACAAACGTCGTTAAATTGATTACTCTGAACCTGCAGTGCGAAATGTGTACAAGGTGCTGGCTACACTATACGACCCTCTCGGATATCTTATACCCTTTACCACCACAGCGAAAATACTGATCCAAAGACCTCTGGAAACTTAAGATTGACTTATGCGATGTACACCTAAAGAAGCGTGTTAGTACAATGGCAAGCTTGGGACATACCACCATGTGCTGACACAGAATGCACCAAGAGAACAATTCATATCTTTTGTGATGCCTCAGAATGGGCACATGGTTCTGTCGCTTATCTTCACACTAAAGACAACAAGTTCGGCAGTGGGTCGTATTGTGTAGCCAGCACCTCGTACATATTTCAACAACAAGTTTAACTTGACGATGTTTGTATCCAAGGCGGTTAGTAAGACTGAATCATGTGCTGGTTGCTCCGGCTTCAATCGGAAGGTGTTCTACAACAGAGGGCACATTACTGGCTCACTGCCGGATATCAAATCCACCTAAAGAAAGCAGACTGTCAATGAGATTACAGGCTTTCTCTGCCCAGAAGTTCAAACTCTGCAAGCGGATATCTACATAGAACAGCGTTCTGAACATCTTCGTAATCTTCTCTGTGGTCCTTCACATCTCTTTGTAGTGCATATGTGGCACAATTAGAAAACGAGCCTTGCTTTGTTATTGTGGAAGACTAAGCGATGAGAGATGCTTCAGATTCAGTAGAAGAATCTGCTACCTCAGATGTCAATCATTTTTCACATGCTCCTTTCAGGTGAGCAATCTCATGCCACAGAGTTCTGGTTCCTTCTTGTGAAGGGATTCTGCGAAAGTTCTTGTGAAAGGATAATAGTCCGTTCTGAACCACCATCCACAGAGCCAAGGCCTCGAGTTAGTGTTCAGTTATATGCAGAAGCACTTTGACTCATTAACATAACTTTTTGAGGACGGTTAAGGCTGTCGAAGTATATAGTGTCGTGGGGGAGTATTAACCAAAAGGACCATGGTGGGCCTCTGTTTGTTTACTTCACGCAGTACAGTGAGATGCTGCTTTTTGACATATTTTATAGGGCTTCTTGTGCGTACAAGCCTCACGTTTGTCTCTACGTCCACAACGACAACAGGCTTTTTGTCTTTTGAATTTTGGGCACAAGATGAGATCATGCTTGCGGGTGTCACAATATGGGAAATAGGTTTTAGGCTTGCCTGTGGGCTTTAAAGAGACGGCACTGCGAGTTTGTGGGGTACAAGGTGGTCTTCACAGAACTACTACTGGTATTGTAGTAAACCGAAAATGACGGCTGATTGGGATTCTTCTTTCCTTTCCTTTAAACTGGCAAAGCTTTTGACGTTAGATGTGCGTAGCTTGCGACTTTATTAGATCGATCAGCTTTGCGTCAGTTAAAGTGTATGTTTTGGCAGATTAATATACTGCTATAAGACAAACCATTCACAGTAACCAGCTTGCAGTTGGACTTACTCTGTCCACATGTAAACCACATTTCAGTTTGTAACCATTCTCACCCTCTCAGGTGCGAAGCATGCCCACAAGAGCATGTACTGAGAGTGCAAAGTTACCATATGCCTCAGTATCCCCTACTCCTACTGGGGGAGAATTCAATATAGCGCCAAGTTTACTCTGTACAAGTTGGCGAAGTTGCCCGTATTTACCTTGGAGGGCTCGCAATGCGGTTGTGTACCGAGTTGAAACCTCTCAAACTTCTTGATCACGAACCAACAACGATCCACACTAACGCGACCACACTCACTCACCTACATACTCTGTGTAGATCAATGGCACCGTGACGGAGAACCTGTCCCTGACAGACGCTAAGAAACTGATCGAGCGCTCGAAAGGCAAGCTGAAGATGGTGGTGCAGCGAGACGAGAGAGCCACGCTCCTCAACGTTCCCGATGTAGACGACAGCCTTCCTTCAGGCAACTCCGAACGAGACGGTGAGGACACCGTGGATAAATTCTGTTATGTCTGCTCTTGTTTTGGTGATCGTTTGTTTGTCTTATTTTGAGAAATTTTTAATTGCGTGTTCATTTTTGTTCTGACAGATATTTCAGAAATTCATTCCCTCACATCCGATCATTCCCACGAACAGCTGCGTAACAGCCACTCTCGATCACCAGACAAGCGATCTGATCCATCCGATATCTCCGGCCAGTCGCCTCAACTGATCAGCAACGGAAGGTAAACACTAGGGCTGCAACTAGGGATTATTTTGGTAATCAAATAATCAGACTTTTTCCCCCACGATTAATGTCTAGCTTATTATAACTATATAGAACCCTAATTTAAATTCAAAAGTATTTATGTATAAAAGTGTACTTTAACAATGCCAAAGCAACATAGCCACATTCTTTATGTAAAAAAAAAAAAAATTTAGAAAAAAATAGGTATGCAAGGTATAAATTGTAAATCAACAATTGTATTGTTTTGAGGATAATTGCAGATTGCAAGTTGACAACCATGCTTTGAAAAAATATAAATTTTCTTTAGTTGTAAAGATGGTGTGAAAAGGTTCTAACTTATTTTTGTCCATGTTTGTCACACTTTTTTTTTGCATGTTTCAGATCATTAAACTAATTTAAATATTAGTAAAATATAACACAAGTGAACACAACATACAGATTTTAAATTAAGGTTTTTATTATTGAGGGAAAACAAAATCCAAAACTACATGGCCCTGTTTGAAAAACATGTGGTTGAATTACAATTCTGCATAGATGAGTGAACCAAAATTCCTCCACAGCGCTGTAACAGACTCATTGCAAGTTATTGCAAACGCTTGATTGCAGTTGTTGCTGCTAAGTGTGGCCCAAACAGTTAATAGGTTTAGGAGGCAAACACTTTTTCAAACCATGTAGTTTTGGATTTAGTTTCCCTCAATAATAAAAACCTTCATTTAAAAATTGCAGGTTGGGTTCACTTGTGTTATCTTTTACTAATATTTAAATCAGTTTAATGATCTGAAACATTGAAGTGTGACAAACATGCACAAAAAAAGAAATCAGGAACCACTGTAAACATCTAGAACAATCTAGATAATTTAAATATAAATAAATGTAAAGTCCCGAAGTTACAAAACAAACAGTTTACACAATAGCATTGCATTAAACTATACCATATTCACATGAGGATTGTACAGTTTCTGTTTACCAGGCTGATGTCACCTTCATGATCACCTTCATCCATGACATCAGTGTGTTTTTTTTTTATTTTATTTTTTTTTATTAAATTTTTTAGTAAACACACCACCTCTTATAAACCCTTATAACCCTTATAAAATCCTTATAAACCCTAAAGTCTGTACATACAGAAAAAATAAATACAGTACATTTCAATGCCAATTCCAGCATCGACTTAAAATTCGTTAATTTAAACTCTACTCGGAGCTTTGCTTTAATGCTTCTATACCTCTTTTAGTTCATTGAAATTCTCGATTCATCTTAAGCAGAAAGATCAGCTTTCGCATTTATAAAACATGCATTTGAAATACTTAAAATAAAAAATAAAAATAAAAAGATTTCATGCGATCGCTAGAGAAAAATACATTCACAATGTCAAATATAGCAGGAACCCCTTTTTAATGCCCATCATTTAGTTACTTTGCGTATTGGCATTTAAACCGATCAAAATGGCTGAGATCGTTCTTTTAACAGAACTGCAATCACTAGTGGAAATGTATCTATTATGCAGCTAGAGCTTACATTATTTATTTATTTTGCATATAATTTTTTTTTATTGTTTATTTTTCTCTTTATTGTTTTTTTGGTGTACTACTGTTTTAAGATTAAATGTATGCTTGTGCACGCAAATGTTTTACAAATGAGGCCCTAGGGGAGGGATGGGGAGGTAAGAAGAGAGGGAGAGGAGAGAGAAATCCTTGTGGACTATGTGATCATGGATATTTGTTGTAAATAAAATCTAATCAGTGTGCCATACAGAGAAAGTGAATAAGCACTGAACCCTGGGGTGAGAGAGCTGTGTGCGTGTTTTGTTGATGCCAGTGGCCACTCCAAGTTAGAGAAGCATGCTGGTTGCTAATCACATCAACCCATTTCACTCAAATACAGACAGATAGAAGAGATTGAGCTCGTATTGGTGAATGAAGGATGAGATGTATAATTGACTTTATCCTTCACTGCACCTTTTCACTGCAGAATGTACTGAGGCGAGTGATGGAGCAATAACAGGAACTAACTTACTTTATAGACTTTAAACAACATTTGTTATACTGTATGGTAGGAGTTTAGTGGTTCAAAATACACAAACCTCTGTATTTAAATGGAAATGGAATGGAATTTAAATGGAAAAATATCAATATTCTACATTTGTTAGACCCCATTTGGGTAATACAGATGTGTATGTAAGTGTGTGGGGGTGTGTTACATTTAAATATTACACTTTCTAAACAAAAGATCTACTTCACTGTTCTACTAATTTTAATATTTGCATACTGTTACATGTCTTTATTCCTTTCATCATTCATTCACTCGGTCGATATGGAGACTTGTCAGGATTTTCTCTTAAAAGGAGAAATTGTTGTGCATGTTTTTAAGTTTAATAATAATAATGATAATAATAATAAAAAAATGCGCTCAAAGTCCGAGGCGAAGACAAAACAAATTTGCGGTCTGCCACTTAATACGTTTTTGAGGGAACTCAGATTTGAACTATGTTCTGCATGTAAAACGCGTGTACAGAACCGAAAGCCCTGTACCTAACAATCTCGGTACGAATACGTGTACCATTACAACCCTACTATATGGATAAAATATATGGATTCTTAATGAAAAATGTAGAGATGATGGTGGACTTCAGGAAACACTTCTCAACACTACTCCCTCTCACAATATCCAACTGCCCTGTGTCATTTGTGGAGAGTTTCATGTTTCTAGGAATTACCATAAGACCTGAAATGGGTGTCCAACTTAAACTCCGTTCTCAAAAAGGCCCAGCAGAGGATGTACTTTCTATGCCAATTAAGGAAGTACGGTCTGCCACAGGAGCTGCTGATACAGTTGCAGTCATTAGATCTGTCCTGTGCACATTCATCACCATCTGGTTTGGAACACGGGACAGGAACAGACTTCAGGAAAATCATTAGTGCTCCCCTGCCTACTCTCCAGGACTTGTAACATACAAGAACCAAAAACTAAGCAGGAAAAATCACTACTGACAATTCACACCTTGGACACAACATCTTTCAGCTCCTCCCTTCTGGCAGGCGCTACAGAACTTTGTTCACCAAAACTGCCGGACACAGGAACAGATTCTTTCCCGAGGCAATCAGCCTCATTAACAACTGAACTAAATTATCTGATCTGCTTCATATCCAGAACATTCAGTCATCACATCATTAGCATATGTTACACACACTATTGCTGCTGTATATTGTACATGAGTTCTAAAGTAAACTTCATCATCATAGGTGTTCACAATACTGTTATTTGCACCACCATGCACTTTCACACTTTATGTACATTACTGATCTGTAATATACTCTGTATTGCTATTGAATACTTGTATTGTCTGTTTTATCTTATATAGTCCGAACTTAATGTGCAGTGTTATTTATGTCTGTACTTTTGAAAGTCACCAAATTCCTTTTGTGCGTCAACACGCTTAAATCTGATTCCAAAGTTTGCGGACACCTGCCCATAAGATTTCTGTGTGCTTTTTGAACCCCCCCAGTGCACATTAAATTCATATTTGCTCTTATAATAACCTCCACTCTTCTGGGAAGAAGTTCTACTAGATTTTGGAGTGTGCCCGTGGAGGTTTGCGTTCATTCAGCCACCAAAGCTGTTAGTATTGTCAGGTGCTGGTGTACGGTGAGGAGGCCTGGGGTGCAGTCAGGGTTCCAGTTCATCCCATTGGTGTTCAATAGCGTTGAGGTCAAAGCTCTACAACAGGATCTTCCACACCAACCCATTTAAACCATATCGTCATGGAGCTGGTTTTGTGCACACCGACGTTGTCATGCTGGTACAGGTTTGGGTCTGAAGGGAAAATTGGATGCTACTGCATCCAGAGACAATCAACTGCCTTCAACTTTGTGGTAGTGGTTCGGGAAAGAACCACATGTGGCTGGAAAAATCAGATATCTGGATAATTTTGTCCATACTGTGTATATTGCAGCTTATTTGTTCATATAAACGACCTAAAGTGTGCTGCGAGGGAAGTAGAAGTGTCTTTTTTGTTTTCGAACTGTAACGGCGTGTGTCTCACCGCAGGCAAATTTGCTTGTTTCTGCAGAAACTCATCTACTTGTAAGTACTTGATAGTGACTGGAGTAGACTTTATAGTTGATAATAGGCTTTATAATGTGATCTAGATGTAGAATTTGTGTTATTGTAGTTTAATAAGAAGTGCTTAGTGTAGCAGTGTGTGGGTTTATCTGTTTCGGCTAGCATTGTGATGTATTAACACGTACGTGTGTGTGTGTGTCCACGAGAGTCACTCAGCGTTTATTACACACTTCCCGCTCACACATTTGCATCAGCAGGCGGGCCGTGGTTGTGGTTTAGTGTTCAGAGTTGCACACTTTATTCATCACTTCTGGTCCACTGTCACTGTAGTGCCCATGAGTGTGTGATTTACATTTACACACTAGCACGGGCACCACCGCTTCCCCCGATATAGCACCAGCAACGCAAGTGACCACTGCATATGGCAGCCATTTTGTGTACAGTCCAATGTAGGTAAAAATAAGACAAAGCCAGTACAATTATACAGATCTCAGAGTTCCAGATGAACTGCAGAAGGCAACTGGAAAAAGTGTTTGGATTTTTTTTTCCTCATGTGATTTAACACTCAGCACTGAGAAAGTAGTGGACATTTTGTGTAAGAATGATCAGAGCTGCAGGGCAGCTGTTACGAGATTCATTGCACTCATGAACAATTCAGGTGTTTAGTGTGTGTGTGTGTGTGTGTGTGTGTGTGTGTGTGTGTGTGTGTGTGTGTGTGTGTGTGTGTCAAAATCTTTTTTTCTGCACTGGAAGCACTACAGTCAACACACTGCTGTGTAATTGTTGGCTTGTATGTTCCCAGACAGCCCCCCCCCCCCCCCCCCCACACACACACACACACACGCACACTTTCCTACTTATCTATTGTCAGGTCCATCTGTCCTCATCAAATTCAGACTTCTTTCATTTTTTTTTGGTTTTCGTTCTTTCTGCTTTCAAGTTTTTACGTGTTTTTTTTTATTAAATTTTTTTTTCTGCGGATTTTTTATTGTTATATAAGGTATAGTTTTTTTACATTTAATTTTATTATTATGTTATAATTTTATGTTTTATATTATATATATAGTATATAGTAGCTGATTTAGAAATGTGCTTCCTTGTTACTCAGCTATTTATTTTTTTGTTTTGTTAGATTTTTTTTTATTCGATATGTGATGAATATCAGTATTAACATAAGGTGTCTTTGTGTATCAGTCACAGGAGTCGGGATGAGGAACGGATCTCGAAGCCACCCGTTGTGTCCACTCCCGTGAAGATGGTGGAAGACGCGTTGCTCGTCCCTGACAGTGAGGACACCGACAAACAGATTCCTCCACTGCCAGGTCAGAAGCCCTTTTTTAGTGGTCTTCGTTTCTGTATTTGGAGCTGTTGGAGCAAACAATAGATGTTCATACGGCAATCTGTTCTCAATAAATGTAACAATAGACTAAAAAAAATCCTTTAGTCTCTAAACTATGAATGTGTGTGTGTGTGTGTGTGTGTGTGTGTGTGTGTGTGTGTGTGTATACAGAGCCGAAGCCAGTATACGCTCAGCCCGGACAGCCAGACGTAGATTTGCCCGTCAGTCCCTCTGATGCCCCCGTACCCAACGCTGCACATGATGACAGCATCCTGCGGTAACTTTCATTTATTTCTCTTACTCACTTTGCCTGTGATATTTATGAAGTCATACTGCAGGTGGAAGGAGTCAATTAACACATGGAACATTGGACCAGAAATCTCACCCTGGTCTCTACAGTAGAAGAGACCAAACTCATGTTTTTCCCCCAAACACGCTTTACTCAAATTTCCAGAAATGCATAATGACATCATTTTAACTGTAAAGTAGATGTTGAGGGATCATTCAAAAGCAAGTCAAGTCAAGGCAAAGAAGAATGTAGAATAATTTGTGAGAGTGTTACAGATTTGCTTTTATGAAATAGTTTAATCAGTGAATTGAAATGAATCAGTTTGTGAGATTGGTTTAAGATAAGATATACCTTTATTTGTCCCACAGTGGGGAAATTTATTTAATTTTCAGCATTAATTTAATTCATGAAACCAAATCTGTGGGACTCTTCTTCTTTTTTACCTATATTTTTTCTTACTTCTTCTCCATATCCATCACATTTTTTCTCTTATTTTTCCACTTTTCCCTCTGTTCATTTTGCACTTTCATCTTTCACTTAACTGTTTTCTTTTATCACTTCCACCTTTTTCTGTTTTTTTTCTACCTTATTATTCTTCTCTGTATTTTCTTTTTTTACCTCCTTCTCTTCATCATATGTTCTCTTTTTTTCTACTTTTATTTCTTCTGCTTCATTTCAATTGCCATCTTTTTCTCTTCTTTCTCTTTTTTGTTTTATTTTTGCTGCCATATCGTTATTCATCTATTTTTTTCTTACTATTTGCATCTTTTATTTGCTTTTTTTTTTCTCTCTCTCCTTTTTCTTCACCCTCCTTAATTTTTTGCTTTTTTCTTACTTACTTTTTGGTTTACTGTTTCTGGCTTATTAAATATTTCATCATAAAATTTTAAACTTAAAACATAAAACGACTGCAGCTAATTCAATAATTTTTTTAACCAATGTTATAAAATTGATCAGTGTTTCTCACTATAATTGCTCTTCACTTGATAGCTAGCAGAATGCTTGTTTGTTTATTTATTTATCCTTTACTTAACATCAGAATAGTAAATACAGACATAACACAATGCTGAAGTCCTGATTGCTTACTCTTGTTGACTGTTTTTAAATCATTATAATGAGGGTTTGGTGTGTTTGCGTGCGTGTGTGTGCGCCTGTGTGTGCGCCTGTGTGTGTGTGCGTGTGTGTGTGTGTGTGTGTGTGTGTGTGTGTGTGTGTGTGTGTGTGTGTGATACAGACCCAGTATGAAGCTGGTGAAATTTAGAAAAGGAGAGAGTGTGGGTCTCAGGCTGGCAGGAGGAAATGATGTGGGGATCTTCGTGGCGGGTGTTTTGGAGGACAGTCCTGCTGCTAAAGAGGGTCTGGAGGAGGGCGATCAGATACTCAGGGTGAGAACTGGATGACTTTTTATTCACAGTTAAGCTCTGAAAATGTTTATTTGTTTTATTTTTTATAGCTAAAAATGAAGAAAAAAGTAATAATAATAATAATAATAATAATAATAAACTGGTGATCTGCAGTATGTCCCAAAAGTCTCCTTTCACAGGAAAAAGAAACACTTTTATCTCCTTTGATGTATTAATTAAACCTAAGCCAATTACATGTAAAGGCCCCAAAGTGTACCATGAAAAAGATTCAACAAAGATCATTTAAAGGAGCACATTGAGAGTGCAGTTACATGCAGGTCATTAGATTTAACAACACGAGTTCATCATGAGTGAGAGAGACTGTGTGTGGTTACAAAAAAATGGTAAATAGAGATGCATTTGCATAAAAAAGTTGTGTTCATTTTTGTTCATTAATAATGAGTAGTGAGGTTACTAATGACCAACAATGTACAGACTATAGTTTATAATAAACTCCGGTGAAGTTATTCAAAGCATCTCTTCTGGTTCAGACCCAAACCATTCAAACAAAAGATACTGTATGTGTTTCTGTTTTTCATGATTACTAACAACAGCAAGCTTTGTGTCCAGATTGTTTTTGTTTTTTTGTGTTGCACATAATGCTAGTTTTACAGTCTAGTAGAAAACGTGTATTATTAAATAGTCTCAGCTTGTAAGAAAGTGTGTTTGTGTGTGTGTGTGTGTGTGTGTGTGTGTGTGTGTGTGTGTGTGTGTGTGTGTGTGTGTGTGTGTGAGCGCATCAGGCCTCCCACACTTAGTTAGAAAATTGTCATTGTTTGACCCCTTATACAGCAGTAAGAGTTACACACTGCATCTATGACTCGACTCCTGGTTCCCTCCGGTCCTGGAACCTCTTTTGTTTAATGTGTACACACACACACACGCACACACACACACACACACACACACACACACACACACACACACACACACAACAGCACTTATTGTTCAGCCGAGACATGCCTTGGTGTCTCACTGATGTCACTAGTTGTGAATGAAAGATTCATTTATGTCTTGTTTATCCCCGAAAACTTTTTAATAAAACATGTCGAGAGTGAGCGAACACCACCTACACAGAGTCTGAGCATGTCATGCTGTGCAGAAAAGTGCTCTTCCCTGCTTTACACGCAAACCACACACACACACACACACACACACACACACACACACACACACACACACACACACACACACACACACACACACACACACATATACGCACTTAGGCTTCCAGCAGGTTTCCATCCACACACTTGTGAATTCATTTACTCCCTCATTCTTCTTTCTTTACCCTATTTCTCTTGTTTTAAAAAGCTATTTTTTTCTAGCTATCCATCCATCCATCCATCCATCCATCCATCCATCCATCTAATGATGCATGTATGTTCTGAAAGCACATGCCTTTTTTTTTTATTTTATCCTAAAATATTGAATGTTATTTTATTCACATTTATCATTGTACATCTGCATGAATTGTAAAAAAAAAAAAAAAAAAAAAGTTTTTTACTCTCTTATTTTTGTGCTTCTTAAAATGAAAGCTTATTTTGCTTATTTGAACACTATTTAAAATACTGGCAGGTGAAATTCTGTTGAAAAAGGTCTGTATTCTATATAAAATGTAAGTCAGCATATGCAAAACAGTAAAAAGAATATGAAATGAAATAAATCGATGTTGGTGATTGGTGTTGACGTTGACTTGGCAACTCGTGGCAAAGGAATTACGAGGTGTAAAACATGCTTTGTATTGTAAATATTTACAGGAAAAACGCACGCCCTTTACCCGAATATGTATTACAGGTACATAGTTTGTCGTGTGTGGCAGCATGTCCCAGGAGCTGAAGCTGAAGTTCTTGCAATTCATTGGCTATAAGAAACAGTGTATAAAAATTTACAACCAATTTCTGTTCTCTCTCTCTCTCTCTCTCTCTCTCTCTCTCTCTCTCTCTCTCTCTCTCTCTCTCTCGCAGGTAAACAACGTCGACTTTGCCAACATTATCCGTGAGGAGGCAGTGTTGTTTCTGCTGGACTTGCCCCGGGGAGAAGAGGTCACCATCCTGGCCCAGAGGAAGAAGGACGGTGAGTTGACCCGATTTTGATCCAGTAGATTTTCTTAACGTTCTGAACAGAGTTTCAGTATTTGATCCAAAAGCAAAGTTTATTTATATTAGTTGTTTATTTGAAAGCAACTTGCATCTTATTTGCCCTCTATGGACTGATTAGCAAACTTTAAAACATGTTTGAAGCCAGCATTGGAGGTGGGTGTGGGTGGGTGGGTGGATGGGTGGATGGGCGGGTGTTTGTGTGTGTGTGTGTGTGTGTGTGTGTGTGTGTGTGTGTGTGTGTGTGTGTGTGTGTGTGTGTGTGTGTGTGTGTGTTATAAACACGTGTAGGTGAAGACAAGCTCAAGTTCAACTTCTCACCTGCCACAATGTTTGTAAATGAACAAGGGATCATTTGGCTTAAATGTTTTGTTGAAAATAGTTCAAAATCCAGGAAGCACTTTGTAAAGGTGTCTTTCTAAATAACTTTAACAGTTTAACCAGTAAGGATAACTTATCACTGATCACTTGTGTTGGTTCTTACCAGGATCTTTGTGAACAAATGTAATGCAGTCAATTAAAATGTAAATACAGCGATGTCTTGTAACAACCTGGTGGGTGTTTTTGTGTGTTTTATTCATTGATTTATTTTTTTGCAGTGTACCGGCGGATCGTCGAGTCTGACGTGGGCGACTCGTTCTACATTCGCACCCATTTCGAGTACGAAAAAGAGTCTCCATATGGCCTGAGCTTTAACAAGGGTGAAGTTTTCCGGGTGGTGGACACACTATACAACGGCAAGCTGGGCTCCTGGCTCGCCATCCGCATCGGCAAAAACCACCAGGAGGTAGAGAGGGGCATCATCCCCAACAAGAACAGGTTCGGACCTCAGCTCAGTCCATGTACAGTAACGTTGTTTTAGGCGAATTTGGAAGTGTGGGATCCGTCAATCACTTTTGTCTCATCTCCAGGGCCGAGCAGTTGTCCAGTGTTCAGTACACTCTTCCCAAAACACCGGGTGGAGATCGCGCTGATTTCTGGAGGTTCCGCGGACTTCGCAGCTCCAAGAGGAACCTGAGGAAAAGCCGGGAGGACATATCCGCTCAGCCAGTGCAGACAAAATTCCCTGCATATGAAAGAGTTGTCCTGAGGGAAGGTGTGTAGATTCTGTAGACTCCAGAAGCTCTTTGTGATTAGCATTCTACTAATATTCGACTTTCAAAAAACATTTTTAATCCGGTTACAGAGTATGTCTGTAGTGCATTTCTGTAGGGTGGGCTCCAACTGTTTTTCTCCCCCATTTTTCTAGGAATTTTGGTCTTTCCCATTTTCTGCAAATTGTTAATTTATCCCTCAGTGTCTTAAAATTTGTTTGCATCACAATCCTGGAAGATCGCGACATAATTTCTTCCCACTTTTCTCTTCCCCAAGCCGGGTTCCTGAGGCCCGTCGTGGTCTTCGGGCCCATCGCCGACGTCGCCCGAGAGAAACTGGCGAGAGAGGTGCCTGATCTGTTTGAGCTAGCCAGTGAGTTTAGCATAAGTGCACACACACACACACACACACACACACACACACACACACACACACACACACACACACACACACTCTCTCTCTCTCTCTTTCTCTCTCTCTATAACCCACCTGTGAATATCTACAGTGCCTTGCGAAAGTATTCGGCCCCCTTGAACTTTGCGAACTTTTGCCACATTTCAAGCTTCAAACATAAAGATATAAAACTGTAATTTTTTGTAAAGAATCAACAACAAGTGGGACACAATCATGAAGTGGAACGAAATTTATTGGATATCTAAAACTTTTTTAACAAATAAAAAACAAACTCTCTCCAGAAGTTCAGTGAGGATCTCTGAATGATCCAATGTTGACCTAAATGACTAATGATGATAAATAGAATCCAATGTGTGTAATCAAGTCTCTGTATAAATGCATCTGCACTGTAATAGTCTCAGAGGTCCGTTTAAAGCGCAGTGAGCATCGTGAAGAACAAGGAACACACCAGGCAGGTCCGAGATACTGTTGTGGAGAAGTTTAAAGCCGGATTTGGATACAAAAAGATTTCCCAAGCTTTAAACATCCCAAGGAGCACTGTGCAAGCGATAATATTGAAATGGAAGGAGTATCAGACCACTGCAAATCTACCAAGACCTGGCCATCCCTCTAAATTTTCAGCTCATACAAGGAGAAGACTGATCAGAGATGCAGCCAAGAGGCCCATAATCACTCTGGATGAACTGCAGAGATCTACAGCTGAGGTGGGAGACTCTGTCCATAGGACAACAATCCGTCGTATACTGCACAAATCTGGCCTTTATGGAAGAGTGGCAAGAAGAAAGCCATTACTTAAAGATATCCATAAAAAGTGTCGTTTAAAGTTTGCCACAAGCCACCTGGGAGACACACGAAACATGTGAAAGAAGGTGCTCTGGTCAGATGAAACCAAAATCGAACTTTTTGGCAACAATGCAAAATGTAGGTTTGGAGTAAAAGCAACACAGCTCATCACCCTGAACACACCATCCCCACTGTCAAACATGGTGGTGGCAGCATCACGGTTTGGGCCTGCTTTTCTTCAGCAGGGACAGGGAAGATGGCTAAAATTGATGGGAAGATGGATGGAGCCAAATACAGGACCATTCTGGAAGAAAACCTAATGGAGTCTGCAAAAGACCTGAGACTGGGACGGAGATTTGTCTTCCAACAAGACAATGATCCAAAACATAAAGCAAAATCTACAATGGAATAATTCACAAATAAACATATCCAGGTGTTAGAATGGCCAAGTCAAAGTCCAGACCTGAATCCAATCGAGAATCTGTGGAAAGAACTGAAAACTGCTGTTCACAAATGCTCTCCATCCAACCTCACTGAGCTCGAGCTGTTTTGCAAGGAGGAATGGGCAAAGATTGCAAAACTGATAGAGACATACCCCAAGCGACATACAGCTGTAATCGCAGCAGAAGGTGGCGCTACAAAGTATTAACTTAAGGGGCTGAATAATTTTGCACGCCCAATTTTTCAGTTTTTTATTTGTTAAAAAAGTTTAAAATATCCAATACATTTCGTTCCACTTCATGATTGTGTCCCACTTGTTGTTGATTCTTCACAAAAAATTACAGTTTTATATCTTTATGTTTGAAGCCTGAAATGTGGCCAAAGGTTGCAAGGTTCAAGGGGGCCGAATACTTTTGCAAGGCACTGTATAATCACATTTCACATTTAGTTGTAAAACCACGTTTTTCTGTGCTTTCATTAATCTGAATGCGTTTAGGATCTGAACCAATCACCACGTGTGGAAACTGTTTTTAGATGTTTTTTTTTATGACTGTATTTTGCCTTGCAGAAACACAGCGCCCTGGAGAAGGGGAAAGTATGTCTCTCGTTGCATCAGCTTGCTTAATCATTAGTATTAGACAAACATGGGCTGTTCTTTATGGCTTTAAGAATGTCTTTTATTTTCTTGTTGTATTTCTTTTGTTTGTTCTGGAAAGTGGTTATTCTTGACCTCTACACCATGCTGTCATACAGCACCAACCCTCGCATAGCAAGAAATAATACTAAATAACTAAATGCTTAAAAAAAGCAATCCACTTTATATATGCCAATATGTACCAGTGTGTATGGAGTCATGTAAAGTTTGTGTTGCTAAAGAGAACTACAATCTATACATTGGTACAAATTGTTATAGCAGGGAAGTTCTATGGTTTTTCTTTCATTTTACTTGTTTATACATTTTTGGTCACTGGTTTCATAATTATTGGCATCCCTGTGATCAAAAGTGAATGGATTTCTTTTCTAGAGGGAGTGTAACAGCATAGTCACATCTCAATGTCTAACAAGGTCTTTTAGAGGAGCATGGATTCTTTTTCATTTTGATCAGGTCAGAGTCGTTACCTAGTTAAAATAAATATCCATGGTCAAGTCTACCTCCCGGCAGAATTAACCAAATACAATCCCTTTAATTGGTAAAATTTTCATGAAATCACTTTTCATAAAATGACCAATTTAATTGACAAACTTAGTTTTTGTACAAAAAAAAAAAAAACCCAAAAAGAAAAAATCATTTTATTTGAACCTGATGACCGATCATATATATATGATATATGAAATATCCTGGAACATTACAGAAATGAAATCACTCTTCAAAAGGGTCCCAGGTTTTCTATTTATACAATAAGGATTGTATGATCAGTTTAAGGGTGCCAATAATTCTTCCTTTGAATAGAGCTTGGCTTGTTGAGGACTGCATGTTTTGTTTGAAAAGGTGTGTAATGATCGGATAAAGGCTAACTTTCCTTGATTGTTCTGGCTGACAGAAATTAACTGTGTAGTAAAGTCTTACACTGTTTATTTATAGATTTTTTGAGGAAAATATTACTTACATAGTTGCACTTTTGAGTAGAAAGTGAACATTTGTTCCAGGGACTTTCAGGATGTTAAGTCTCATCTGCTACTTAACCGAACCAGAACACAGAGCTTTAGTGCTGCACAAATTTCTGCATGCACTTGAGAGGTTTATTTACCTTTTTCTCTCACTGTCTTTTTGACAAATACATGAAATTGTTCTAGAGGACCAATTTAAACTTTACAAGCGTTTTTTCTTTTTTTCCGATTAATAATGGGCAGTTTGAACCAAATCCCAAACGCTAACGAGACAAAAGAGTCAATTTGACTGATTTCAACAAATAAACCCCAAATAATGATGAAATCTCTCTTGGTAACATCCTAAACTTAGGCTGCTTCACCTAAAATGTTTTTCCTGCCATATAGAGTATTAAACACACACAGACACACACCTAGTAATGCAATTACACGAACGGGGAGCATGAAATTTATATGCACAACAGACAAAGAGGTCTGGATGCATCCAAATTGTGTATGCTTTCCGCATGTGCACCTTCATCATGCACTCTGATCTGTGTGGGTGTGTGTTAGTTTGGGTGTGGGTGTGTGGAAGCTGCCTGTATTCGGCTGATCCCAGATAGGTTCTGTTGTATCTCTCACTCCTAACTTTCTAAAAAGATCTGTTTTGAGATCGTAGATCAGTGTGAGTGGACAGCGTCTCTCTGCGGATGCCAAGCCGAAACACCACTGCGACTGGTTGTGGGTGTTAAGTGTGTGACCGTGTTTTGTCTTTTGTCTGCTGCGTGCTGCAGAAAGCGAGCCCCGAGACGCAGGAACGGACCAGCGCAGCTCTGGAATTATTCGCCTTCACACTATCAAGCAGATCATCGATAAGGTGGGTGCATGTACACAGCCGCAGATTCATTAGCCTTCAAATTACACCTGGAGTTCAGGTTTAAATCAAAAGGCCAAGCGGTGGAGCTGGTCCCTGATCCAACTAAATCCCAAGTCCTAATCATGTAAATCCTGGATCAGGTAAAGCTCTGCTTCCTGGACATTTGATTCTACAAACAGGAGTAGTCAAACTTTTACATTCGATACTGGATTTCCTTCAATACTTATGCATGAGAAGGATTTGGGGCGGAGCTTTTGGTGATCTTCCGGTTAGTGGTCAGTAAATTTCTTCTTCTTTCGGCTGCTCCTGTTAGGGGTCGCCACAGTGGATCAGCCGTCTCCATACCCCTCTGTCCTCTATATCTGCCTCTTTCAAACCAACTACCTGCATGTCTTCTATCACCACATCCATAAACCTCCTCCTCTTTTCCTCCTTCCTGGTGGCTCCATCCTCAGCATTCTCCTACTGATATACCTCATGTCCCTCCTCTGCACATGTCCAAACCATCTCACCTCCCTCACCTTGTCTCCAAAACGTATTACATGCGGTGTCTCTCTAATAATGTGGTCAGTAAATGAGCTGATTATCTCTGTTTAGCTTTATTGCTGGTGTAACACGATATTTTTGGAAGGTTATGTCAGTATGATTTCGAGGTAACAATAGACATATATTAAATGTTATCTATTAAAATTTTCTGTTCATGTAAGTTTCTTTATAAAAATATCTTTTAAATGTATTTTTGCCATTTAATAAGGTCGCAGTATTTATTCTTTATTTTTGTATGTTTCTTTAAATTAATCAACACTGCTGGGCCATGTCATGTATCATCAAAAAGCTTTCCAGTGTCATAATTGTTTTCCCTTCTATCACCCATCTCTAATCTCTTGTTGTGTGTGTGTGTGTGTGTGTGTGTGTGTGTGTGTGTGTGTGTGTGTGTGTGTGTGTGTGTGTGTGTGTGTGTGTGTGTGTGTGTGTGTGTGTGTGTGTGTGTGTGTGTGTGTGTGTGTGTGTGTGTGTGTGTGTGTGTGTTGTGTGCAGGACAAACATGCTGTGCTAGACATCACACCCAATGCTGTGGACAGGCTGAACTATGCTCAGTGGTACCCCATCGTGGTGTTCCTAAACCCTGACAGTAAGCAGGGCGTGAAGAACATGAGGACAAGGCTGTGCCCCGAGTCCAGGAAGAGCGCTAGGAAGCTGTATGAACGAGCCCTTAAACTGAGGAAGAATAACCACCACCTGTTTACCGGTCAGCAAACAATATGCATTTTCATCTACATTTCTTAGAGTTAAAGAATGTAGCAGCAGATACCTATATTGTAAAGTGATAACATCTAAATGCACAACGTGATGCTCCCTATCTCACCAAAAATTGTGTATTGTATATATTTTTATATCATCCTTCCCCAGCCAGTTGCACTTATTAGTGCAACACTGCCCCCTAGTGTCTTGTCTCAATGAATTTACAGAACAGCAATAAATCTACCTCTTTTAAATTATTATTTTTTTTTTTTGTCTTTACAGCCACAATAAATATGAACAACATGAATGAAGGCTGGTATGGAGCGCTGAAGGAGACGATCCAGCAGCAGCAGAATCAGCTGGTCTGGGTTTCTGAGGGCAAGGTTGGGCTCAACTTATATCATTGGGTTTCTAATTTATTCACAAACGGTACATGTACCAGTCAGTTATGTATTGGTTCTATCTGACAATGTGGGATATTTTACTTTCTTTTACTTTCTTTCCCTCTTTTTTCATTAGGTTACTTCAATATGTTAATTCTTATGACCTCCATCTTTATTTTTTCGGTTTTCCTCTCCCAGGCGGATGGGGCGTCTGAGGACGATCTGGACCTTCATGATGACCGGCTGTCGTACCTGTCGGCCCCTGGCAGCGAGTACAGCATGTACAGCACAGACAGCCGCCACACCTCCGACTACGAGGACACGGACACAGAGGGTGGAACCTACACGGACCACGAGCTGGACGAGCCACTGAACGACGAGCCTTTAAATGACGACGGGGTGCCGCACCATGGTCCGGCCATCAGTCGATCCTCAGAGCCTGTTATCGAACAGCCTCCACCCAGCTACGATGCTCTCGCACGCATTGAACCGGCCGCCTTCAAAAACACGCCCATGTCACATCAGGTAGCGTTTCTTAGAGCCGCACACTTTCCCTGCTGCCTGGAGGCCATGCTGTGCCTCAGGAAGGGCATGTGGAGGCGATTATGAACCCAGAAAATAGAAAAGCAATACTGACGTTATCTATGAAATTTATTGTGGGTTTTTTTTTCCCCTTTTAAATATTTAATTGTAACTTCGAACTCCTGTTTGTTTTTCCTCATCAATGTCATTATCGTTGTCGCCCCCCTGTGGTGGATCACCCTTATGTAGCTGTATCTGAACCGTATATATCCGAACGATGTCAGTTTTAATGTGCATGACCTGATGAATCTGTGTCAGACATATCGAGTGTATTTATCTCGTATTCAGTGTTTCTGCGAAATCAAATGCAAAAAAAAGAAAAAATAATGTACCCCATGCTAGAATTAAAAGTAAATGTAAAAGCTGTCCATTTGTAGACTCTGCACTCAGTGCATGACTGCTTCCATTCACTTCACCTCCCTTTACAAAAAAAAAAAAAAAAAAAAAATCAAATGACGGATAATAAATGAGGAATGCGGCTGTGCAGGAGTTAACATGAGCATGCTGTATTAAACGTTTGTGACCACCTTCACAGAAAGCAGAGCCCGCTCTTCCTGAGCCAGCGCCCCCTGCTGCCCACCTTAATGTAGCGCTTCTGAGTTCGGAGGGCAGCACCGGACCGGGGGCGGCCATCTTGCCCCCGGCTCCTGAGCCCAGCCAATCAGAGCCCAAGGTACCTCACAAGCCTCTTGGTCACAGATCTGAGCACTGTTATAGCCTTGGTGCGCTTTCTTAATCTTTTTCTTTGCATGCCCACTGCACTCGAATCATTTCTGTGCATGTTGTGTCTTGGTGTGAGCAGCAGTGTATAAGCCTTTTTGAATGCTTGCACCCCTTTGCATGACCCCCACGTATGTTTTACTTATCATTACCTTTGATGCAAATGCGAATAGTGATCGCATTTGTGGATAGTGACGTTTGTGGATGTATTTATATATACTAATCAATTTGTTGTTTCTATTTTATATTTCTTATGGCGACTTTGAAAGGTAGCCTTGTTCTGTTTTGTCCACCTACAATGTGCAGTATTTGCACTTTCACTCAGGGCTACTTGTCAAAAGCTTTATTTCGTGTCTTTTGATGTAGTCCGAGGCTCTTCTGTGGCCTGCAACAATATTTTTTGCTTTTTGGCATTTTTAAAATATGATATTCACTTTGCTGCTTCTGATTTCTGAACATGTTCATAATAATAACGGCAAACTCTTAGTCTCCTCTATTGCAGGTCTTTTCCTTCTTCCGACTCTAAAGCTTCATCCTTCAGCCATAAATGCGTATTAACTGCCTCCGGTTTCTGACCTGCTCGATTTCAAATTCCGGAAAAAAAAAAATAATGTACAGAATTTGTCATGCATTCACGTTCCGCTCATCCGTAATTCTTTTATTTTTACAGCAGATGTACCAGACGGAGAGCTACAATGACAAACCAGCAGCACGTGCAAGCCCCGGGTTAACGCAGCATCCTGTTTACAACTCCCAGCAGCCCCTTTACCAGGAAGAGATGGCATACAGAGATTACGATCACCAGCCGTATCATTATGATGGTCCTTACGGAGACGCCAAGTCTCGCAACTATGACTCGAACTCACAAGAGCAGTGGCCAGGATACGAAAGGCAGGTTGATTACAGCCCAGCACGACCGCGCTACGGGAAGCCGGCCCCCTCGCCTGTTCGGCATGATGAAGACCTGCCCACTCGTTACGACCTGGAACCCCTCCCTCCTCCTGCATCTCGCTCTCCGGAACAGTATTACGATGCTGCGCCTCTTCCGAAGCACACTCAGCCTAAAGGGTACGTGAACTCGGACACCCCACCCCCACCCAAAGTCGAGCCCCTCCCAGCAGAGGCGGAGACAATGACCAAGCCCCTCCCACCCCCACCACCGGAGGCAGGGGAAGACCCGGCGCTGAAGCCACAGTCGGTGCTGACGCGAGTGAAAATGTTTGAAAACAAGCGCTCCGTGTCAGTGGACCGCGCCAAAGAGAACAGCGACACCACACTAAAGGTGAGTGCAGCACTCAGTATTACTGCCGTTATACGCCTCTCCATGATTTACTTCATCTTAAAACGGAGTGTGATGGTTCGCATGCTCTTCCTTCGATTGAAGCCACCATCATTAATTTTTTCATAGACATTTCTTCATTTTTACAAAGTGTAAAAACATGACCGATACCATTCACCGCAAAAAACAGCCGAAAAGCACTGGAATGTAAAATTACGATTAATGTCCTTTCGACAGTCTTTTTTTTTTGTTTACTTTCTTAAAGCATTTTGAAGCTGTAAAGAAACATAACCATTGGTAAACAGGAACAGAGTAAACGTTATTCGTTACTGTATTTAAGTAGCTTTTTCCATTTGGAAATACGCAGCTCTATTGTGGAAAATCGGTCGTTCCTTTTTATTCATGAGTGAGTAAAAATCTCAACTGGTCAAGCACGCAGCAAGCCGATCTTGTTTTGATTACCGTTTGGTGGTATCTACTTCACATGGAATCATACTTCCCGAATCATGAAGATGGACCTTTAAAGAAGTAGATGCCGACCCAGCAAACATCCCGAACCATCTAGAGACGTACCAGCGCCATTTGGATCCCACTTCATGTGGAGTTTTGACATTGGACCTCTTTGAGTGTTTAAAGGCTCTGGCATGGAGAAGCTGGTGCTGGATGTATGATGATTTTATGAGTTGCTCAGTAGCTCCTGGTTTTATAACCACAAATGACTGTATAAGACTGTAAAAAGGACATTAATCATAATCTAAATGTAAATGTTAGTTCTCACTCTCCAGTGTTCTGTATTGTTTAAAGACTATAATCACACTCTTGATGTCACGCAAAGGAGGATGGGTTCCCCTTTTGAGTCTGGTTCCTCTCAAGGTTTCTTCCTCATTACATCTAAGGGAGTTATAGAAATAAACGACTTCACTTGACATGAACATACGGTTGAGCAGCAGTTTAGCAGCAAGCAGAACATTTTGAGAGCAATAACACAAATAAACCTTAAACTGAAACTGCCTGCTGCCAAATCCTGTTATTTCATTTGGTTCTAAAGGAAATTGGAAGGAAGGGCATGATCATAATTTAGACATCAGTGTTTGACTTATTAAGATAATTCTATTACCATATTGGTGTGATGTATATAATAAATCATAGTACTTAGGACACTTGCGTACATCTCGAAGGCAAACCTTTTTGTACTTTTTCTCAAGTGAGAGTTTTGCAGTTTTACTTTTACTGAAATAATATTTGATCTACTGTATCTCTACCTTTACTCTTCGACTTCGTCCACCGCTGTATATAACAAATCTTTTTCATAACGTTATTAAATAACAAATATAAGCATTTTAAAGAAACACCTTAGTTTTTACAAACCTGAGATGTGTATTTGTTTTGCAAAAGGAGATAATTTTAAATGTTTTTTAAGATATTATTAAATCCTGCTGCACAATTCCTTTTCCAAACATATTCAAAATTGACTCATCTTTCTGTTATTTCCTGTTTTGTCTCAATTAGTCAGTGGACATGGTCCCTAAACCAGGAGCAGCCTCTGTGCCCAAAGCAAACTCTCTGAACAGCCTTGATCAAGAGAAGACCTTCAGGTATAGAGGAAGGAAACATCAAATAGGGAATATTACTAATTTAAATTAATGAATCAATTAACTGGCATAAATGCTGCTTTTATTCATAACTGTGTCTGTCTCTTTAACACACACACACACACACACACGTAACACAGAGCCCCTGAGCCTCAGCAGCCCCAGTCGAGACCCAGCGAAATCGTTCGGGCCAATCATTACGACCCCGACGAGGATGAGGAGTACTACAGAAAGCAGCTGTCCTATTTCGATCGCCGCAGCTTTGACACCAAGCCTCCCACACAACCACAACCTGTGAGCAAACCAGCACAACTCCCCCCCCAGCCGGTGAACAGCTACCCCAGGTAACACATATACACACACATACATACATACATACATACACACACACGTACACATCTTCACCAAACTAAAAGGTATCCACAAAGTGCTTAATAAATGCTTAAAATATAAATAAATAAATCTTTCAATATTGTTAAATAGTCATAAATTGGAAAAAACAAAACAAAACAAAACAAAAAAAGGACTCCTGACATATAACTCTGGAGCAGGTATCACTCTTATCTTTACATTTTTATTTTAGTAGTGCAGCAGGTAGAATCCAGGGTTTCCTGTTCAGTCCACTGCTTGATATATTGGTTGTGATTTCTCTACCTGTCTGTGTGCGTTTTTTTTTTTTTTTTTTTTGGGGGGGGGGGGGGGGGGTTCCTTCCAAAAACATCAATAGTTGGATTAGCAACTCTGAGTGTGTGTCTATACATACAAACAGTATGCATTGAAGATCTGCTGACCAGAATAAAGATTGACTTAATAAAAATGAATGATTAGTTACTCTGAATCAAGTTTGTGTGTGTGTGTGTGTGTGTGTGTGTGTGTGTGTGTGTGTGTGTGTTAGTAGGACTGAGCCACAGGAGAAGGTTAGTCCTGTTCCCCAGGTAGCCCCAGTTGCTCCACCCCCTACTCTACCCAAACCTGCTGGTAAGTGATTCTTTAATTATAGACATTCTTTATTGAAACAAGAGGGGAAAAAAAGGCTTTACTTTCTTAGCATTTCTTAAATAGTGATTAATTTACATGATAACGTCCTTGAGGTTATTAAATCTTTAAATAAAACCTATAGCAGTAGGTACTAAAAATGTTTATATATTTGTTTTGTTGTTGCTCTTTTGCTGTTTCTAGCTCCTACACCACCTCTAGAACCCCTCAACTCTCCCAAAGTCAAGCCCCTGGGTCGTGAGGAAACGGTGCAAAGTTCCTACCTTCCCCAGAAGACTTTCCCTGAGAAATCTCCTGTGAATGGCACGGGTGCTCCTCTGCCCTCCAGCTACACCCGCTACAACATCCCCAAACCTTACACGGCCTCGGCACGGCCCTTCGAGCGCAAATTCGACAGCCCCAAGTTTAACCACAATCTCCTGCCCAATGACATGACTGTCAAAGTACCGTCGAGCAGCCCAGCTAAAACACACACGCAGCCCACAGATCAGGATGGCAGCATTGACACGTTCCCACGTGCACCAAAGTACCAGAACAACAACATCAACGCTGTTCCCAAGGCCATCCCTGTCAGGTCTGACACATAGCACAGTTACAAATCTGTGTTCACTCATTTCTAGTGTGTATTCTCTAAACTGCTGTTATCTCTTTCCTCCTTTCTTTTTTCCCTATCTCTCTCCCTCTTTCTCTCTCTCTTTCTCTCTCTCTCTCTCTCTCTCTCTCTCTTTGTCCTCTTCAGCCCCAGCGCTCTGGAGGATGATGATGATGAAGATATGCACACAGTTGTCGCCACGGCGCGAGGCATCTTCAACTCGAACGGCGGGGTTTTGAGTTCCATAGAGACAGGCGTGAGCATCATCATACCTCAGGGGGCGATTCCCGAGGGTGTTGAGCAGGAGATCTATTTCAAAGTGTGCCGGGACAACAGCATTCTGCCACCACTCGACAAGGAGAAAGGTGATTATAGTCAACATCGTACAAATATTAATAACAGCAGTGTCTACTTTACACATGGATTATTTATTATTATTGTTAGTATTATTATTATTATTGCACATTTTAAATGTCTACCAAGAAAGTCTCCTCAATCACCTCTTATGATTGACCAGTCAGCTGAATACTGATACAGTGTGTGTTCACAGCGCTTTACTTTTTCCATATTTTGTTACAGCTTTATTCCGGAAATTCTACAAATAATACCCCATAATCACAACATGAAAGAAGTTTGTTTAAAATCTTTGCAAATGTATTAAAAAGAAAAAAAAAGAAAAAAAAAAAAAGAATCACATGTACATAAATATTCACAGCCTTTGCCTTGACACTCAAAATTGAGCTCAGGTGATCATCCTTAAGGTGTTTCTACAACTTGATTGGAGTCAACCTGTGGTAAATTCAGTTGATTGGACATGATTTTAAAAGGCACACACATGTCTGTATGAGGTCCCACAGTTAACAGTGCATGTCAGAGCAAAAACCATGCCATGAAGTCCAAGTTATTGTCTGTAGACCCCTGAAACAGGATTGTATTGAAGCACAGATCTGGGAAAGGGTACAGAAAACATTCTGCATCATTGAAGGTCCGTAAATGAAAGTAGTTTGAAACCACCAGGACTGTTCCTAGAGCGGCCGCCTGGCCGAACTGAGTGATCGGGGGAGAAGGGCTTTAGACAGGGAGTTGACCAAGAACCCGATGGCCACTCTGAAAGAGCCTCCAGCGTTTCTCTGTGGAGAGAGGAGAACTTCCAGAAGAACTGCAGCACTCCACCGATCAGACCTGTATGGTAAAGTGGCCAGACGGAAGCCACTTTTCAGTAAAAGGCTCAAGAAAGCCCGCCTGGAGTTTGCCAAAAGGTACCGAAAGGACTCTTAGACCATGCCAAGCGTCATGTCTGGAGGAAACCAGGCACTGCTCATCACCTGGTGGCAGCATCATGCAGCAGCAGGAACTGAGATTACTAGTCAGGATTAAGGGAAAGATGAATGCAGCACTGTTCAAAGACATCTTTAATGAAAACCTGCTCCAGAGTGCTCTGGACCTTAGACTTTGAGTGGCCCAGACGGAAACCCAGACTTGAACCCGATTGAACATCTCTGGAGCGATCTAAAAATGGCTGTGCACTGATGCTCTTCATCCAACCTGATGAAGCTTGAGAGGTTCTGCAAAGAAGATTGGGAGAAAACTGCTCAAAAACAGGTGCCAAGGTTGTAGCGTCAAACTCCAAAAGACTTGAGGCAGTAATTGGTGCCAAATGTGTTTCAACAAAGTACTGAGCAAAGACTGTGATTTTTATATATTTAATAATTATATATATATATATATATATATATATATATATATATATATATATATATATATATATATATATATATATATATATATACAGTGGGTACGGAAAGTATTCAGACCCCCTCAAATTTTTCACTCTTTGTTATATTGCAGCCATTTGCTAAAATCATTGAAGTTCATTATTCTTCCTCATGAATGTACACACAGCTCCCCATATTGACAGAAAAACACAGAATTGTTGACATTGTTGCAGATTTATTAAAAAAGAAAAACTGAAATATCACATGGTCCTAAGTATTCAGACCCTTTGCTCAGTATTTAGTAGAAGCCCCCTTTTGATCTAATACAGCCAGGAGTCTTTTTGGGAAAGATGCAACAAGTCTTTCACACCTGGATTTGGGGATCCTCTGCCATTCCTCCTTGCAGATCCTCTCCAGTTCTGTCAGGTTGGATGGTAAACGTTGGTGGACAGCCATTTTTAGGTCTCTCCAGAGATGCTCAATTGGGTTTAAGTCAGGGCTCTGGCTGGGCCATTCAAGAACAGTCACAGAGTTGTTGTGAAGCCACTCCTTCGTTATTTTAGCTGTGTGCTTAGGGTCATTGTCTTGTTGGAAGGTAAACCTTCGGCCCAGTCTGAGGTCCAGAGCACTCTGGAGAAGGTTTTTGTCCAGTATATCCCTGTACTTGGCCGCATTCATCTTTCCCTCGATTGCAACCAGTTGTCCTGTCCCTGCAGCTGAAAAACACCCCCACAGCATAATGCTGCCACCACCATGCTTCACTGTTGGGACTGTATTGGACAGGTGATGAGCAGTGCCTGGTTTTCTCCACACATACCGCTTAGAATTAAGGCCAGAAAGTTCTATTTTGGTCTCATCAGACCAGAGAATCTTATTTCTCACCATCTTGGAGTCCTTCAGGTGTTTTTTAGCAAACTCCATGCGGGCTTTCATGTGTCTTACACTGAGGAGAGGCTTCCATCGGGCCACTCTGCCATAAAGCCCCGACTGGTGGAGGGCTGCAGTGATGGTTGACTTTCTACAACTTTCTCCCATCTCCTGACTGCATCTCTGGAGCTCAGCCACAGTGATCTTTGGGTTCTTCTTTACCTCTCTCACCAAGGCTCTTCTCCCCCGATAGCTCAGTTTGGCCGGACGGCCAGCTCTAGGAAGGGTTCTGGTCGTCCCAAACGTCTTCCATTTGAGGATTATGGAGGCCACTGTGCTCTTAGGAACCTTAAGTGCAGCAGAAATCTTTTTGTAACCTTGGCCAGATCTGTGCCTTGCCACAATTCTGTCTCTGAGCTCTTCAGGCAGTTCCTTTGACCTCATGATTCTCATTTGCTCTGACATGCATTGTGATCTGGAAGGTCTTATATAGACAGGTGTGTGGCTTTCCTAATCAAGTCCAATCAGTATAATCAAACACAGCTGGACTCAAATGAAGGTGTAGAACCATCTCAAGGATGATCAGAAGAAATGGAAAGCACCTGAGTTAAATATATGAGTGTCACAGCAAAGGGTCTGAATACTTAGAACCATGTGATATTTCAGTTTTTCTTTTTTAATAAATCTGCAACAATGTCAACAATTCTGTGTTTTTCTGTCAGTATGGGGAGCTGTGTGTACATTCATGAGGAAGAAGAATGAACTTAAATGATTTTAGCAAATGGCTGCAATATAACAAATAGTGAAAAATTTAAGGGGGTCTGAATACTTTCCGTACCCACTGTATATATATATATATATATATATATACATTTTAAACACACTTCTTTCATATTGTCATTATGGGGTATTGTTTATAGAATTTTGAGGGAAATAATTAATTAAATCTATTTTGGAATAAGGCTGCAATGTAGCAAAATGTGGAAAAGTGAATATTTTAAGATGCACTGTATGAGTGGCTTTAACAATAGATCATTTCTTGTTCATGAAACTTATCTTTCATGTCCAATAACAATAATGTAAAACCAAAATCTTTATTGCTGCTCACCCGATTATTTTCAAACTATACAAATATTAAATATGCTGAAGCACTTACAAAACTACAGAAAAAAAAGCAACAACGTTTACACTGTACCCAGTCTTCCAGTTTTAAATCTGGATATCTAATCGGTTTCACTGTTATGTTAGTGATGTATACCACTGACACTTACATTAAGCATTTATGTTCGTAATAATAATCATAATAAAAACCATTTTGCAGCTAATGGCAATAAGACACAATTTTCTGAATATTTTATTATATTATGAACATGGCATGAAAAGAGTTTTAACTGAAGATGAGAAAAGGGATGTTTTAAACTGTGTATGTGTGTGTTTAGGTGAAACCCTCCTGAGCCCCCTGGTGATGTGTGGTCCACATGGTCTGAAGTTCCAGAAGCCGGTGGAGCTGCGTCTTCCTCACTGTGCGTCTATGACTCCTGATGGTTGGTCTTTTGCTCTAAAATCCTCCGACTCCTCGTCGGGTACGCCGCTCTCTAATCTCTCTGCTTTTGGGGCTTCGGTGTGGCTCTGCTCGGTTCACGAGGCAAAATCTGTTTCATCACATTGATTTGATTTATTTTCTCATGAGTGCAGCTGCTCACGGTTTTCATGGGATCATTTGTTCTTTTACTCATTACTCTTATGTCTTCATTTTTCAGCTGGTGGCTCATTAAGCAGATGTAATTTCTTCTTCTTTCATTACTGTCATTTTGATTCTTTTTCCCAATTTTTTGCTTGATTTTTCACTGCTTTTAGTTTGTGCATGTTCACCTTTTTTACTTCATCATGCATTCCACTGAAACTGTGTACACCACCTTTTCTTTGTTTATGTTGGATCTTTTCTTTTTTTTTTTGCTTCCTTTTTCAGCAGGAGCCTACAGCAAGCGGGTGGCTTTTCTTTTACCCACCCCACCCCACCCGACCCCTTTCTCTCTCTCTCTCTCTCTCTCTCTCTCTCTCTCTCTTTCTCATATACAGTGTATTTACGACTGGTCTGTGAATTAGCTGGAAGTTGTACATTAGCTGCTAATTATCCCTCATTTAAAAAACGGAGCCGTAAGTCTAGCAGAGATTTGAGGCATCACAACCATCCAGCTGGAGACACTTATCTTCCTCTCACAGAGCTCTAATAACCTTATGGAGGGAACCCAGTACAACTGTTAGCACATTAGTGATGATCATGGCTAAGTCATTACCATTTACCGTTGTGCTAAACCATCAATTTCTTCCCCCTCCGGTCCCAAGTCATGTGACATATTGATTCAGAATGATTGGCACCTTTCCAATATTAACTGGCACCACGGATGCCTCGCTCACTTTCCCTCCAGGATATATACACTATATGGACAAAAGTATTTGGACACCTGACATTTCCATTCGTACGTAGTTTCTGTCCCAAATTGTTGCAACAAAATTGGAGGCACACAATTGTATAGGATGAATGTTTCAGACAGTAGCATAGCTATTTTCCTTCATTTCAGCATGACTGTACCCCTGTACACAAAGCAAGCTTCATGTAGTCATGGTTTAAATGGGTTGGAGTGGAAGATCTTGAGTGAATTAGAATGCTGACTGCATCCCAGGCCCCCTCACCTCACATACATCAGTACCTGATTTTATTAACACCCTGGTGGCTCCACAAGCACACTCCAAAATCTAGAGGAACATCTTCCCAGAAGAGTGGGGATTATACAAATGGTGACTAAATGTGGAATGGGATGTTCAGTAAGCACATATCAATCTTATGGTCAGGTGTCCACAAACTTTCGTCTGTTTAGTGTTTTTTTGTTTTTCCAAGCTTTAAATACAATGACGGTGGAAATGTTTACATAAATCTTTCCTAGTGTCATGAGTAGCAGTAAATGCAGCTGTGGTATAAAATAGAAATAAGGGATTTATTTGTCTATACAATGTGTGGTTTATAATTCTATGTGCAGTTTTAGAAAGCTGTCCCAGTACTGGCCATTTAAATATGCAAATGATATGCTAATATATTATGTTCTGTAAGGTTTTAGCATGATGTTAGAGAGGCCAGGTGAGTTTTACTCGAGTGTCTTTATAAATCATGACCCAAAGAAAGGCCCAAAGTGGAAGAGGGGGTTTATCACTCATCTCTTTCTCTCTCTCTCTCTTCTTCTCTCTCTCTTTTCCCCCTAGGTGACCCCAAGAACTGGCAGAATAAATCTCTTCCTGGAGATCCAAACTACATGGTTGGAGCAAACTGCGTGTCTGTGCTCATCGACCACTTCTGAGGGGAACCTGTTACTTAGACACACACACACACACACACACACAAACACACTCACACAGAACTACACACACACACACACACACACTGCCATTAGTGAAGTGAGCTCTTTAACAATTTGAAAATGAAAAAATGAAGGATGTCTGCATTTTATTTTTTATAATATTTAGATCCAGAGACAATATGATGTAATCTAAAGTACTGTTTCTTTTTTTCATCTTTTCCTTCCTCCTCTTTCTCATTTATCTCCTCGTTGGACTGCACACAAAACGCACTCTTCCCCCAGGATTTACAAGATCTGCTCCTATGACCTGTCCCATATGCCCACCGCAGTATTTAGAGTGACTGTAATATATGAAGAAGGTGATCGAGCTTTTAGTAAAGTGAGACACACACACACACACACACACACATACAGACAGAGTAAGTGTTGAGGGATGAAAGGAAGTGTAGAAATAAAACACAGTAACACAGAAGAGAAGGGCTGTGACTTAGAGATTAGAAATAAGTAAAGAAACCGTATGTGAAATAAAGCACAGAACGTTGATGTGAATCGGTGCTGCTCTCCCCTGAAAATCTCCCCAAACACAATAACACTAAAACTTTCAAAATGTAGCACAAATTTGCCCATGCTGTGAAGATCTATGCACGTCTCAGACTCAGGACTCCTGCTCTCTCTTTCTCTTTCTCTTTCTCTCTCTCTCTCTCTCTCTCTCTCTCTCTCTCTCTCTCTCTCTCTCTCTCTCTCTCTCTCTCTCTCTCTCTCTCTCTCTCTCTCTCTCTCTCTCTCTCTCACACACACACACACACACACACACACACACACACACACACACACACACACACTCCTAAAGCAGCGCGATGCCTTATTCAACTTTTTCAAGTTTGTGTTTGTCTTTTCGTTGTAAGTTATATACGATAAAAGCTACAAAATGAAGTTCTGCCAGTGCGTCTAAACCTGAAACGCAGACACACACACACACACACACACGCAGATCTCGGTGTACCTGCTTATGCACACGATTTCCGACACGACAAAGAAAACCCGCTGTATATAAAGCTAACCTGGCCTTTGTTCTTGACTTTTTTATGTCTTTATGGTTTTGTAAGAAAAGAAACGTTTCGGAAAGCAAAAGAAAAAAAACAACAACCTAAAATAAATAAATAAATGCAAAGAAAAAAATCTTTATATTCCAGTTATATCTCAAAGCCTTGCAAACTTGTCACATTAGAGTAAAAGTAATGTTTTTTTCTCTCCTTTAAATCAGTTTATCCACACTAATGTCTAAATGTGTTTTTATGGTTAGTGTCCTTTTTACACTTTATTTTGAAACCAAGAGGAATGTGCTGAGTTCGAGTTAAACGCTCTTCTGATAAAGTGCGTATCTCTGCTTCTGCATCACGTTTATTTGTAATGCTGTTTACGTGCCCTGAAATGTATTTTTTTACTAATAGAAGATTTATTATTATTATTATTATTATTGTTGTTGTTATTATTATTATTATTATTATTATTATTATTATTATTATTAAGGCACACCAGTGAGTTTTTCTTATCTTTTAAATAACACAGCTTAAGTTGAATATTAGATCTTCACACTTTTCTTCTTTTCAATTCAGGTATGCCACTATATCAATGAATAAAATAATTTTTAAAATAATAGTTTTTTTTTGTTCGTGTATGAATTAGATCATGTGCTTAGACATTTTAATGATATTTTAACAATTTTAGTCGTTTTATAATTTTTTTCAGCATTTTTATTTCAAAATGGAAGCAATGGATCCAAATCCTTACCTCAGAAATGTTAGATAACTGGCTATGTTGAAGATCATTTACTTTCAGATTATTTTTTGGTGCTTCATGACTGCATAGTGTTCTTCATTAAACTCCATAAGGTTCATAGCTTTATTTCTATTTGAAAGCACGTTGCTCTAAAATGCTTCAGGGTTCCAGCTGATTTATTTATTTATTTTTATTTTTTATCTTCACCTTTTTGGTTTGGGTGATCCTGTACATTCTGGAGAATTTGATTCCTGAACTTAGCTAACAGGAGTGGAACCTGGTGTGGTCTGCATTTGTTAACCCTCTCCTTCAGGGTTCAGTGTTATAAGACTTTCTGCGTATTATAGCTATAAAAGAGTGGTTATTTAAGCTGCTTTCCGCAATGTTTGCCTTCCGATCTCTCAGAACTGCTGCCTGCTGGATTTTAAAATAGTGTAAACTGTTAAAACTGCAGTTCCAGTTACTTCCCTATACCTTTTTTCCCCAGTGTGCAAGCCAATGAGAACAGTTGCAAAAAAAAAAAAAAAAAAACCTTGAGAGGAAGCAGACTCTGAATCCATTCATTACAGTTCCATCATTGTTGAGGTTATCGTCTGATCACTGATGGATGACTGAATCCATACTGTTTATAGCCATTGCATTTTCAAGCCAATGTAGCAGTTTATATTAGTGTATAAAATTTATACTGGTTAAAATCCAGGCACTATTCGATTATTTTTCTTTATATCTGTAGCTCATCATCCTAGATTTACAATTCAAAATCCATTACCTCATTCACTGGAAGTCCAGGAGGGAACATCTCAGTATGTTCAATGTATCCACAGACAGATGGCACTATTCTACCAGTGTTAATACAGTACACTCTATACAGGAAATTCTGTCTAAATAAATAAATAAATAATGATTTTATATTTTTAATGCTGACTGCATTAGATGCAGGCAATTTTCTTTTAAGGGTGCCAATAATTTCAGTGTCATAATTCTGTAGTTTTTCGGCCTTTGATGTGATTTCACTTGCAGAAGTTGATTAACGTTGTATTGAAATGAAAAAAAGAAAAAGACCTCGTCTGGTTAGAAGCATTTGTTGCTCTAATGATTGTGCACATATGCAAGCTGCCCATTCCAAGCACACATTATGCACCCCATACCATCAGAGATGCAGGCTTCTGAACTGAGCATTGATGAGATGCCAGGTGGTTCCTCTTCTCCTTTTCCTCTCCGGATCCATGGTTTTCAAATTTGTTTCATCTGACCAGAAAACAGTTTTTCCCACTTGTCACAGGTCATTTTAAATGAAGACGGCAGAATTTTCGTCATGTTCACATATGGCTTCTTCTTTGCACAGCAGAATTTGTGGATGACTCAGCAAATTGTTTACACTTACATGAATGGTATTTAATTAATTAATTAATGGCAGACATGACTTACATTTATCTATATTAGTTGAGTGTTGAGGGACTTGCTCAAGGGCCCAGCAGTGGTGGCTTAGGGGGTTGGGATTTGAACTCTCAACCTTTTGTTCAGAAATGCAACATCTTCCTCCTTTTGTGTTAACAGGCAGTGATCTGTAGTCTGGATGTGTTTCTGATTCCATTCAGTGACTTTCATCAAAGAATCATGCCTGTTTTTAATGCAGTGGTCCCTGAGGACCCCAAGATCATTCTCATCCAATAGTGGGTTTTGCTCTAGTGCCTTCTACAAAGTTATTTCTCCAGATTCTTGGAATTTTAATGGTCTATACTGAAGATGATATTCAGTCTTCACAATTTGATGTTCAGAACATTTCCAGCTTTTTGTTGCCTCGTCCTCAAAACTTTTTATTTTAAAATGAGAATTTCCTCAGTTTAAATCTTTTGATATGTTTTCCGATGCTCTGGGGAATAAAATCTGGATTTATGAGATTTGCATATCATTACAGTTGGCATTTTCGCAGCAACATTTTTTACGTGTATGCAGTGCACAAAAATTGGAAAGATTTTACAGTCTTTTACAACTGTGTTTTTTTTTTAACTGCTCAATTATTCAAGTAAGCTTTCCAGATCATAACATGGTACAGAATTTCTGTAAAGCAAAAAAAAAAAAAGTACTGGCAATTTAATGAACATTTATTGTGATTTTGAAGATGTTATAAATATTCTTTACAGGAGTGGTTGGACTTTGGTAAGGCACAGATCACATAACTGCCAACAGTCTATTCTAAATGTCAAAGACAAAACCTTCCAAAGTAAAATTTGCAAAAAAAAGATGGAGTAAAACTTCAAGAACATGCTGACTGGACACAAATTGGTGGATCTGTTGTGTGACAACGCAAGGAGCTCTGGTCAACTTCCCAAAAAAATAATTTAAAATTCAAGCATACTTTGCTTTCTGAAACTGGAGTAGTTTCATTAGGTCCTGCTGGTGTTGGCTGGAGGGCAGTTGATTTGTACAAGAAGCTGTAGAGAAGAACTGGCACACAGGCAGACTGCAAATAATGTCTGGCTCCAGAACTTGTCCCTGGTGTTTGAGGAAGCAAACAGAACTCTGCTGAGCATTGACCCTAGAAGAGCTACAAAAAGCCCTCTAAAGTATGGCTTGTGGTTGTACCTGTAAAATCATTCAGGCCAGAGGTGGGTGCAGATCTGATTAATAATTAATAAAAGTATAGCCAATGGGCGACTACTACTAATCTGTTCTAGAGAAATTCTCGCTTTTTTTGCCTTAAAAAGGAGACCTGTATCTTTACTGTGCATTGACCAATAGACTGTAAAGTACTGGACGCTTCTTGATCAGAAACACACTGATTCCACATGCCAGGTAGACAAATCAGCAATCAAATCTTTTTCTAAATCTCGAAATTGGCGTAGTATCTGTAAATCAGAAAAAGCTGTTATCTGTGTTGAACATAACGATTTATGGGATGTTTTAGCAGCTTTTAGATTTTGAAATAAATGTAATTATTAAAAGAAAAGGTTTGTAATGTGATGTTGAAAGTATACTGAAGATAAAAGGTGACATGCTCCTTGAAATGTCGGTAGTATCTGAGCAGGTTCTGCTTCTATAGTATGTTCTGTACGTTAGTTATAATGCACCTTCTAAATAAACACAAAATCGTACTTACATAATGTGTTTTCCTGTCTCTCTGTGAAAATGTGTTTAAAGAGTCATGCTAAAGGTATTAAATGTGCCCCTCGTGTTTTTTTCTCCACAAAATTCAGCTGGTCTAGAAGTTAGATTCAAAAGCTAGTTTAGTGTAACAGAGGTGGTCATAGGGAGTGGCAAACCTCACAGGGGGGTTTACAATGGACCAGAAAATATCTTGAAGGATTTCTAGGAAACAATAGGACTGTAAATACATTTAAAAAAAGATGAAATGTTATCTCTGGAAATGGATTTTTAACTTCCAAAAATGTCACATAGATGATTATCCATTAATCATCTTGCTGCATCGGATGATGTGTGATAATTCTTGACCACAACTACTTGGAAAAAAATCAGTCAATTCAAAGTGACCGGTATAATAAACACTGGACAACACAGAGTGTTGTAGAATTATCTAAGTTAGAAAGATGATGTTCAGTGTGTTTTGCAGTGTGTACAAAGACTGTTTACTAGTTCAAAAGACTTGATCACAGGAAATCTCTACTCTCTGTAATAAATGTTTTTCGGATGAACTAGGAGCTGGGAAGTTACCAGTGGGAAGAAGTGGGAAGTAAGCTCAGTGGTTATGGTTCTAGTTTACTGATCAAAAGGTTAGGGGTTCAAGCCCTGGTATTACCAAGCTGCCACTCTTGGGGCCCTTTAGCAAGGCACTTAACCCTCTGTGCCCCAGGGG
>NC_139582.1:11241606-11264106 GCF_946808225.1 Silurus aristotelis
ATCTTTAAAGACCCGATGCTTCCACTTTCAGGCCTGGACACTCATCTGCTCATAAACACAACAAATTATACAAAGACAATTGGTGTACACAATCTCTCACCTTATTTTAGCTCTCTCTTGTTTCTGAACACAGATTAGTGTCTTTTGCACATTTTTTTCTTTTCTTTTCTCCTGAAAACTCATTTGTATTTTACAGCTGTAACATGTCAAGGCAGGGACTCAACAAACGAGACCTGTAGGTGTGCTGTGGTATCTGGCACCAAGCAGATATAAATTGTAAGGTGGGGACTCCATGGATTGGATTTATTTGTTTAGCACGTCTCACAGATGCTCAATCAAACTGCAATCTGGGAAATCTGAAGGCCAGATCAATTCTTTGTCATGTTCCTCAAACCATTCCTGAACAGTTTCTAAATCAGAGAGCCTTATCCTGCTGGTAGAAGCCACTGCCATTATGGAATACAGCTACTGTACAGTAGGTCTGCAACAACGTTTTGGTAGGTAGTACATTGCCAAAGTAACATCCTATTAATGCCCAAACCCAAAATTTCCAAGCAGAACATTTCCCAAAGCACCACACTGCTTATGTTGGAGGTTAATCAATCAGCCTTGTGGAGCCCATGATTCTGTCACTGATTCACCAGTTGTCTTTTTTTGGAACACTGTTAAGTACTAACTACTGTACTGTACTGTAACACACAACACACACACACCATGGTCTTTCTGAAGACTTAAGATTCTAATTGGTTGAAAGGTGTGTGTTCAGCTTAATCCACATCCTGTATTAATGTGCTGCCTTGAACAAATGTAACCATTTTAACAAACAGTCACAGCAGCATACAGTGTAAGACAACTCTTTGCAAACATTTCCAATTGCTCTACTGAGCTAAATAGATGATTTATAAACGTCTTATAACTTATGTGGTGATTTTGGGTCGAGACACAAACGGCCCCATGAACTAAAACATACCACCGCTTTCTATAACCAGACGAAATGTTAATTTTTAGATAAATGTAAGAAAATTTTTTTTGCAAAACTGAAAGAAAGTTACCAGGAATATTAACATTTCTCTCAGGTTTGTAAAATGCAGTAAAATGTTACTGTTATTATTATATATAATTACTTTATATTACTGTTATAATTATAAATATACTCCTAACCAAACTCCTATGGGGTTTGTTTGTTAAATAAGTAACAAATATATTATTATGTAAAGCTTTCTAAATTTAATCTAACATTTAAATAAGTTGTTTGTTTGTAAATACTTGTGAAAATACAGCTGTATTTAAATGCAAATGTATTTAAGTCAATTAAATCACAATCAGGTCAAATAATGCTTTTGCTAGACTTCACATGATATTTTGTTATGCGTCATAAGTATTTTATTAAATTATCTTAGAGTTCCTTATTACTGTTATCACTTATATCAGCCTGTATGGTATTTGCATAACACTTCACAGATCATTTGTCAGTTTTACAATCTCTCAGTGACTCTCTTCCTCTTTTATTTTATCTCTAAGACAAAGGGAATTTCATTTCTTTTTTAATTATTATTTTATTATTTATTTTATTTTATTTGAATTAAGGCACCAGAGATGTGCATGAAGCATATACAGCAGAATTCTGAATGTTAAGGCCAATGTGTTGTCATTATAAAGATTTGTATTAAGTTTCTAAGAGTTTAAACTCAAAGAGCCGACTCATTAATTAACGTAAGTAGTATTACAGCTAGCCAAAAAAAAAAGTTGAATATGAAGCTTTTCCTTGCTTGTGTACTCATTAATTTTTATTTAATGAAACCATTTTGTCTGTGAAATCAAGTGTAATTGAATGTGTTTTCTTGCTTTGTTGAGAATGTATAAAATAGTGGTCAACAGGGAGTGTTAGTTAGTATTAGTGTAGTGTTAATGTGTATATTTGATGCATGAAGCGTGTAAGGCCAGGTGATAGTGTGGGTTGATTTGTTCTCTTAATTTTTTTGTCTCTCTCTCTCTCTCTCTCTCTCTCTCTCTCTCTCTCTCTCTCTCTCTCTCACACTCTCTCACACACAAACCACTGCAACTGAATAATTCACAAAACTAGTAGAAAACTCATCTCCTGTGAGGACAAAAGTTCATATCTGCCTGTTGCAGAAAGATTCTCATAACCACAACAACATTGGATTACCATTCAAATCAGATTGTTTCTCGTCTCTGGGGCCTGCAGTGTGCCGTGCTGGGAAACAAAGATAAACACATAACAGTTGTATCCATATTGCAATATAGAGACTGTGAGAGTGTATGAATATTACATTTGTAAATGTTGCACATTAAATAATCAAAAAGCAAAGAATACATTGGCAAATGTGTTTTTATAATGGTTTACATATTTTTTATTAAATGTAAGAGGATAAATTATGCTTGTTTGATCAAATCCTTAAAACTGGAGTAAGTAAATTATTAATTTTAGTATTTAATTATCAGTGGTGGACGAAGTACACAAAACATGTACTTGAGTTAAAGAATAGTTACAGTAGGTAAAATATTACTCTGGTAAAAGTAAAAATACAAAAGTATTTGCCTTCAAATTTGTACTTAAGTATCCAAGTACTTTGATTTACAGTATTATGGATATTATGTTAATTATATTAACATTTGTCACGAGACTCTTGCTTAATCAACTTAGTTTATGTTAAAAGGCTCTAATGTTACTCTTAGCACAGCAGTCTATTACCTGGGCCTTCAGTGATGACTTACCCGACTCAATCCACCTCTTAATACCACCACAATCACATTGCGATTATAGAAACCATCAATACTATGAACAAACCCTTTCCCGGGCTGAGACAAGCTAGCTAGTGTAACGAACGGAAGTGTAACGAACTGGTGTAAACCGAACGGAAAAAGCAGTTTTTTCCCGGGACATTGGAGTCAGGGGGATCTGCCAAATATCCCTTGGTTAAATCCAGTGTTAAATAAAAGTGTGCCGCACCTAACCGATCAAGCAGCTCGTCGATACGAGGCATTGGATACGTGTTGAATTTAGACACCGCGTTGACTTTTCGATTGTCCACACAGAACCGGACCGACCCGTGACTCTTGGGCACCAAGACCACTGTGCTGCTCCAATCACTGTAAGACTCCTTGACTACCCCCATGTCAAGGATAGCCATGAGTTCATCCCGAACGAATTATTTGTGTTCGGGTAGCCGGTAGGGGCGACTACACACCACTATACCAGGAGACGTCTCAATATGGTGTTTTATGAGTTTTGTCTGACCAGGTAGGGGGGAAAACACATCCACAAACTATTGTTGCAACGTCTCTACCTGTGCCTTCTGCTATGACGAGAGGTGGTCTCCACAGGGGATCGAGGGGGACTCTGATTTTGGCCTTACTTCTTGGACCATTCCGCCATCCGCGGCTGAAGTTGTGCAACGAACTGCTCGAGAACTACTAGGTCCAGAACCTCTTCAGCACTCCAGTCCTCGTCCAGTAGCCACCTCTGGCACGCGTCACGGATCTGCTGGGTGAACGCGAATGGCCGGCTGACTTCACGGAGTGTCAGTGAGCGGAACCGCTGTCTGTGCTGCTTCGGTGTTCATCCCACTCGCTGGGGGATCGCACACTTTAGGACATCATACTCCAGCATGCGAGTTGGGCTTTCCTGGTAAGGAGCGGCAGAAAGCAGAGGGCTTGCTCCGAGCCCGACCATTTCCTGCGATAGAAACATTTCCAGGAATGCCTCAGCGTCGTCCTGCAGGCCCATCTTGCTTAGTGGGACGCTAGGTGCAGGTGCCGGGGCAGCAGCAGGAGCTTTTCGACAGCCCAGCACACTCCGGAAGTGTGGGAGAGCAGAAGGTTCAGGGGAAGGAACAATACTCGGGACCAGGACCAGTTCCAAACAAATCTGTTTAGTGAGTTTAGAACATTTATTAGTCAAAATCTCCCTCAGGTGTGTCATTCCTACGCTTTTCTGCTCCCGGCCTCGCCCTCCATTCACAAATTGGCACTTTTATTGTCATTTCAGACATATACAGTATAGTACAAAGTGAAGCCCAGGACTACAGTGATTCATAATACAACATAAACTAACACTTAATGACACAAAACTAACTAGGACACTATAAAGTGCACATGGCAAATGTGTGAAACAACATTTAGTGTAATCAACACAACATAATGAGCAATAAACACAATGACAGTGCAGCACCGACCAGTACAATACACATGTTTGCCAGATAATATTAAATAGTGCACATGTAAACATTTGTTGGTGTAGCAGCAGTTATTTGTGTGTGCGAATTCCTTTGTACTGAGAAGTCAAATGTTTCAGTACCTTCTTCCAGATGGCAGGAAGGCAGAGAGTGTGTGTGAAAAATGTGGTCAGCCACAATGCTGGTGGATTAGCAGATTTTACGTATGGTCCAGATAATCTTCTTCATTTTGTAGGGTCTTGTGATCTAAGACACAAGCACAATTTCCAAATCAGGCACTGATGCTGCTGCCCAAGATGTTCCTCTGTAAAATATGGTGAGGACGGGTGATGACTGGTGGGGCTTCCTCAGCTTTTTCAGCAAGTAGAAATGCTGCTGGGCATTCTTTGTTATAGAACTAGTGTCAAGAGTGAGGTGAGGATCCTCGCCAGGTAAACACAGAGAAACCTGGAGATTATGATGCCCACAAACTTAACAAGCATCTAATTTGTTTTATCCACATTTAGAAACAGGTTGTTGGCTTTACACCAGTACATTAACCTCTGTATTTCCTCTCTAGATGCACTACAGTCATGTCAAGAGTAAACTTGATGATGTGGTTGGGGCTGTGCATTGCTGCACATTCATAAAAAAAAAAAAAAAAAGGTTTTTGAACGACAAACTCTTAGATGAATGATTTTAACAAAAAATAGTTATCTTAGAAGTCTCCATTGCACACTCCAGGTCAGTAGGTGGCACTAATGCAGCTTAAGCTTCTTTGCCAATATCCAAAAACATCACCTTTAGCTCTGACAATTAGTTTTTTTTATCTTAAAATATTTTCAGAGCATGTACAAGGTGGAAAAGTTTAGTGTGAAATCATTTCCACCCATGTCACCAGAGTTATAAATTTGACGAAAGAAAATGTGTTTCGTCTCAGTGCAGGTGCTGCTGTCAGGTCTGATTGGACTTGTCATGGAAAAAAAACCCTCTCTCTGGTGGTAAGTATTAAATCTCTCCCGTGTGTGTGTGTGTGTGTGTGTGTGTGTGTGTGTTTGTGTGTCATCCCAAGACACCTGGTTTTGCTTTTCCCATGCCTGACTTGGACAATTAATCTTAACTACGATTTTGTGCAGTGACGTGAATCACATTCGACTGGATAATTTAGTCAAAGTCCAGAAAATCAGTCTAAAAAAACCACATGAGTAAAATCTTTTACTGGATTAAACGCGAGTCAGCACATGTGTATAATTGCTTGTTAGTCTGAGACTTTTTAAACGGAGAACTTGTTTGATGAAAAGAAACTCTCCTCTAGCTTTTGAATCACAACAAAGTAGGGAGCTGAGAGTGACGATGATTCCCTGTCATGCAGTCTGGGTACCGTGGAGAATAGACAGTGGATGCATAAATGGGGTTTAAATTTGGCACAAATTCTGAATCCTCATCAAATAACCCCAACGCAGCAGTTTCCAGTCACGAACGCGGACAGTGATAATGACACCAGCTGGATGCTGGAGGTTTATAAGTGCGTCAGTAGCCCAGAATCTCACAAAGATCCGAGCATAAAACTGAAATCTCAGCACAGGTGCGAGACTTATAGAAATATATTCATTTATTGCCATTATGGTTTATCAGTAAAATTTCCATGCTTGTAGAGTTTATATTATTATTCTATGATCTACCTTTTGGCACAATATATTCTATCATGCTGCAGTAACATTTTAATTACCTAATGTAAAATTAGAATAAGTAAAATGTCTAGTAAACTACAGTATGAGCTTATCTCAGGTTATTTTTTATCTTTACCTTAATGTTGCATTTGGTTTGAGGTCTGCAACTTGTGTTTACTGATGATTCTTGAAGAAAAAGCCACCCCATCTAGAAATTACTACACAAGCACCTCGGGTAAGTTCAGGTAGTGATATCAAATCAAAATGGCTGCTCACATTATTATCTGTTACACAGAATACACTCTGGATTAAACAAATGAGCATTACATCAAGGTGTGCACACATTCATTCACACCTAAAGAGGAACTTTAGCATAGCCAGTGCACCTACCAAAATGTTCTTTTGAGGAAACATATTGTAATTAAGTGGTGACAACACTACTTACTGCACCATCATGATATTTATTCATCTATCTATCCATCAATCCAATTCTCTTACTTAAAATTTAAGCTTTTATTGTTGCCATGGTCTTACACTTTCCTTTGTCAATTGCTGTTGCTATAGTGACATTTAATGCTCATAGAAATGCTGTGTCTGCTAGTCAGGTAGAATGTAAAAATTTGTGAGCATGACATAGTTTTCATGCTCAAAATGCTTACCTGTTTGTAGTCTTTTTGTTTTTTTGGATTGCAGTCCTTGTCTGGATCCATAGTTGTTTATACGCATGATAAATAGTACAAACATTAATCATAATTGTATTTTTAGTCATTTGAATAGCTTTTCTGAGTAATTAGCTAGCTAATTTTGCTAGTTTGAAGAAGAATTATAATAGGCAAACATTAGAGGCTGTTTTAAGTAGCTATATTTCTCAATTACAATCTAGGAGGGGGTATATGTCAGAGAACCACCAGTCACACCCCCCTCAAACTCTCAAGACTCTCGCTCAGCCTCTTCCTCCTATAAATCACCTGCACCTGTTTTCCCTTAATCAGTCCTCTTTTAAAGATCTCTTTCTCCCTTCACTCGCCATCCAATCTACCCTACACTTACCCTAGATTATCTGGAGTCCTTACTGATCCTGTGCTTTCCTGTGATCCTCGTTACGTTTGCTACAGTTAAGTTTGTTATTTCCTGCACTTTAGTTTCTGAGTCTCCTTCGTTGGTCTATTAAAAGATCAATAAAACTACACATTGTTTTACTCCCGGTTTCTGACATATAGTGTTTCGTAACACATATTTTAGAGTAGTCAATGTGCAGCTTGTATAACAGTACAGATTTACTGTCCTCTGAAAATAACTCAACATACAGCCATTATTATCAAAATAGCTGCCAACAAATGTGAGAACACCCTAAGTGATAACAGCTGTATGTCTCCTAACCATGCAAAGCAACATGTCCTATTCATCTTGTTTTTGTCTGCTTGAAATGGCCATACACATTTGTGTTTATTGTATTAGAGCAATTAAGATTTTGTGCTTTGAGTAAATATATCTAATATTGACCACTGGATGTTCAACATGGCACCTTACGGTCAATAAAAATTAGAATTGTTCCTCTCCACAAAGATGGCCTAGTGGCTGGGGTCATACAGAGGTTTTCTAAGACGGGTTTGACTCGGAACAGGCCTTTCAAGGGTTGATAAAAGAAGTTAAGTCCTCGTGCTGTGCGTCAAGTGCAGAAGTTGGATTGCATGAGTGATGTAGCACTGCTTAGGCCTTGCAGAAGCAGAAGGTCCACTTGTCAGTGCTCAGACCATACGCCGCACACTGCAACAAGTATGTTTGCAGGGCCTTCATCCCAGAAGAAAGCCTCTTCTGAAGCTGGCTGACAAGAAAGTCCATAAACAGTTTTCTGAAGACAACCTGTCCAAAAGCATGAATTACTGGAACCATGTCCTGTGGTCTGATGAGACTAGGATAAACCTGTTTGGCTCAGATAGTGTCCAGCATGTGTGGTGTTGCCCTGGTGAGGAGTGCCAAGTGTATCAATCAAGCATGTTGGTGGTAGCATCAGGTCTGGGGCTGCATGAGTGCGGCTGGTACTGGGGAGCTGCAGTTCATTGAGGGTAAAATGGATTCCAACATGTACTGTGACATTCTAAAGCAGAACATAATGCTGTCCCTTAAGAAACTGTGACGAATGGCAGTTTTCCAAAATAGAAACGACCCCAAACAAATCGCCAAGATGACAACTGCATTGCTGTTGAAGCTGAAGGTGATGGAGTGGCCAAGTATGTCTCTAGACCTGAACCCTATTGAGCACCTGTGGGGCCTCCTCAGGTGGAAGGTGGAGAAGCGCCTTATGTATAACATCAAGCAGCTCTGTGATATTATTATGGAGGAGTGGAAGAGAAAACTGTGAAAGCTGGTGAATTCTATGCCCAGGAGGATTAAGGCAGTGCTGGATAACAATGCTGCTCACACAAAATATAGACACTTTGGACACAGTTTTGACATGTTCACTTAGGGTGTACTCACTTTTGTTGCCAGTTATTTAGACAGTAATGGCTGTATGTTAAGTTATTTTTAGGGGACAGTAAATCTGTACTGCTATACAAGATGCACATTAACTACTCAAAAAAACTATGAAATAGATGTGGGCGGTGTACTCACTTTTGTGAAAAACTATACATACTTATACACATTTTCTATTGTCTATCCATACTGAACCACATTTAGGTTTATGTAAATTCTATTTCTATTCCACTTTTAATGTCACAGACAGTCGTAAAAAAGTATTTCACTGTGGGTCGTATTGTGTTATGTGACTAATAAAATTTTAATTTGACTGCAGGACACTTGTGCACTTGTGTATTGTGTAAACGTAAAATCTCAGGGTCTCGTATAGTAATTGTTTTCCAGGAGGCTGACCCATGTGCCCATTTAAAATCTGTGAGCTAACTGCTAATAAACACAGCTAAATTGCGCTTTGTCTCATCATCGATGGCCAAATCTCAGCAGAGTTTATCACTGCACTACTTTTAGCACCACGTCCTACAAACAGACAGCTCAGGATGCAGGGAGGCTTTGTTAAAATATTAATGGATCTACTCTGTTTGTTCTCAAGGAAATTTTTAAGTGCTGTTTTAACACATGCACACACACATGGTTGAAAAGTCACAAATTATTAAAAACATATTTTATCTGCTAAGTAGCTCATCGAGAACAAAACAGTGTAGTTTTTTTTCTTTCGACAGCAGTATGTAAACAGTCTGAGTTGTTGTTGTTGTTGTTGTTGTTGTTCAGCTCAGCAGGGTAGATTTTTTTAGGATAGTTATTTTCCACAAGATGTTTCCTAAAACCTTAAACTTCAAGCTTGGCCCAGCTGTGAGAGGAAAAAGACTCCCTCCAGCATCTCAGGTGACTTCATAACCATTCTCACTTCTCTTTAAGTTAAGTGACCAAAATTTTCTTGTTACATTGCCTAGAACAAGAAGTGAGATGCACTTTTTCTGAGATTAGAAATGTCAAAGCTTATAACATATAAGAATGACAATCTTTTAAACACAAGCATTACAGATGCACAAAACAGCGCAAATGTGAAGAAATACGGTTTACAGTGAGACAAATTTAATGTGTTTAATTAGGTGATTTATCTGATTATTAATCAGACCATAAACACTAGTCATACAGCAATGTATTATCAATATTACATTTTACAGTGAAAAAAAAAAAAAGTCCTCCATTTCCACTCCCAAGGATTTATAGGCAAGGGTTTAAAGTCGGTGTTCGAGACGTGCGTAAATAACCCTGTCTAAAATGTGTTTACTCAAGAAAATCTAGAAACATCTGAGGCATTAAGTTTAAATACAAAGGAATTTTCCAGAGTAAATAATAACAAACTCTTTAAACTGATGTTGTCGACTTTTTGTGATTTTGTGTATAACATTGGATTGGACACAAAAATGTATAATTAATTAAAATGTAATAATATGAATATAAATTAATTTAAAAAATTTATTATTTATTATGCTCTTTATTCGGCTTGTTTTAACTTTGTATATATATCAATGAGCTTGATACATCATCTTGGCAAAAATCTCAGCCAGTCTTGTTCAAGATTTCCTCTGCACTCCTTCTGTAGTTGAGTCATCATGGCTTAATTCATCCTAATGACATGTAAAGGCTTCTGAATCCTCTGCAATTTTCCCTATCATATATCACTCTATATCAGGATTCCAGGGTTTTCTCAGCATTATTCTTGGTCTTTTCAGATTTAATTTTCATTACTGATCTTCAATTATCTGTAATCTTACTGTGTCTGGATCTTACAGTGTGCAACTACTCAAGCTGCAGGTGCGCATGAAGCATCCTTAAGAGATGGCTCTTCAGCCAAGTAAAGACCTGGAGCACCTTTTAAATAAACTCGAGTATTCAGCATGCAAAATAAATCACAAAGGTTTTCCAACATTCCTCTACACATCATTTGATTTGAAATAAACGTAAATAACTCTTGAAGGTAGTGGCACTGAAGAAGTGAAAAGCACAAGTTTTGCATGAATTAATGTGTGTTAATTTGTGACTTTTTGGTGATTTTGTGTCGATGTGGATATAGTAGTCCAGTGGGCTCCCTGCCACACCCTGATGGAAGCAGTGCTAATCTAAAACATACGACGTTGCTAGATAAATTAATGTCTTTCCCGCTAGCATTGTTATCCGGGTTCCTGACGAAGCCAGGGAAATAATAGACAGAGTGCTTAATCCAGACAGACAAGCTTTTCTTCATAGCTCTGGCTGAGCGATTACAGCTGCTTTAAGTGATATAGGCAAGACAGATGATGTTAATGGGATGGAACCCGAGTCCCGTCACAATGCAATGAATGACTGAGGCATTGTAGACTGTGAGACAATAAGAATGAATGTGTAGCTTTTCAGCCTCCCCTTCGAGCTGAAATCTAATCAGAATCTCACTAGCAAACACATCCTTAGTAAAAGTAAATAATACCATACATGTAAATGATTTAGTAGAAGTTATAGTTACCAAGGCATAAAGAACTTGTATAAAGGTGTCTGTTATTATGCAAAGAATAAAACAAGACGAAGTGTGTGTTTAAGGGAAAAACAATGTGATGGTTTGATGAAGTAAGTTACTGCTACCACTTTAAATTGGATTATCTTCAAATAACACAACATCCCAAATTGTTTCATTCCTATCACCACACGGAAATTACAATTTACCATTCATCATGATGGGTTTTTTTCCCATTTACTGATTAAATTTAATGTTGTGGAAGATCCCTGAAATAGTTTTTGTCCTGATTTTTGTTCTGATCATAATATCTATAAACATTTGGTCCCTTGCAAATTATAGATGGAGGAAAAAAAAAAAAAAAAAAAAATATATATATTTTATATGCCAGCACATAATTATTTCAAAATAGAACATAATGTCCCATTGGACTACCTCTATCATTACTGAATTTAAAAAACAAAATAAAATAAAAATAAATTCTCTTTTTCTTGTGTGTGTCTCTTTATTATTAATTATTATGAGTATTGTTTTATTTCTATGCTGTCATCCCAAAAACTCTATACACCACACACATTTCATTCTGTAAGTCTAGGCTATGTGTTTTGAGCTCTGTGCTACAGTTGTGATTACAGACCCACTATAATCCATTACTATAATCCCTTTCTAAGTCTGGGTTTAATCCTCAATTGGCTTTTACCCTGTAATGTGCTTCTTCAGGCTTTGCACCAGCCAAAAGGTTCACTACAGACCAAGTGTGTGTAAGAGTGCAGGTGAGCATTGTTCTCAAGTGAATAATTAGCTGTCTGTGAGTGCGAGCAGCATATTCAAACTGACAGCCAAAACAGGGACCTCTTTCTGACCTCAGCACACGTCCAGCCAGCTGCTTGAGTAGCCTGCAGCATACAACATCACTGTGGACACTCATCTCAGACATAACCCAGGGCTTTGGCAAAGATGTGACAGAATGAGAGGTCCGAGAGCAAGAATCACATAATAAGCCAAGATTTTTTAATTGCCAAATTGAAAATAAAAGGAGATTTGAAAGAGAAGTACAAATACACAGATAATGTCGATATACATAATTCCTTTAGAACCTTAAGAACACAGATAAACTGAGCTTTACAAAAAGGCTAAATACAAACAGCCCGAAAATTTTGTAAACAATGCGTAATACATTAAAATGGCGTGTATGTAGTTCCAAGCTACAGTATATAGTCCAGGGATGAGACTGTAGTCCCAAGCCACAGAGTTTGCACCGGTTCTAACAACCAAAGCCATTTAAACCATTTAAAATGACATTTCTAATCTGCTTCACAAGTCCAGGTCTAGTTCAGTTTTCCAAGTCATAAAGTTTTCATCAGGTCAAGAACACTATTTAGAATAAATCAGTCTCTGTCTTATAAAACTTAGCATTCAATTTTGAAATTTCTGAGTGATATATTATTAGTTTAGATCAGTGTCTCATAGGGTCTTAGATGAGTCCATGGTTCCAATGCATAAACTCTAAGATTAGAGAAATTTTTAAAACTGCCGAATCAGAATCAATCCAGGCTCATAGGCTGCATCCCCTGCCAACACCTTAGAGTCTCCAATCTCCTTCAGGTTGCATCTCCTGCATAGCACATAGTCCACCTGTGTGCACTTTCCTCCACTCTTATACGTCACCCTATGATCCTCCTTTTTCTTAAAATAAGTGTTCACCACTGCCATTTCCATCCTTTTAGCAAAATCCACCACCATCTGCCCTTCCACATTCCTCTCCTTAAAACCATACCCACCCATCACCTCCTCATCACCTCTGTTCCCTTCACCTACATGCCCATTAAAGTCTGCCCCAATCACCAATCGTTCTTTCCTAGGTACACCATCCACCACTTCATCTAATTCACTCCAGAATCTTTCCTTCTCCTCCATCTCACAGCCGACTTGTGGAGCATAGGCACTGATGACATTTATCATCATCCCTTCAACTTCCAGCTTCACATTCATCACCCTATCAGAAACTCTCTTCACCTCCACTACACTCTTACTGTACTCTTCCTTCAGAATCACCCTTACACCATTTCTCTTTCCATCCACACCATGAAAGAACAGTTTAAACCCACCTCCAATGTTCCTGGCCTTACTCCCTTTCCACTTGGTCTCCTGAACACACAGCATATCTACCTTTCTCCTCTCCATCATATCAGCTACCTCTCTCCCTTTACCCGTCATAGTCTTTACCCGTCAACATTTAAAGTACCAACCCGAGCCTCCACTCTCCTACACTGCTCCTTTTTCTGCCGTCTCTGTAGACGTCTTCCTTCTCTCCTTCTCCTCCTTCGGTGATATTACTGTATTAAAAAAATATATATATATTATCATTTATATTTTGTGTATTCAGTCTTAGTTCAGGCATCTGATGGTTAGCCAGTGCAACTAACATTGCATCCTGATTCATGTTTATAATATTTGATAAGTTCATACCAAAATAGTCATTTTAAAGACATTTTGAAAAAAGGTCCTGTTTTTGTCTTTCGACCTCAAGATGCAAGTTATTTGCAGCAAATGCAGTTGTGTTTACAGCCATAAAGAATCAAAACTGTGCCAGCTCTGATCTAGAAGACAGAGAAATGGTTCAGATAATAGAGTTGGCCATAATTTAATTTTTCAAAGCATGGGCGTTAAATCTTAGCCCGTGTGAGAAATGATTGTGTGTGTGTGTGTGTGTGTGTGTGTGTGTGTGTGTGTGTGTGTGTGTGTGTGTGCTGACTCATTCGATCAGCAGTGGGTGCTCGTCTGCCAACAGCACTGGCATTCGTGCCTCTAAAACTGTGGGAGCGTCTGTCTGCGAAACCGGGAGAGAGAAAGACATTGAAAAATTATACATGTGACATATCTCAGTTTGAAGATAAGCCTGTTGAATTGAGCCCTACTGCCCTTAGAGGCTTAATTCCACCTCACTATTAATTAAAATATGAATTATATGTCTTATCCGAGGGTTATGATGATCTGCGCTCCAGGCTTCTGGAACAATTTGGTAGGTGTTATATTATATTACAAGATTTGTTGCAATTCTGCATTCAGAGTAGAGAAGGGAAAATGAAAGCCTCATCACTGTCTCTGTCTTTCACTCTTAGCCCTTTCTAATGCAATTGATTATGACAGTATATAGCAGGATCGGATCAGTGAGATCCATCAGTCATGATCTGCTAGGTTTGCCTAGAGCATCATCTCTGTTCGGCATAATGAAGTATTTTAAAATGATAGAAGCTATCAGTCTGTTTCGCTCTATTCAACCAAATGAGTTACAGGAAACTGGCACAATGCTCTCTATTTATATGTAATCTTTTATTTTCCTCTCATAAGGTTAAAATAAAGATTGATGCCATACTTAATAAAAAAATAAAAATAAAATAGATTTTACGAGGACGTGTGAGATTTGAGCTTTTACCTTGTAAAACAAAACTAAATGCAAAGCATTTCAGCAGGTTCTTTTTATTTGTGTAAAACTAGTAATTAGCAGCTCAAATCAAATGGACCGAGAAATGCAGAGAGTTCTGCAAGAAAGTAATTAACATTTTAGCATTTATATTTATATAATTTGTGCCAAACAGCACACAAATACATTACAACACCTTTGAGCACTGATATTAATGCATCGCAAAATGCTGGCTCAAACATCTGGAATAATCATGTGAGTTACATTTGGCTAAATTGTACAAATAAATACATTGAGCTAAATCTACATCGTGCTGAAAACAATAACAGCTAAATGAATTCAATGAATACATATTTTACACTTTTTAACACTCTTAAACCCTTCAGGCTTGTGTGGCTGTCCCTCTGAAGGAAGTCTTGAAAGAACCCACAAATAGTTTTTCCTTCTAAATAACTAAACTAACTAACTAACTTTCTTTCGGCTTCTCCCGTTAGGGGTCGCCACAGCGGATCCTCCGCACGTTTGATTTGGCACATGTTTTACGCTGGATGCCCTTCCTAACACAACCCTCCCTAATTTATCCGGGCTTGGGACCGGCACTGAGAGTGGCTGGGGATGGTTCCCTGACCGGGAATCGAACCCGGGTCGCAGCGGTGAGAGCGCTGCATCTTAACCACTAGACCACCAGGGGACAGTTTTTCCTTCTAAATAAAACACTTTTATTTAATTATATTTTGAAGTTATTGATTTTTCAAGTGCTCAAATCCAAATCAGTATCATTTTCTTAATGAATTAGACATGTTCAAGGTTGTTAAACATGGACAATTGGACAGGGATCTTCATCAAGAGATTATTAAACCTAAGGATGATCAGATTTCTAAAGAATTAAAACACTGAAAGCTTGTTACAGGAGGACACAGATGAGAAAACATAGAGGCACAACAGAAGAGCACTCTGTTCTTCTTGCAATCTTTTCTGAAAGGAGAACAATTAGTTGTTCTACCAAATTAGAACTTGGAGGGACAAAACCGAACAGTGCATCAAGATGTTGAAATATATGACAGAGGTTCTTAATCCTCCACATTCGTCCTAATCCGTGCTCTTTGATTCTCTGTGTTCTGCTTGGAATCCTTTCCAAAAGTAAAACACGTCATTGATTGGTTCTAAACCAGCAGAACATGGAGAGATGAATGGAAAAACCCATACGTGTTCTGCATTTCAAGTGTGTATGGCACAGCAATGCATAAGCAGTGTATGCGCACATTTTTTTGAAGGCAGTCATTCGAGTCTCACTGCATCCATCTCCTGCTGTTTCTATATTTTATATTAATGTAGCGTGTCTTTCTCGCTGTCCATATTTCATATGTATTTTAAATATAAGATGAAACTCTCTTAATGGCTGTCTTGCTCTCTTTTTTTTTTCTCGATCTATCTCTCTGCCTGTAGTACATATAATCTTTGTGTTCTGTGTTCCTCCTCAAATCGCTGGTAAATTGAAGCATTTAGTGACAGCAGGAGAGTCTGAAGTGTGTTAAATCACCTCCCTTCCAGCGATGAAGCACAGCCCAGTTACAAATCTCCCATCACATCCATCTCCACCCCGTCCGCATTCCCACTCAGTGTCCTGTTTCGTCACTTTTCTCAACTGGAGCAGAACAGGAAGGATAGATAGTTTCCTGCTTGCGAGACGATAGAATTTCCTGCTAGCATAATGCTAATGAGAGGAAGTTTCTTGAGTAGATTACATAGATACCACGAGACAAACACAAACCACTTTTCATTACAGAAGCAACGAATTAGGAACTGCTTTAGGCTTTTCCTGCTTTTGTTCAGTTCTTGGAGAACATAATTCTACGCTCGTTGCTAACACGTGTATTTTGATCTTGTTTCAGCTCTACTAGATTAATGCTTGATACTGTAGGTGTTCCTGGAATGGACTGCAGAGCTTTACTGAAGGCAAATAGAGGAATTTTAAAAGGCAACAACCAAACCTTTGGTGTTTATTCTTATACCTTATAGAAATATTCAAGGTACACAGACCACTGATTAGCCCTTTAAAGCCTTTCTCTGAACTCTAATGAGAAGGGACGTGAAAAGCTCAGTGGTTCAGGCTCTGGGTTTCTGTTTGGAAGGTCAGGGGTTCCAGCCCCAGTATCACCAAGCTGCCACTCTTGTGCCTTTGTGCTCTGTACTCCCGGGGTGTTGTATCACGGTGGACCCTGTGCTCCGACCTTAGCTGCGTAACATCGTTGGGGTATGAAGAATTTTACTGTGCTGTAATGTACATGTGACAACTAAAAGAAATCCTTAATTGCACACTACAGGTGTACTCTTGATTGTACCTGAATCAAAGATAAGTAAACACGATTGATACATTTATTTCTGAGATTGTATGTTTAACTGTGTGCTTTGGTTTAGTTTCTTCTCTCCGTTTTAACAGCCTGGTTGTTCCACTCCACGCATTGTGTATACAACGTGTCAAACTCACTGCACTGGCGCAAATGCGCTGTTACCGTGTTTGGCCTCTAGGTGGGGATGTTTTAGAAGATTTTTCACGTGGCTTCTAATACAAACGCGTGTCAAACTGACCTCATGTGTAACATGCCTGACCATTAAACATGACCCGAACACATTCTGTGCTCTGTGCTCCTGTTTTACTAGGACACTGTTGAGTGCTTGCGTTTTTCTTTGAGTATTGTCCAAAAATAATAAGCATGTTTTTTTCGGTCCTCGGTTGAGTGAAGCGCAGGACGAACTGGACAGTGTAGATTTTCTAAATACGTCCATGTGATAAAACACCAGCAAAACGCACCAAATTGTTCACCAAACCCCCCACATTCTGTTTTCTCCAGTCGATTATGTTGATTGTAGATGATGGCGTTCGCGTCCTTGGCGTCACAGAGAGCCGTGTGTGTGTGTGTGTGTGTGTGTGTGTGTAAGAGAGAGAGAGAGAAAGAGAGAGAGAGAGAGAGAGAGAGAGAGAGAGAGAGAGAGAGAGAGAGAGAAACGCGCCATATGCAGCCTTTTAACACACTGCATCACCTGGCGGACGCGAACGCACCATCCGGCTCTCTAACGAGTCTTAACACGCATCTAGTTTCATTTCCATCACCTTTATGTTTAATTTCATGAGCAGTGATGACTCAAAGAGAAGACTGATCTCTTTAGGAACCGTAATGCTCTGACATGGATGTGATGGATCACCTCTAGTACGCGCGCCCCCAGAGCGCGCCTTTGCTACGGTTTTCTTTCTTCACCCCTTTCTCTTTGGATAAGGGTTGTTCCAGATCTACTTTGGAGATACTTGTTCCTTCGTCTTCTGGTAGATCTTTAAGAGCAGCGTGGTGAGACAGCACTGAGAGCAGTGCGGCGGTGAGGGGGAAACGCTTGACCCAACTCCAGGATGCTCCGTGCGCCCTCGCGTCACACCGCGCACCCGGTCTGCGTGCGCTTCAGATAACTGAAGAATAATCCTCAATTGGGAAGTACTGCGTTGAAGTTTCCGAGTTTGAAACCTCCACCTGATCCCCCTTTTTTTTGTCGTCGCAAACATGCCCGTGAACGCCATGCCGAGAGCAGGAGGAGGATCTCTGAGTCCGGCGGCTCTGTCCCGCAGCCTCTCGCGGCTCAGGGAGCTCCGAACGCGGACTCGGCTCATGCTGTCGCTCGGTGTGGCGCAGATGGTGCTCGGGAGTCTCATTCTGGCGGTGAGCTTCGCCGCTCTGGCTCTTACTACCTCTCCCAGAGTCAGGCATTCCTGTCCCTTCTGGGCCGGGTTCTCGGTAAGTGTTATCTTACTGCCACTTAGGTTTCCACCTGCCAATATAACGCACTTGTATAGTACATTTTATTTTGACTGTCGCTTCCAATGAGACATTTGAGTAAGATAAGGTTAAAAGTCATTCCCAACAATGGCAGCTTTGGGGGTGTTGGGATTTGAACTCACACCCTTCAGATCAATAACCCAATGGCCATAACCGTAAACCACTTTCACTAAAGGAGGACGAGTTAATCTTCTACAATGCAAAAGCTCTGTGGTGATAAAAACAGTGTAAAGTAGATTTGGCCCTACTTTTAATTCTTGCCATCAAATAATATAAAACTCATCTATGCTCTTCTTTACACACTTAGGGCCTGAAGTGATTATAAGGACTGTGGCAGTAAAATCCAGGGAGCCCCCTTTATTGCTCTTATGTTCCTCTGTTGCCCTTATAAACAGCATGATTAGCAAACTACAATGTGACTGTCTGAAAGTGTTCTTTTCTATGTATTAGATGTAGTAGATCAGGCTAATGAATCTGATACGATGAACCATTGCTCCATCATGCTGGATACAAAAGACACCTTTGTGTTGTATGGAAATGTAGACTTCTGTATACTTTATACAGACCATCTAACAAAATCAGCATCTTCGAAGCAGTTACTATTAATGCAACGTTTACATGATCCGGGGTGGGGGGATGGGGGTGTATATTGTGATTTTTTTTTTCATGCCAACCTTGTGATTTACAAATAAAGAAAAGACAGTAAGATATTTGACATACATCTTGACAAGTCCCTGAGTTATTAGAGGCAGATTAGCAATTCTGTGCTGTGGTCTGGATTTTCCATTAGCTAAACATTCATCATGTTGAGGTTTGTGGTACCTTCTGAGGTGCTGGTGTAACTTGATGTCTGCTTTCTTGAAGCCTTGAAATGTCCAGAAATGTAACGATTTGAAACAATTGAGTTTTTCTGTAATCTTCACACGTTTTTGTTACGTATATATTTGCTTGTTTTTTTGTTTTTTTTGCTTGCCTTTGTATCAAACTTTTAGAAATTGCAAGTACAAACAAATACAATCATTGGGGTTGCATTGCTCACGCCAGACTTGGTGATGGGCTCATAGCTAACTAGCCCTTTGTTTTACAAAATGACATGCGACTGGCTTTACATAACTTCATGGCTCAGCCTATTGTTGGCAGGGTGTTTCAGGGTGGTTACGCTAGACTTTGAGCATGCAAAATGTCTTCAGAGACCTGCTGCAGATATTTGTGGCAACCGGTTATAACATCATCCACCAATGTTTAAATATACCATCTGTTACTGTATGCAGTGATGCCACAAACCAGCCAGCTTCTTGTTTTATGTTGATTTTATGGTGTGTAAAAGCTGTGTTGTGTAAAACGGGATGGTGAGACACTGCTATAATTAGTGTTTTCTAAATATTGGATTTTCTCAAGAGGTGATGTATCAATCTGCTATTCACACTTTTTGGTGTGATATGAATGTGCAGCTCAAAGTTCACCAGACTCAGATTCTTCATCATTATTTTGTTTGGCTCTTCCTTTCTGTGCTCTCCATTTCTCATTAAACTCACTAGTGAGACGTGGCCATACGTTTTTCAGTTTGGGTTTTGACTTCAAGGGGTCCCTTCAAAACACAGAGCCCCAAGCAGTTTGCCAGTCCTGTCGCTACTCCTCTGATTAAGGGCTCTTCAAATCTTCTGTCCACCTTGAAGAAAACCTTCAAATGTTTTGCATATAACCTAGATATTTTCAGAAAGAAGCAGGTCTGTCCTCAGTTCTAATAACTTTGTACTCTAGGATATATACTTCTATTCATTCATTGTAGTAAATATCATTCGAAGTAATGTAGTATGTAGAATATAATCTGCAAACATTGCACTGCACCACAGAGTATTATTAAAACGAACAAGTAGCGCTCAGTTTGAAGCAGGAGGTGTTGTCAGTGTGTGGTTTGGCAGAAGATCTTGCATGCGTTATGACATCCTGCCGTAAATTAAACGCTCATTGTGAAATGTCATGCTGAAGTGATGAAGTGATCTGCCAGTGTTTGCAGTAAGGTGATAAAAAAAATTGGACAGAAAGCCGACCAGAGGTACAGCTTGTTTATGTCCTTCAGTCATGTTGGTTTGTTATTAAGTTGTTAGGTATTAGTGCACTCACTGAGACGATGTCAGGACACCACTATGCTCTGTGTTTGATATGCTGCTTTCTTTAGGTCGGACGTTTTGTTAAAACGTTGACAACTCAGTGACGTTTCCCAGGGTTTAGTGGGTTTGCTTTCTTTTCATGTCATGTCCAAGGTCAACATCTGCTACATGGAAAGACAAAGAGGGTCACAAATGGCTAGAAGTGGAGCAGAGAAAATCCAGTTAGTTCCAGAGGAACCCTTGTGTCTTGTGAATCGATCAAGGAAAATCTTAAAAACAACACTTAATCTGCTAAAAATTAGCTAAAATTATTTGTATGAAAGTTGAATGAATGCATGTGTGACATCAGGATCATTCTGCAGCATTACTGTGTTCTTTATTTGTTTGTTTTAATTTTTATGAAAGTGTATTTTTTTTTATGGACAGGCCTGAAATCTGAATGTATGGACTACAATTCTGTAACTCTACAGCAGCTCAGACAGTAGATTAGAGCTATATTGATTTCTACATCAATGTTAATCCGAAAAGATCTGTTTGGTTTTTAAATGCTCTGTTTCTACATGAGTATTTAAATTATTATTTTTTAAATTGTTCATCTGCACTGAAACCTGCAACACAATTGTGTGCATTTGTTCTGTCTCCAACAAGACACATAGAACATCTTTATAAAAAAGAAAAGCTGTTTTAGTTTGGACAGAAGGTCAAAATGTAGAGAAAAAGAATCCAATCCGGATTTTTATTTATTTATATATATATATATATATATATTTATATATATATATATATATATATATATATATATATATATATATATATATATATATATATCCTTCATATCTTAGTATTTCTAAAGTGATATCTAATCAAATCGATTTAATTCTCAGATTATTTCAGATTATTATAAAACTTGATTGAATTGACTCCTTGATGAAATGATCGATTAAAAAATAATAAGTCCTGTAGCAGTGCCTAAGGTGTCATTTTAACCAGAAGTAGACCTACTAAGTCACTTCACAAGTCCAGATAATTGTTGGTAACGGCTCAAGCTCTCCAAGGATGTATTTGTCCATATGACCAGTGTGCTTTCTATATATTTTAATTCAGCTGGATGCACAGACTGGAATCTTTGTTGTGCAAACAGTGCTCTATTACGGACATCAGTAATACAGTGCTGATGCTTGATGCACATTGTCATTTGTCTCATGTACATTTGTGCATCATGATATTAAAATTGGAGTAAAAGCTCAGTCACTGGGTGTCATACAGACATAAACTTAGTCTAATAATAAATAGATTTTGAAACATGTTCTATTGCTGATGTGGTGTGATGTTTATTTGAACATTTTTCAAACACTAGAACTTCTTATGGAATTTTTGCTTTCTGGTTTCATCCTATTCTTATTATTAGGTTCATGAAGGAATCCAGAAAGGCTGGGGATGAAACAACTGCTCATGTAGCTATTATAACATTTTGCAGACAACTTCCACTTATTTTAAATGTAACTATAAAATGTAAAACAGACATCAACTGTAGTTAATCAATAAATAAGAGAAAAAAGTAATAGTTGGCAAACATTTCTGAGCAGAATACAATCCCATGTCACAAACCCTCATTATGTATCATAACAGCACATCTTAAGGTGTTTTGTACTCTTACTTCAAGATTAAACGTGAAAAGTTGAAAAATAATTCTTCATCACAGTGAAACACAAATATAATAATGCATATAATTATGTGTTTAACAACAGTATTGACCGCCGCTTGGTTTAATGGTGGAAAATCAACACTTTTAAATAGTTTTTAAATTAAAAATGCATTAAGTGTTAACCATAATAATATAATAATTAATACATTATTCATTGGCAACAGGAATTATCCAGACTATAATCCAGGCCTATCGCTCCTTAAATCTGCACTTTCAAATCTGAGAGAGATACGAGAAATCTGCCTTTACCACCCTATGTACAGAACATCAGCGGGGGAAATGTGCTCCTCAAATTTCACAGTGTCCATTAGAACATATTTATGAGGTAACACTTCTACAATTTTGTGCCAGAGACCCTCCAGGGCCGTGAGACGCCTCAGCAGCATACAAATGGAGGTGAGGAAATGGATGTGTGGAAGCATATACATGAGAAGTGTGTGTGTTGATAGAGATAAGCAGCCTGGAGGTCAGAGGTGAAACAGCATGTCTTGTGTCTAGCTGATGAACACCGCGCTGTTACGCTCCTGATAGCGATGTGAACTGCCTGTGCTTTAACGTTACGTGTGTTATAGATTGTCATGTAAAATCTGGTTTGTGACACGCCAGTGCGCTTCTCTCTGTG
>NC_139582.1:11266606-11271606 GCF_946808225.1 Silurus aristotelis
ACAGTGAGGAAAATAAGTATTTGAACACCCTGATATTTATCAAGTTCTCCCACTTAGAAATCATGGAGGGGTCTGAAATTGTCATCGTAGGTGCATGTCCACTGTGAGAGACATAATCTGAAAAAAATAAAATTCAGAAATCACAATGTATGATTTTTTAACTATTTATTTGTATGATACAGCTGCAAATAAGTATTTGAACACCTGAGAAAGTCAATGTTAATATTTGGTACAGTAGTCTTTGTTTGCAATTACAGAGGTCAAACGTTTCCTGTAGTTTTTCACCAGGTTTGCACACACTGCAGGAGGGATTTTGGCCCACTCCTCCACACAGATCTTCTCTAGATCAGTCAGGTTTCTGGCCTGTCGCTGAGAAACACGGAGTTTGAGCTCCCTCCAAAGATTCTCTATTGGGTGTAGGTCTGGAGACTGGCTAGGCCACGCCAGAACCTTGATATGCTTCTTACAGAGCCACTCCTTGGTTATCCTGGCTGTGTGCTTCGGGTCATTGTCATGTTGGAAGACCCAGCCTCGACCCATCTTCAATGCTCTAACTAAGGGAAGAAGGTCGTTCCCCAAAATCTCGCAATACATGGCCCCGGTCATCCTCTCCTTAATACAGTGCAGTTGCCCTGTCCCATGTGCAGAAAAACACCCACAAAGCATGATTGTGGGTGTAATTCTAGCTGATAGACAGGTGCTCAAATACTTATTTGCAGCTGTATCATACAAATAAATAGTTTAAAAATCATATATTGTGATTTCTGGATTTTTTTTTTTTAAGATTATCTCTCTCACAGTGGACATGCACCTACGATGACAATTTCAGACCCCTCCATGATTTCTAAGTGGGAGAACTTGCAAAATAGCAGGGTGTTCAAATATTAATTTTTTACTCACTGTATATAGATTTAGATTGCTGGTTTAGATTACTGGTTTAGATTGCTGGATTATATTGCTGGTTTAGATTGCTGGTTTAGATTACTGGTTTAGATTGCTGGTTTAGATTGCTGGTTTAGATTACTGGTTTAGATTGCTGGTTTAGATTGCTGGTTTAGATTACTGGTTTAGATTGCTGGTTTAGATTGCTGGATTAGATTGCTGGTTTAGATTGCTGGATTAGATTGTTGGTTTAGATTGCTGGTTTAGATTGTTGGTTTAGATTGCTGGTTTGGATTGCTGGTTTGGATTGCTGGTTTAGATTACTGGTTTAGATTGCTGGTTTAGATTGTTGGTTTAGATTGTTGGTTTATATTTTTGGTTTAGATTGCTGGTTTAGATTGCTGGTTTAGATTGTTGGTTTAGATTGTTGGTTTATATTTTTGGTTTAGATTGCTGGTTTAGATTGCTGGTTTAGATTGTTGGTTTAGATTGCTGGTTTAGATTGCTGGTTTATATTGTTGGTTTAGATTACTGGTTTAGATTACTGGTTTAGATTGCTGGTTTAGATTACTGGTTTAGATTGCTGGTTTAGATTGTTGGTTTAGATTGCTGGTTTATATTGCTGGTTATATTGTTGGTTTAGATTGCTGGATTAGATTACTGGTTTAGATTGCTGGTTTAGATTGTTGGTTTAGATTGCTGGTTTAGATTACTGGTTTAGATTGCTGGTTTAGATTGCTGGTTTAGATTGCTGGATTAGATTGTTGGTTTAGATTGCTGGTTTAGATTGCTGGTTTAGATTGCTGGATTAGATTGCTGGTTTAGATTGCTGGATTAGATTGCTGGTTTAGACTGCTGGATTAGATTTCTGGTTTAGATTGCTGGATTAGATTGTTGGTTTAGATTGTTGGTTTAGATTGCTGGTTTGGATTGCTGGTTTGGATTGCTGGTTTAGATTGTTGGATTAGATTGCTGGTTTAGATTGCTGGTTTAGATTGCTGGTTTAGATTGCTGGTTTAGATTGCTGGATTAGATTGCTGGTTTAGATTGCTGGATTAGATTGTTGGTTTAGATTGTTGGTTTAGATTGCTGGGTTAGATTGCTGGTTTAGATTGCTGGTTTGGATTGCTGGTTTGGATTGCTGGTTTAGATTGTTGGATTAGATTGCTGGTTTAGATTGCTGGTTTAGATTGTTGGTTTAGATTGTTGGTTTATATTTTTGGTTTAGATTGCTGGTTTAGATTGCTGGTTTAGATTGTTGGTTTAGATTGTTGGTTTATATTTTTGGTTTAGATTGCTGGTTTAGATTGCTGGTTTAGATTGTTGGTTTAGATTGCTGGTTTAGATTGCTGGTTTATATTGTTGGTTTAGATTACTGGTTTAGATTACTGGTTTAGATTGCTGGTTTAGATTACTGGTTTAGATTGCTGGTTTAGATTGTTGGTTTAGATTGCTGGTTTATATTGCTGGTTATATTGTTGGTTTAGATTGCTGGATTAGATTACTGGTTTAGATTGCTGGTTTAGATTGTTGGTTTAGATTGCTGGTTTAGATTACTGGTTTAGATTGCTGGTTTAGATTGCTGGTTTAGATTGCTGGATTAGATTGTTGGTTTAGATTGCTGGTTTAGATTGCTGGTTTAGATTGCTGGATTAGATTGCTGGTTTAGATTGCTGGATTAGATTGCTGGTTTAGACTGCTGGATTAGATTTCTGGTTTAGATTGCTGGATTAGATTGTTGGTTTAAATTGTTGGTTTAGATTGCTGGTTTGGATTGCTGGTTTGGATTGCTGGTTTAGATTGTTGGATTAGATTGCTGGTTTAGATTGCTGGTTTAGATTGCTGGTTTAGATTGCTGGATTAGATTGCTGGTTTAGATTGCTGGATTAGATTGTTGGTTTAGATTGTTGGTTTAGATTGCTGGTTTAGATTGCTGGTTTAGATTGCTGGTTTGGATTGCTGGTTTGGATTGCTGGTTTAGATTGTTGGATTAGATTGCTGGTTTAGATTGCTGGTTTGGATTGTTGGTTTAGATTGCTGGATTAGATTGTTGGTTTAGATTGCTGGTTTAGATTGCTGGTTTGGATTGCTGGTTTGGATTGCTGGTTTAGATTGTTGGTTTAGATTGCTGGATTAGATTGTTGGTTTAGATTGCTGGTTTAGATTGCTGGTTTAGATTGTTGGTTTAGATTGCTGGATTAGATTGTTGGTTTAGATTGCTGGTTTGGATTGCTTGTTTAGATTGTTGGATTAGATTGCTGGTTTAGATTGCTGGATTAGATTGTTGGTTTAGATTGTTGGTTTAGATTGTTGGTTTAGATTGCTGGTTTAGATTGCTGGATTAGATTGCTGGTTTAGATTGCTGGATTAGATTGTTGGTTTAGATTGTTGGTTTAGATTGTTGGTTTAGATTGCTTGTTTAGATTGCTGGTTTAGATTACTGGTTTAGATTGTTGGTTTAGATTGTTGGTTTAGATTGCTGGTTTAGATTACTGGTTCAGATTGTTGGTTTAGATTGCTGGTTTAGATTGTTGGTTTAGATTACTGGTTTAAATTGATCCCATCATGAACTCTGTGGAAGGATGTTTCAGACTGAAACATAAAATGCGACACAATTCAGAAAGTGTGTTTTATAAAGGTTTTTCATTTGTAACTTAATGCGTATATTTACACATGCTCCAGATTATGCAAATACTCAAAATCTTAAGGGTAAAACAGTGTAATTGTGAGAAAGCTGATTATGAAGAGCTTTCATTATGCTTTTTGTCAATCACATCAACATATATATCATGTAATTTCCCCCGATTATTAACGTTATGTTTTCCATTTTCATGAAGGTATTTTATAAAAAAAAATGTATTAATATGAAATGATTGTGTAGTAGATAATAATGATAGAAAAATAATAAGGTTAAGTAACAAATTTGTGTAATTAACACTCTTACTGCTCTCTGACCTCGACATGAAATACACAAAGTGGCATTATTTACCAATTTAATTTTGCAATTGTGATTTTATATTGTATTATTACATTTATTTATGCCACTGTCAGTAGTCAGTCACAGCATTGAGGCTTTACGTCATATGTTTCAGACTGCAGTCAAGTGCACATATACAGCAGAATATGGAAATTGCCTTTGAATGGCTACTCTAAGGATTTGCGGTTAGGCTAAAGGAAACGAGGCTGTGTTCGGAACATGTGCAATAACACTTCTTTCTGTTTAACCACTTCTTGGGCAATAAAGTAAGCATGCTCTGAGGCAGTTAGGCTTCCATTTGTAAACGTGTACGCTACTACAGTACCTCTGGTGCTGCTTGTATAGTGCGTAAGGAGCGGTAGAGCTCATAATAAATATTAAACTGATATATCACAAGCAGCAGATTCATGTCTCCAGTATTTTTCTATTTCAGTTTTTGACACAACAAAATTGTATGTCATGCTGAGAGTGAAAACTCTAGTCTATGCTTTTTTTTTTTTTTAGCCATGAGCATTTCAGCGAGAATTTGCGATTGTGCATGAACTGTATAACAGCACACTATGAGTATTTATATCACTCGCGCTGCATCATATCACATTTAGAAAAACGGCAATGACTATTATCCAAAATGTAATTGGGAATTTAGGATGTGTGCACGCACACACACACACACACACACACACACACACACACACACACACACACACACACACATTATATATACACTGAACAAAATTATGAACGCAACACTTTTGTTTTTGCCCCCATTTTTTATGAGCTGAACTCAAATATCTGAGACTTTTTATGTACACAAAAGGCCTATTTTTCTTAAATATTGTTCACAAATCTGTCTAAATCTGTGTTAGTGAGCACTTCTCCTTTGCCAAGATGATCCATCCACCTCACAGGTGTGGCATATCAAGATGCTGATTAGACAGCATGATTATTGCACAGGTGTGCCTTAGGCTGGCCACAATAAAAGGCCACTCTAAAATGTGCACTTTTACTGTATTGGGTGGTCTGGGTGGGCCAAAAAAACAGTCAGTATCTGGTGTGACCACCATTTGCCTCATGCAGTGCAACACTTCTTCTTCGCAAGGAGTTGATCAGGTTGTTGATTGTGGCATGTGGAATGTTGGTC
>NC_139582.1:11276606-11284106 GCF_946808225.1 Silurus aristotelis
TATATATGTGTGTGTGTGTGTGTGTGTGCACACACACACACACACACACACACACACACACACACACACCTCCAGGTTTATACGAGCAACTTCATGCCTGTCTAAACTTTGATTAGTGATTTATGGCACAGCACAGAGGTGGAAATGTGAGCAGAAACATATTCGTAGTGGGATGGGGAAATTATCTGAGCAAATTAAGATCTCTGTGCATACTAAGTGGCAAATTAGAGGCCGTGATGGGAGATGCTCATTTCCTGTGTTGGGTAAATTGCTTTTTTACAGATGCCTAATATAAACTGTGATTACAGATGAAGAGCTGTGGAGGGTCTGAGCATTTTTAATAGCAGGTCTGCAAGTAACTGGACGTGGACCAGAATTCAGTCACGATGTCTGACTTGGCTGCATGCGGTACACTTTGTACAACATTTTTTATTTTTAGTTTATTTATTTTGACTCTTTTTTTTTTTACTTTTGGCCTGTAAAATATTGCGGCATAGTCTATTTTACATTCGCAAAAGTGAACGACTTCCTGGTAAAGCAATGCCAGAACAGTTTAGAAACTCTCAGGTAAAATACGAATACCGTGCACATTCACGCTGCTTCAAAATTTTCCATCAGTGCCTTTGTAAATGCATTGCAAATAACGAGAATGCAAGCACAAGGTAAAAAAAATCGTAGATGCTATTGGTAAGTGTAAGTGTTAGATGTTGTCACCTCACTGAAAAAACACAGGGTTCCCATCACTACTCGAAATATGTTCGTAGCACTTTTAGGGATATGCTATTCAAGAAACCAACCAATTCAGCTTCAACTTATTCGGGAGCTTATTTATTTTTCTTTGAAATGCATGTCATAGCATGGTAGTAAACCAGGAGAAAAAACACAATATAGAAAGATGGCCAGCTTTTCAAGTCGCTCAGCACTTGTGCCTTATTTTGCGGCCAAGAGTCAATATGCTACCTGCTAAGTTCTGTAGGTAAAGAGACAATGAGAAAAACAAAATAAACATCTAATTTGTTTAAAAGTAAAGATACACGTCAGGTTTAAACCCTCCTGCTTATAGGCCATGTCCCTATCTGCTAGTTTCAATATATGATTTTTCTACACGCTGCAAATTATCTGTGTTTAGCTTTAACCCAACTACGGTTTTAAAACTGTAACCCCACAGCTAAAACATCATCTGCTATCTCAACATTTACTACAGGACAATGAGTGTTGTGTAGTAGCTTCTGTGTTTTACTTCCATTCCCTCAGAATCAAAAATCGATCACGTACAATAATCAACTAGCGAAATTGCAGCAGATACAACCATTGCGATCATACGCAAAGACTAGTCGATATTGAACCATGTGATAGATGAAGCTCCTTCCTCAATTTCACATCTTCTTCCCTCCTTGTACTCAGTTAATGAATTCCACCCATGTATGACAGTTTTAATCAATTAACTGAAATACACTCGATAATTACATTAACCAGATTTGCTGTCCTCACATCATTTTTCTCTAAAATAAGGAAAGGTGTGTTCATTTGTGCCTCTGTCGTTAATCTTTTACGCAGTGCCCTATTCCACCCCCCTGCACTTCTAGCTTCCCTCGGTGATGCCGCAAGCTGTTCAGGTGTCAGTGGTCAGCAGTAATTCACTTTCATTGTGCAATTCGTCATTACAAGCACGCTCGTTTTTATCCTCTCTTTACAGCGGAGCTTCTCAGGGGAGTCTGAATCTCACAGCTTAAGCTAACATTCGCTTCAACGCACGTTCGACGTTCCTGCAATCGTAATGTTTTTATTAAATGATGAATGTCCAAACTGAGGCTTGTGGGACAGGTCTGGTGCAGAAATGCCTTATATGTGGGTGTTCATCGTGAGATGAGTGTAATACAGTGTAACTGAAGTGGATGAATTGCACAAATACATGCTTTTTTCTCAGTAAAATGTTTTTCCCATATTTGTGATCCTTGACGCAGACAAAAATTCAGAGCACCAGGATTTCAGCTGCTTGCTTTTGGAGGATTATTCTCTCTTGCAGATCTCATATGAGAATAACAGCAATGAGGACATTTGTTGGAAGCTTATAATTTAGCATCAAAGCTGTTTGTCTACCTGTCCGTCTCTCAGTAGACCTACTGTGTCTACCTATAGATCTGTTGAACTGTATATTTGTCTGTCTTTCTGATGATCTATCTTCTATATATAGCTCTGTCTAAAGATCTACCTATATATCTCTAGACTTGTCTCTGCTGATCATTATTTCTTTTTTATTAAATGATTATAGATCTGTTTGTCTGTCTTTGTCTATATATCAGTCAGTCTTGATGGCTTAATATATATCTGTGTAGATCAATCTACTATATCGACTTGCCTCTTGGTTTGTCTATAGATTTGCCTTTCTAGCTCTCTTTCTATTGATCTGTTTCTGCAGATCTTTTTCTGTCTATCGCTTTGTCTATAGATTGGACCGTCTGTCAGTATGTCTATAGATCTGTCTAACTCTTTGTCTATAGATCTACCTATTTGCTTGTCTGTCTATTAAATCCATTTGTCTTTTGAGATGTCTGTCTGTCTGTCTGTCTGTCTGTCTGTAGAGCTGTCTGTCAGTTTGTCAAGCTGTCTGCCAGGACCTCTGTATATCTGACTTGCCAGTCTTCCAGTCTTGCTACATATCATACATTTCTTATAAATTCATCTAGCTGTGGATGTGTGTGAATGAAGACTATAGGTATATAATAAAATGGTTTCTTTTTTGCAGCATTAGCTCTATGTAAGTCATCCAGTTTGTATGAAAATTTTAATTTTTTGAATGTCACAGCTCGACTTCTTTTTGTCCATGTTACAAAGATATCTCTTCTCACTGTCACTGAGCCTGAGAATATTACATTCGTCCTGAGATAAAGGTGAAGTTTATTCTAGTAAAGCAGAGTCATGACGTACCTGTCTGTATCAGAATCTCAGAGGAAATTCTCTTTATGTGCATAAGGATTATGAGTTGTATTATCTCCTCATGGTTGCTAATATTATGTGAATAATGCAGCCAGATGAAAGATATAGTTTAATAAAACAGAGCAGGGCAGGGCACTCGCCTATAAACACAAGCTTAAGAAGGCTCACGGAACAGACGGACCGGACGCAAACATGACATCATACTGTATGTCTATCAGGCTGCAGGGTGGTGTCTAATGTCCCTCGTGTCTCTTTGTCTGAAATAATACGAACAGTCATCTGGTAACAAGAGTTCATTTTTTAAACGACTTTATTCACACTCATTTACACTTTGCAGTGATTGGGATCACCGGTTCACCTAATAGCATGTTGTACTGAGGTTGAAGAATTTATCACACATACTGTAATTTCCGGACTAAAAAGCGCACCCATATATAAGCCGCACCCACTGAATTTTACAAATATTTTTTTTTTAACATAAATAAGCCGCACCTGTCTATAAGCCGCGTCTACACTAATGTACTTTACAAGGGCTTTAAGACATGGTGTAACGGGTGAAATATGTTGCGCTTTCTTTAGGAGCATAGCGGTATTATGGGAATACAGCATGCCACTGCATTTTTCTGGTATTACTGTATGTGTGCAAGACGAGGAATATGTCCTTATTATTTTCTGATGCTGATTTCTAAGTTTCTTTGACTAACCCTTAACGCTGTTGCCAAGAAAAATAAAAAAGCACGAGTTTTGGAAGCAAGTCTGTGCTTATATGATTTCTGTTGTAACTGGAGTTTTAGTGAGCTCTCCCTTCACCCAGACTCAACGTATTACAACGGCTTGTATCTAAACAGTAGCTGACCAAGTAAGTCATTGTTGACTGGTTTCCTCCTTCCTTTCACAACTATTTCTCTCAGGAGTTTATTTTTTGGCATCGTCGTGCGTTTAAAAAAAAGGGTTTTTTTTCTCCCGAAGCCGTGCAGCTCAGAACACAGGTGAGGTGTGTTTTTCGTTTCCGTTCGGAAATTTCATTGGTCTAATGTTATGGGGCTCAGTTTTTTGGGCTTGAAGTTTGTGAAACCGGGAAAAACCCAGGAAAAATGTATAAATTAGCCGCTTCGTTGTTTAAGCCGCAGGGTTCAAAGCGTAAGAAAAAAGTAGCGGCTTATAGTCCGAAAAAAACGGTACACTGATATATGTATATGTATATGGAGCTTAATAAATATATATGGTTTACATGGGTTGGAGTGGAAGATCTTAAGTAACCTGCTACAGAGCTCTTGAAGACTTTTAGGCTGACTGGGAGCACTGACTGCACCCTAGGCTTCCTCACCCTGCATCAGTACCTGACTTTATCAAAGCCTTTTTGCCTGAATGAGCACAAACCTCAACAAACACACACCTAAATCTAGTTGAACATCTTCCCAGAAGAGAGGAGGTTGTTATTATAACAGTAAATAAGACTAAATGTGGAGTGTTACATTTAAAAAGCACAAATCTTATGGTCATGTGTCCCCACATTTTTGTCTATATGGTAAAAATTGTTCAGTAGGTCTCTCAAAGGAGAATAGTAGAGTGCATTATAATCCCATCAGCCATGCAGTCTGGATTTTAAAGTGATTCTGCACAAATAGGAGTTCCATGAATACTAAACTTCTTGTGTAAAAGCTTGTGTAAAAAAATTACAAAAACTTGTATCCAGGTGGTTTATCTACATGAAATTTGTATTTTTCTTTTTTCTTTTTTCAATGCACCATCGAGAGAAAACAAAAAGGACATGCTTAAGTGTTTAGACAGCGGTCCTCCACTGCAATTAGCTCCAGGGTGAAAGTCGTAGTAAGCTGAATGAAAGACTAGCCTGAGGTTTTAAGCAGGATAGACTGCTTTCAGAGGGATACACCATGTCTCTCTCTCTCTCTCTCTCTCTCTCTCTCTCTCTCTCTCTCTCTCTGTCAAACACCTGCACCCTATACACACATTTACTGCACCTGTGCTTTGTACTAAGCACACACACAGCCCAACCTAAAATACATCTTATTCTTTACATATATTTTTAATCCAGCTTTATCTTTCTGTTATCACTCTTTCTTCCAACCTCGAAAAACATTCATGCTTCCTAAACTTTTTATCTGTAATTTTATCAGATACAGTTACCTAAATGGCCTCAGCAGTGATTCACAACAGGAAGCATTTTTTTTTTATGCTGCTTTGTTCAGAAGCAAACAGTGCATGCACACACACGTGCTCATCTGCTAGTCGGTAATCCTCATATACCTTTTGTTGTCAGGGATGAATAGAGAGCTTAGCTTTTATTGTCCGACTCTGAAAAGGGAAGTCTATCGCTTTTGAATCCAGATGAGGAACGGATGCGATTTGTTCATTTAAATCGAGATTAAAATCCCATGCTGAAGACTTTTCACACATAATTAACAGATGGACAAGTAGTGCACACGCAAACACTGCTGCCCAGACAGAAAACTTTTTCTTTAGCAAAAAAATTGGTTACAATATTATACAATTATACAATATTGGTTACTAAATATATATATATTTTTTTATTTATTTGACCAACTTAATTTTGTTATTTACTTATTTTCCACTCCACTGCTTTAAATCCTATTGTGCAGATATGCGGATCTGTTCTATGATTGGTGAAATGGTGGATCAGGTAAAGGATATGAGCCACGACTATAAAATGCAGCAGCAGTCACAAACACAAATGCTTTCGAACCCTCAGAAAACAGCACTGCTTGAACATAGTGGTTTGTTCGACCAGGGTCAGGGTCATTGAGAGGGGTCAGGGGTCAGGGTCTCTGGAGGCAACTTCTGCATTATTTTTATTACCTGCCGTTAGTGTTAAACTGAAATCTGTTCTTCAGAAGCTTATGGATTTTTCTGTCATTTGTCTTGGGATCAAATGACCTGTGATTAAGTATTACATTTATAGGAAACAATTATATATACAGTATGTATGGGCAACAGTGTATAAGAGGTACCATAGCACCAGTTAGCAGATTCTGACTATTTGAAGTGGAGGGGTGAGTAAGAGAAGAGCATGTATGTATGTGTGTGTGTGTGTGTGTGTGTGTGTGTGTGTGTGTGTGTGTGTGTTTGTGCATTCTTAGGATCAAAAGGAAACAAATGAATACAAAAACATCATAAAGCTTTCTCTATCTGTGCTGTTCTTTTTGTTTTAAGTTTTTATGTCTTGTTTTCAGTAACATGAGCAGGTTTGTACTGGAAAATATGAGCTGGAGTATGAAAGGCTGATATCATAAAGGATAAAGAGATTTTAGGTTATTATATAGTAAACGTGTGAGCTTTTACATTTACTGTCCTCACAAGTGTACACTTTATGCTTTTAATGAAAGACTTTGTGGTTTAGTTGAGTTGAATAGTAGACAATAGTCTGGAAATCCATGTTCAGTTGTGGAAAATCAGAGTGAAGTAAAAAGCTGTATAACAGGTCACAACCTGAATAAGACATGCAAAGGTCGTGTAAAGGTGTTCAAACGCACTTTATAAACTTCAAACCTTTTGTGAGAAATGCCCTTTTTCTTTTTGAAGACACCTCTGTTACTAAATGTTTTTTTTTTCTCACACTAATTCGTTAAATCTGTTATATCATATTTACTATGGAAACTTTCAATAAACTAATATAAAACAAAATAAAAAGGAGAATTTAAGACTGTAAATTTCTTTGGTATCTAAGTAAAATGTTTAAGACTAATAATAAATGGATAAAGAAAAAGGACTATTGTTGATATGGTGAAGATTTCAAAAAAGTTTTATTTTGCACTCGGGAGAGAAGTCTTCACCGTCAGTGGTTTGTATCTGTTTTGAGGAAAAAAAGTGTTTGTGCTTTGTTGATTTCTAGGTAACTGAAAGAGAAAGAGAGAAGAAAGAGAACTGAAGTATGAGAACTAAGAATGAAAGAAAAAAACTTATTTTAGGGGCAATTCTTTGCTCTAACATCCCCAAAGTTTTAAGTAAATGTAAACCGTTAAAACACATGTGATGTTCAATAATTAATTATAAGTGTTCTGTAAGCTGAATAATACTCTTTAATGTTGTTATAGTAAAGGGGTCCCTGGTAGTCTAGTGGTTAGGACGCGGCACTCTCAAAGCTCCGGCCCGGGTTCGATCCCTGGTCAGGGAACCAACCCCAGCCACTCTTAGTGCCGGTCTCAAGCCTTTATAAATGCGGAGGTTTGCGTTAGGAAGGGCATTCAGCGTAAAAACCTAACAAGAGAAGCCGAAAGACAGTTAATGTTGTTATAGTAAAAACAATACCCTTATGGCATTTTGCAGACGCTCTTATCCAGAGTGACTTTCATTATCTCATTTATACAGCTGAGGTTTCAGGGCCTTGCTCAGAGGCCCAACAGTGATAATATGATGGTGTTGATATTTTAATTTACAATCTTCAGACCAGAAAGACAAACACAACCATTGAGCTCCCACCTTCTCACCCTGTAAAAGCGTGTCCTGAAGTGTTATTCCTTACAAAGAAAAAGCCTAATAATGTAATAATTATTTACATGTTGATATACAGTGGATTGCTAAATA